>NC_065530.1:63679830-64304830 GCF_020184175.1 Aphis gossypii
CGCAGAAAAATTTTAAACAGCGCGTTTTTTTCCCAGACGATAATTTTTACATTTATAAAATATATATTAATCATATAATATCATACCTATGTGTATGTGTATTATAAATACCTTCAGTGTTGCGTTTTTCGAATAGATGTCCCGATGGGATATTTTAAGCGCGCAAAACACACATTCCTACACACAACCGACGTAACAAAACACACACAGCCATGCACACATGTATTGAAAAAAAACCGCCAAGGTTTTACGTATATTGAAAGCATTCAAAGGTCATATATTCGTGAAATTATACATCTGTCTCTTTTAAATATAGACGCACACGCAGAGTTTTACGCCGAACACAGTGCAATGGACGTGAACTGAATTCGAAACTTTTATAATGTAAACGTTTAACACACAATTCTTGTAAGTAATGGACCACAACACATATTTCAACAAAATCACACACAAGCACTATGAGACACAAAAGCCAGTCTCAACTGTATAAATATATGCGGTAGGTATCCATATTATTGACCTATTTACCTATATAAAAGTTTATGCGTCTATCGGAGTAAAACGTTTTGACCTACTATACGAGAATCAAACGACAAACAATGTTACATTGTATAATAGCAAATCGATATAGGATGTCGCAATTGACTATAAGTATAGTCTATAATGAATTTAAGACTTTAGATTTAAATATTATTGCGACCACTGCTTAATGGTTTAGAGCCGTCCGGAATATAGGCGCATATCCAAGTTTATTAAGCAGCGTCGTCGAAATATACATTGTAATAATTATTATTACAAGTTATTTCGGTTTAAGTGATATTTTTTTCAAAACGAGCCGTATAACAAAATAAATTATTGACTGCGCGTGACGTACAACAATAATAACTTGACAGTTGATTAGTACGCTATTATATTATACCCGAACACATAAACACAATAATATGGTCAAATAGGTTTCAAACATATATAATGATCGCCGACGGCCGCGCGATGGCCGGCTATTACGGGGTACGTATAATACGTACTGCATGATAATGATTACTAAAGGTAAGTACAATAATATATTACATATTTTATTATGTATATGCGGATGAACGTCAAACGGAGTCGTTCGATTTCCCTTTTCTGACGACGACGGTCCTTTCGATTTTCTTAAAAAACATATACACATACCGCCCATAACTCTACTCCGGCCGACAACAACATAATATATCCATTTGCCGATGACCTTCTGGACCGAGACGTCGGCGACCGACAAAGGCCCGACTGACTGACACACGCACACACGCACAATGGAAATGTTATTATACTCGTAGTCTTGGCGGTCGACGACAAGGAGATATAATCGTTTTATTTTCAATCAACCCCTTCGTCGTCTCATACGTGCCGCCGCCGACTTGACCTTGTTATGGAGGGCACACTCATTATAATACGCCGTGTTATACATTATTACCCGTACGTATAAGTACGCGTCGTCTGAATACCTTTATGTGTACTTACCTACGTACACATTATAATGTGTATGGTGTGTGTAATATTATTATCGTATAATATGTAAAGAGAACGACGCTGCCGCAGCCGCGCGAGAGGGTGAAACGACGAAGACCGGTTGTCCTTCACGCGTAATGATTTCGGGTCAATCACATCTGACCCCGTAAGGTCTGTGGAAGACCCTTCAGAAAACGGGGGGGAAAAAAAAACAATAAAAATATTTGTACTGCACGCGGTCCTCTAATAAACCCACCGACGCCGCCGCCACAGAGTAATACGTTCGTCCCATTATTTTCGTTACACATAACTATACGATAATATGAAGTGTTTTATATTTTTTAACGTTTTTACGACGTCGCCGCCGCCCCTCCGCCGGGTCAAAGACTCGAGCCGTCTCGGTGTATTGACCTATATATCAGAGAGATAATATACCTCTGTCGGACACAAAGGCGTTTAATATCGCCGCCGCCGCCGCCGCGGGCCGTATACGCGATTTTATATTGAATGCGATTATGCAGACCGTGTGTGACATTGTTAGTTGGCGTGTGTTACGATATATACCTGCACGGCGTTAATATATAAATGGCGGTAGGCATCCCGCGTGGCAATCGAATAATACAATAATAATTATTGTTACGCATTCAATGGCCGGGTTGTCGACCTCGCCGGGGCCACTGTGCGTTGTTGCAAAAAAAAAAAATTGTAAGTGGGACAAAAAAAAAAAAAATGTGCACGAAAAACGGCTGCGAATTATAAATACGAGCGACCGAAATTGCGCGTTATGTATTATATTATTTTGTTTGCGCGGCGTTTGAAAACGGAAAAACAAAAAAATAATAAAAACGTCAGACCGACGGCGATATACACACAACGATAATAATATTATTATTATTATTCGCGACGACGCGCGCGTATCTCGTCCGTCGTCGGAGGAACTCGGCGAGCGCCCGGACCGGTGCCGTGTAGGCAACGCAATTTGCACGCGTGCACGCGAGGTCAGCCGCATCCGGGCGGCGGTGCGGTTGGGTGTCGTTTGGCTAAAAAAGCTAAAAATCCGAAAGCGGACCTTTGACACCGGTGGAAAATCAAAACCGCCGACTTGAAAAAGATAATATTATTATTTTTTTCCCGTAAAAAACGCCGAGAAAAACGACGGAGGCGTGTAATCGTCAACGGCGGTGGTCTCCGCAGCGCCATCGTACCGTTCTGTTCGACGTTTAGCCTCCAGCTGCTACGGTCACTAGTCGACGGCTAGAGCGCGCCACCGCACACTCCGCACCGGTCCGTTTGCGAGCTATCGTCAGAAATACAACGCGCGGTACCCATTTCATCTTAACTCCTACCGATTCGAGAGATTTTTTTTCGAAACGATATCAAGACGAGAAAAATTATCGGTGTTTGGTCGTCCGATCCTACGCGCGTCGGAAATTTAGCACGGAAAAACGGAAGACGGCGGTGGAAAGTGAAAGAAAGCGGAAGCGACGACTCGGAGGAAATCCGCGGGGCGGCGTGCGACGACGATCGTCGTCCGCCGAGCTTTTATTGCGGGTCGGCCGTGGCAGCGCTTACGTTTCCCAAGGGGACGTCGCTCGGGGGGCGACTACCCCAAGCGCACGACGGCGGTCGCGCCCTTGAAAGACGAGTTCAAGGGCCGCCCCTAATGCAACACCGATCCACCGCTGTTTCGGGGCAATAACGCCGTTTTGGGGGGGCGTTTGTAATGTACTATTTTTATGTGTCACCACGAGTATTCGAATAATCGTATCGATTTCGTGAGCACTACAGTTTTCTCAAGACGAATACATATTTTCCAGTCCGCATCCGGAAAAATCACAATAACACGGCAGTGTACTTATTAAAAAAAAAAACTCGATGGCAAAGCGTCTAATAAAGAATCGTTGGTGCGAATGATGGGGCCGGAAAAACTATACAGAGTAATTTTAGTATAAGCGTTGGAATATAATATACATGTTTTCAAATCTAAAGCCAATAAAAATTATTGTAGAAAAAAAAACACGGAAATATTATTTAAAATCTTGTTTTTGTTGTACAGTATTTCTGATACGTGATAAAAATTTAAAAAAAAAACCATCACAAACGATAATAGTCGTTATTTTTCGTGGACAATTTGGTAAGAGAACGACACATAAATACAATACGACACGACCGAGTAATATCTCACCACGGAATACCACACAATGTGTATTTGTCAGCTACACCACCGTTGGTTCATATAATATAAATATATTATATTATATAGGTATGGGTACAGAAAAACTAAACGCGATAAGTGAATTATATCGCGTATTATAATCAACGGTGTAAAAATCGTAAATTATATTTCGTATTTATGCGTCGATAACTGCAGACGAGGGTGTGGGAACCGAGCCACGCGTTTTTTTTTTTTCAATCGATATCAAACCCGTCGAGTCCCTTCGGAAAAGACGGTCTCCACGACTGGTACACGACAACGTCTCGTCTTTAGCGCAGACCTGCACCGCATAATACAATACGATATTATTTGCAGTTATTACGTCCGGTGGAAAACGCCCACCGTAGCGTCTACGACGACTTCGGCCGTACTACTGCCATTACCGCCGGACACGACGCGTAGATGAGACTACGCGCGGCGGCGGCGGTGACACGCGGTCAACAACCGCGAGCGCGAAACGTGACCGCACGGGAAAAAAATCGTGGGCGAGCGGGAAACCGTCCGAGGGGAGGGAGCGGTGGCGACGAGAGTGGGGAAGGCGTTGCGGGAAATTCGAATAAACGGACGTCTGAAAACAACCGTGTGCGTTTTGACTGGCGGTTATAAATGTTACGTATTTTTCACGGCGACGACAACAACGCAAACACGACGGAAGCCGTTGGAAAACGATAATAATATATCATGTGTGTAGTATAGTGTATACTCTCGTCGCGGGGGCGGAGGCCCGTACGACGAATATAAACAACAATAATAATAATAACGCTGCATCGGAATGACTGCTGCAAAGGTCTCTGCGCCGTGTACACACGCGGGGGAGTGCACGGGCGTATATTATAATACGAGTATTATACCGCCGCTATAGGCTGGGGCGTTGCTATGGACACGAGACGGTTGTTTACTGCGCGGCGACGACGGGGGAGGACCTGCCGATGCAGACGAAAACCGCCGCGGTCGCCCGCCGTATACGTAAAGCTTATACTTGGCCGTCGGTTGCATCGTTTCCGACGACGACTATAAGGCTCGACGCGGCGCGCGCTTTATACGTACGCACGCACGCACCCACGCCGCTGCTCGCACACCCTTTTTCACGTCTCGCTATTTCTCTGCCCCTATTTTTATTTTATCCCTCGTATATTTAGCCCTCTCTCTCGTCGTCCCTAAACGCGAGCACTGAACTTATTTTTAAGGGTTCCCAGACGCGCGTCGTCGTACGCACATATATTTATATAATAATATACGCACAGAAACACCCGTATATAGCACGAGGACGCACCCCAAGCGTAAACTGCGCGCGTATAAGGAGCAATCGATACGTCGCCCGGTGCGAAGACTGCACATTTACGACGACGACGACGACGACGACGACGCCGCCGACATGGCGGGACAGGATTACTAAATAATAATACTACGAAACCATTTTATTATACTAGCTACTACTGCGCTACTACCATAGTAGTACTACGCCATATACCACAAGTGATTCTCTGTAGACGAAAATTATTCGAGTCCAACGGGCACGTGTTCCAAACGAACTACGTTATTATAACACACTATATACGTATATATACATGCATACGTGTAATTTTGTAATGTTTATAATATATACGGTGCACGACGCGAATTATAAATCCCGAAATTACTACGAGACCGTATAATAATAATAATAGTAGTATTACGGGCGTAATACGACTGTGATATACTATATATATATATCGATTATAATTGTCGTGCCGCAGAGGGACCACAGCGGTCGTGTGATTCGTCCAAGGACGTATACACGAGCAGTAAACACGAATTATTATGTAAACCGGGGTGTGTCATCTCGGCGTGTCTACGACCGTGTCTCGGATACGGGGTGTACCTACTCGAGCGTTGACTCGCACGGCACAGCGTCGAACCGTGTCAGTGGAGAACGCCGAAAAACGTATAGGTATACTACGACTGGATACGTATTTATAATGAAATATTATAATGTACAAAGACCGTTTTTCTATGTATAATATTAAATTCGTTTACCAAGGTTAAGTAAGTTTTTTTTTTTTTCAAAATATAATTCTCATAATCGAATCATCAACGTATTATACTCTGCGCGGCGAGTAAATAATATATCTCGAGTACCCCTTCTCCACGGATCTATTCCACATTAGATTGCCAATGATGATGGCGTTCAATTGATTTGGCCGTGAATATTACGTTGCGGTTTCAAAGTCACTTATTGATGATGGCGGCGCGTACGATATACAATATATTATGTACGAGGCTAGACGACTCTAGCAAGGCGTTCGGCGTTCTATCGACCGAATAATAAATTATAAACCTACATATAATACACACATATATATACATTGCGTTTACTATACGACGACCGTCGCGGATTATCGATTTATTTTCACCCTCGGCAAAAAGGCCTATAAAATCCAAACTCTTTACGCTTTAGGAATGCGATACACATCACAACCGCATCGCACAGATATACAATACGAACGTAGTGACATATTATATAGGTTATGCAGGAGGCAAAATGCAAATAATTCGGACGGATATATACACGGCGTTAAACATGCACGAGGCTTGTTTTTGGAGACATGTGCGAAATATTTTGTCGAGTATAAAGATATAATATATAGACCACGCTGTGGAAGATAAAAGAAAATATAATGTAGGCGTCCGGGAGAGTGTGTGAGAGAGTATTATTGTTGTTGCCGACGTATTGCACAACAGCTGCCGGATGGAGAAATAAATAACAATTGGGACGTTCCCGACACCACCGTCACCGTCTACAACCCTATCGCGGATTTTTACCCTTTCTCGCCATTATCGTCTGCGGTGCAAAAGGAAAAATACCATATAACATGTGTTCTACGCGACCTTCGTTTTTCAGGTATATAGAGAATAATATAATAATTATTATTATTATTGTTGATTGTTCGTTTTACTCTTTCAAATAATAATAATATAAAAAAAAAAAAATCGTACTACCAATATTGCGTTCACCTTCCGCAGCCGACGATGCAGACGTCGTCATCATCGTCGTCGTCATCGTCGGAGAGGTCGACCTTCTGTCGGGGCAACAATACCGGGCGTGAGATGACCGTGAAACTATATACGATACTTACCTGTTTAGGTGCTCACCCGGGAAAGAGGTTAATAAAAAAAAAAAAAAACAAAGCCATATTTTATATTTATATGTGTAACAGCCTTGGACCCGAAATCTCCCCAGACATTTCCCTTTCTTGGACCCTTAACGAAGGTCACTGACCATTTTTTCTGTCGAAAAATTTCAATGTCGACCCCCGTGGTTTTATGACCGCGGAAAGTGTTTTCGTTTTCTATATGCCCACCATTATACTTCGACATTTTATTATTATTATTATTATTATACACACGCAATAATACACGGCTGTCGTCACAGTGATGTATTTAGGTACCGGCTGCGACGCAACGACCGCTGCGTGCGTACAGAAAATATATAAAGAAGAGTCGCTTCCCGAATGAGAGACAGAGGGAAAAAAAAGTGAAACCTCGCGGAGACGCCCTTCGGACAAAAACGCTCCCGCAGGGTGTTTATAAACGAGCGCGCGCACGCTCACACACACACACACTCGAATGCAACCCTATTTTTGGAGGTCGAAAGGGTTGCGGGTGTACATATACTTAAGTATATAATAAATGAAATGTATACATATATATACATAATATACGAATACGAGTACAAATATATACACTATATGTCGTTTCGCACCTGATGTTTTTTGCGCGCGCGTTCCCCCTCTATATCAGCAGATGGAAAAATCGGACGTACAACGCAACGAGCGAATATTATATAATGTAACATATTATTATTATTATACACATAATATTATATTCACTGTATATAACATAATATACACCATTGTGTCTGCAGTAGCAGCGTCGGCACACCTGAACGAAATATTATATTATATTCTGTATACGGAGAATGAAAGAGAGAAAAAAAAACCATCCCTCGCCATTTGGACTGCGGGGGCGGGTGACGTAACCACCCGGCAGCCCGCATTAATATGTGTACCGTGTGACTACCGTCGTGGCCAAGTTCGGCGGCGCACGCAACGCGCAAACATTGACCTTATATTATTATTATACCGCAGCCGTCGCCGCCGCCTGCACTGCTGCAGCCGGCGGCGGATGGTTCACTGTCCTTCGTAGATCATTGGACTTCCCTCTCCACGTGCTCGTACCTACTGTAATAATAATATTTTTACCCTTGCCTATTACACACACACGCACAAACACACATACACATATATTATAATATACACATTATACAACCTAACCAGCTTCGATCCACGCGAATGACGTACCTGACGTAGCATTGCACGATAAACATATCGTTTTTATGTATTTAGTACGACGCAAAAAAAAAAAAAAACAATCCTGTTGCGCCGGGTTGAGTGTATCCAGAACGAACGTATTGTTTGTGTTTTTATTTTGTGGTAACGACCAACTCGTTTTACCGCCGGAAACTATAATATATACGCTGAGACCGATTGCGATTCGTCAGGGTTTTTCTATATAGGTATGCCTATCTGTATCTATAACAATAATATGCGCAATGTTGCGATGTACGGATTTTATTGACCTGTTCGAGTCTGACTAAAATAATTGATTTCCACTATTTTTCTATATATTTTATTCAAGCGCCCGGGAAAAATAAAAATAAAATCAATCATCGTCTTTTCCTGTTCCGCAAATGGCAAGATACCGAGCCGCCGAAATTCCATCGTACACGTATTGGTATAGATAGTGCGCGTACGTTTTATCTCGTGTCAATATTAAGGTCGAACAAATTAAATCATATTATCTCTGAGAAACAAAGTAGCTTACTATGCAATGTAGTACACCTAGTGTACACAACGTTAAATAATATATTAATAATAATATGAACTGTAAGACTAAAGATTATGGATAGGTACACAACTACACATGTTACATATTTTCCGATAGCAACAATATATAAAATTTAAACAGATTAAATATTAATCAAACAAGTTATTATTGTAAACACGTATAACTATCGTTTTGTCCAGATGTTATAAATTCGACGGTTATGTATTAAATTCAATTTTGTAGAAATAGAGTTTTAATAATAATAATGTAATATTATATAATAGATGACACACTTATATACGTTGTAGTAAACATACATTAGGCTACAATTTATTGATATTGGTTATTTTAAATGACTGCAGTAAGCAATAGCGACATCAATAAATCTATTTAAACTAAATTGATATGGCTTCTCATACGTGAGGAAAACGGCCTCAGGCCAAACGCGCGATTACACTTATATTATTATTATAATAATATAAAAACTAATATCGAAGAAGCTACTGAAGTGAAAGTGGTACTGACATGTGGGCGCACGCGGCTCTTTTAGAATTTAGGATCCTTTCATTTTTATTTTTTGAAAATGTATTTTAATTTTATTTTTGATAGTACGAGGTCACTCATTACTTTCTCGAGAAAAATTCTTATGGTACAGTGAATTGTAACTAAACTTATATGTCCTATACTATACTATAAATTCATTCATAAATGTTTAACTCACAATGTTTGTAGACTGTATATTATAATAAATTATCGTTTCTACGGACGTTTTTCAACTATTATTTTTGGTGTACAAAACCTTATTCAATAAGAAAAATATTGATAATTATATACCTCGTTATATATATTAAACATTAGATAACTCGTATTCATGGACAGGAAATATCATTGAATAAGGATGTTTCTCAATACTAAATGAATAAATTATAATAATATATATAATAACCCACGAACTGCAGTTACCGCTGCTGGACCATATAGTTCCAATGTTTTAGTTACAGCGTAAACGTCAATTAAATATTTTAGGGGTCTTCCAGTCCAAGATTAATGTTAATACTCAATTATACAATTAGGTGCGTTTTAAGGTCATAGATGTTGCTATAGTAATGAAATGAAATTGTTAAATTCATGAGAAATGAATATTTATGTATATTAAAACGAAATATTAAAAAATGCGATTTCCAAAATAAAAAATTAAGAGACAGCACGATGGAAAAAAATCACCGTCATAACAATAACAAACTGAAAGTTAATAATAATCACAGTGAGCCGAGGAGTGGTAATATTCTCACGACGTTGCGAATAATGACGCCGCCGGTGCGCGTTGTGCGGTGGTTCCCCCCGCAAACCACGGTTAAGGTCGCGACGAACGTGTGTGCAATTTTTGCCGGTCTAGACGCGATCGCGACACTTTTCATCAGTGGATTTCAAAACACACGTTGTCGTTGTTATTTTAAATACAAAAACAACATAATTTTATCCGTTACACACGACGACACGTGGACCTCATCGTTATTACGAAATAAAATAATATAATATATGAATTCTATATTGGTTTTTTTGGGAATTTCGTGCATGTTTTTTTTCCAATCGGACGGTCATACGAGTGATATTAAGTGTGCACGTGTATTTGTCCGGGTTGTAATAAATTAATAACATATCAGTAATCATGAAAATATCGATGTATAGGTATACTGTGCCAATCCACAATCGCGCGCGACCTCGATGACGCTATTAACCGATAAAATATAGAGAAAAAAAAATGTAAACTATACACGAACAGTAGTTGTCGAAGTTCAAGTTTAAATATTAACGTATGGCCCTGACGAAATAAAACGTAATCGCACTTGAAACAACGTTGGTAATGACTAATGATTAATGAGCAATAACGTAACAATTATCGTACGACGGCGGACCAAAATAAAAAGTTTTACAAAAACGTTTTCGATTTACGACGCGCATCTATACAAGTCCGAGAAGAAAAATTTCTCAATAGTTACTAAATTATACGACTGAAATCGAGGAAAACACACGGAGGAGAAAAAAACACGCGCGTCCGGCCCAGAGAAGGTACGATCATAATAACACGGTTTGACGATATCTTGGGAGTATTTTCGGCGCGCGTGAAAACGAAAGCAAAACCTTCACCTGTCCACCGAAAACCGTCGTTTCCCTTTCGGATCTTTCACCGGCGCGGCGCCACTTTCACTCTAAATACCTCTCCACGACAGGACGACGACCGCGGTATAATCACAACACTAAACACAAATTTCGAGCCGCACGCGCTGATACACGACGGGTGGGCGGGCAATGCACCGAAATGCATTTCACAAGTCGTGTGCATCGCACTCGGAGGAAGATCGCGTAAGATCGCCGTACCAAATTTAAACATATACCTAGTAGCTAGTAATAACGATAATGAGCGTGGTATTTACCTAAGTCCGGTATGGAGCTGGTCGGTTCCTCGGAGAGCATCGGAGGGCTTCGGCTGTATTCCGTCTTGATGGTCAGGGTGGCTGCCGACGGGACCGGCTTGCACCGGGGGCCCGGGGCTGCGGGTGGGCGCATCGCGGCCGCCGAAGACGACGGCGGAGCCGGTGGCAGAGAACACCGTTGCTGCTGTTGCTGTTGCTGCTGCTGCTGCTGTTGTTGTTGTTGTTGCTGATGCTGTTGTTGCAGTTGCATCTGGAGGTGATGATGCTGTGCGGGCGGAGACGGTACTCCGCCGCTACCGGTCGAGGACGACACTACGCCCGGCGATTGCGGTACGCGAAAGTCACCACCGTGTTGCTGCTGTTGCGACGGCTGTTGTGGAGACGATTGCTGTTGCTGTTGCTGCTGCTGCTGTTGCTGTTGTTGTTGCTGCTGCTGCTGCTGTTGGTGTCTTTCGGCGCTGTACACGTGCATCAGTACGCCCGAGCTGGTCACCACTTGCGACAATTGCATTTCGACGGCGGTACCCACGGCGGGGGAGGATACAGACGAGCGCGCGATAAAAAACGAGACGGCGAAAAATTCGAACGAACCAAAACAGAACGCAAATCGAAAAAAAAAACCCAAACTCGCACGACGATGACGATAATATTATGATATCGAATTATTTAATATTATAATATTATCAGAGTACGGAAAGATTATAATTATTATTACCACGACAGTCGTAATATGATTGTATCATCGCGAATCGCACTGCACGACGCACTGGTGGACGGTGTTCGGCGGACGACGGCATACGTGTACGCTTATAATATTATTTTATTATAATATACTGCTCGCTGCGGCGGTTATATTATAGGCGACGAAGACACCCGAAAACGGCGATAGGTATAATATCGTGTAGATGAGCGAAAAAATCGAAATAAAAAAAAAAAAAAAAAAATCGAAAACGAAAAACGAAAACAACACACTTCGCGCGCGCACACTGCACCGTGTGTACTCTCGTACAGTCGTCGTGAGTAAGATTTGTCGTCGGAACGCACGCGGCGTGCTGCTACCGCTGGCGGACCGGGAATGAAAGTGAGCGCATGTTGCGGCGGTGGTGTCTCCCCGGTGTGCGGCGGCGGCGGCGCGCTCTCGGTGCGTGCGTGTGTGTGCGTGCACCGACGTGTGTGCGTGCGTGCGTCGGCGGGTGTGCGTGCGGGCGAGCGTCGGCGTGTGTGTGTGAGGCCGACTCGTGTTGGTTAGTAGGCCCCGCCGACGGTTGCCATTCTAAGTGTGCGTGTCGGTGTGCGCGTGTGTGTTCGTCGTCGTGCGCTCGCGCCGTACTATACAGAGAGACCCCGACCCGCGCTAGACCACGACCCGCCCGGCCCCATGGCCACCGCCGCCGCCGCCGCCCGCCTCGTCGGGCCGGCTGTGTGCTCCGCGCACCGGCCGCCGCCGCCGCCGCCCGTGGCCTTGTCCTTGAAAAGGCTTCTGAACCCTGACCGACGGCTGAGCGGGCCGTGCGGGGGCGCGAGGGGGAACGGTGCGGCCGCCGCCGATGCGCGCTTGCGCTCTGCGCGCCGACACACACTTTTTTTCCCCTTCGTCCCCCCGCTCTCGCCTCGCGACCGTTTACCCACACACGGCCGTCGTCCGATCCCCTCCCCTAACGCGTACAACACGGCGCACGATAAAGCACGATCATAATAATAAAAATATACTCCACACACACACACTGGTGCGGGCGCGCTCGTGAACTTGGCAATCGGTTTATACATCCTCCACCGACACCACCCACTCCGTCAACGCTGGCCGCCTCCACCTCTAGAGCAGTAATTTAATCGCCCCTTCCCCTCGAACGACGGTGCTCTTATTAAGGTTCTCTGGTCTGTGTGTAAACGCGTTATTGTTTTGCCCCTCCCCCCCACTCGGCGACGGCGTCAAGTCGTTTTCTGGTATGACACGATAACGCGTTGTCCGGGAAATCTCAAAGACCGCGATATTATAATTATTATAATATTATAATAATATTACGTACTTACGCTTAAGGATAGACGTCTAGGACGACGCGGCTATGCTGCGACGTGTGGCGGTGACCGACCGATTCGCGTTTCCTATTTTGGACGCGCAGTTACCGCCGCCGCAGCGGTTATGTTATGTTATAGAGGATTTCCTTTCGATTTTTGCCCGACGTCTCCCGCGGACGTGATGTGTTGTACAACGACCGCGTACACGGTTATTAAGTATATAATATTACCATAATGCGTTTACGACTCATTATTATCTATACCCGCAGACGATTTGCAGCATCATCGTTACACGAACACGAAATATTATCGTGTATGACCGACCGACGAAAGTGTTGACACGTCGTAAAAAAAGCGAAACATCGGAATTCGGAATACTGCAGTTTTATATTATTATGTTGATCACAAGAGACGGCCGCGTTCCAAAGCAAAACAGTTTTTGAATACGTAGACACCTTTCTATATACGTACGTCTCGTATCGATATGAACATGAACAGGTTAATTTAACTAAATAATCGTCCCCGGTAGAGATTTTCACTCATAAGTCTTGTTATAATATAATTATTATAATATAGATGATGAGATTTTTAAAAACCTATATTATTGGGCTAAAATGTTAATACACTAATATCACTTGGACATTTGGACTGCAGATCATAATAGTGCAAACTGTACATCTCAACATAAAATATAACATACCTACAATTTTATATTACTGTAATTAATAATTTTAAATCACTACTTTTACTAACATCTTATACCTATTCAAACATTTTTAGGAGCTGGCAGAACCTGTATATTGTACGCTTATACTCTTAGAGTGTTGCTATTGGAGAACTCGGGTGTACACAGAAATTCAAAAAAGCTGTTAAAATAAATTTAACATAAAAATTAAATGATTATATGATAATATTAACTATTAAGTGTATTTAATCGACCTCTCACACGCGATTTTCGTCGAGTAAATAGAATACTGGAAACATAATAATATACAATCAACTTTGCGGCATCGTGATAGGTTTTAGTTTTGATTTTACAATGATGTGTTTTTTTTTTTTATAACAAACGAATTGAGAAAAAATTTAAAAATAGACAAATCGAATAATATTCGAATTTTAAACGCTGTGAACCTGAAGATACACGTCAGGTGGCAAAATAAAACGCATATCAGTCAACCATAATATCCGCTATCACGTTTTAAGATAGATATAGTTTATCATACGCCATTTTTATACGACCGTTGCTTAAAATTAATCGTACTTATAAACCTTGTTAAAAATATAACCAAGTAGTCATAATTTTCCATATAGTATAGGTTCTTCATATTGTAAGTTTATACTTTTACTATAAAATATATATTATGAAGTATTATTATTGATTCTATTACAAAATCAATTGTTTTATTACTGTTTTTGTACATTAACATAATATAATTTTATTTATATTGTATAATGTATTTTAATAATATAAAGCGGATGTAAAATATAGGTTTGTAAAATTCAAGTCAACCTTGATAAAAAATCATACCTAAATAATACAGGTTATTATACATAATCACCCACTTGTTATATGATGTCATTTAAAATGTCAGCGTTAGCGGAGCTATTCTGATTGATCAATATAATATAAAGTATCACTATTACTATAAATTATATAATATTTTATATTGGTAGTTATTACTTATTAATTTATTATAATATATTAATATATTATGATGTAATAACACAAATCTTTATGGATACTCTTCCTTCTTTATATTTTAGTAATATAAAGACTTTATCAAACTTCAATAACCTGTATGATTTAGTCACGATAACTATAGCAGAATACTATCAGAGTATCAGATAATTTTTTGGTACAAGTATAACAATGTAACATTTTTAAATCCTTTTTAATATTATTGTATATTTTCACATAACAGTTACCATAAATCGCAATATTTTAAATGAGTTGGATGTAAATTTATCACCCATAAGACAAAAGAAAAACAGAAATTAAATTTACTCATTTATTTCGCAGTTGCTATATCCAGTACCCACGCATAGATTATATTGTAAAAACTAAAAATACACCCATACCTAGGATCTGTTTAATACTTTAATACCGTCTCAAGTTCTATATATACTATACGATATCATGATAAACAAATACGTTTATATTATATTTACGTATCCTATCTACTGTCTGCGGAAGTGCGGACGATATTGGAAGTCGTCAAAATAGTATATTAAGTAATTCGATGTCAAAAAAATAAAATCGTAGTTTAATTTTTAATGTTAGATCAAATTAATTTTCAAAAAAGTCTACAATGAATAATACGTCATATAATATTATTATGACAATATATCATGACGATTAGAAACGTTTAAACAGACTCGCCACAGCAGTTATATGTATTGTGTCCGAAAATCTATAATATAATGTGAGCTAAGTAAGTTCTCCGTGAGACGTGGGATACATATACCTACATCTGATTAAACATGTTTCGACATCACTGACCGAATTCCCCCGTGACACGAGTAGGCGTTTTGTATTATATAAATAGTCATATAGAACACGGGTACATATTATAATATTATGTATTATAATATTATTATAATGTATAATATTATGTATCATGTATATTCAATAACCTTGAGTGGTGGGCATTTTGAAAAGTAAAAAGAAAATGTATTTATAGCTTGTCGAAATTAAAAACCGAAGGTTGATGAGTCCTGGAAGACAATAAATGTTTGTACCACTTTCACTCAAGCACTCTTCAACGACTCCGGTTGTAATCACATTCACGAGAGTGTTCCGATCATTTTTCCTTCAATGAACTCACTCCCTCTCTCTATATTCGTCTCATATACATACACTCCATCACACTCTCACACGTCATCTCTCTCTCTCTCACATGTACACACATACACATACACACACTCTTTCCGTTATATTTACAGGCTTACAGCACACAACAACAGCGTGTATATAGCTCGGTTGTTTACAATAAAATATAAATATTGTTATTATTAATATGTTTATGACGTTTTTTATTATTAGTTATTACTTATTGCATTTGGTTGTTTTATACTTCAATCACATCATAATAATTTAAACATTAAAAGACAAATAACACATCATACACAATATTACACGTCATATTACACTTGATTATATTTATATATAAAACGTATACTTATATTATAATAATATATTTCATATTAGAAGTATGAAAAATCATTTAATTGTACATAATTATAGTAATTATTTAACTCATTTTTAATTTTTAATTGTTATTTGTTATGTGGTTAACATAGAGTTTTATTCAACCATAAGCTGGAATAACTTAAGTTCCAATTTAAAATTAACAAAAAGTATAAAAAAAATAGGTAGTTGAAGAAATTTAGTTGTAGACATGTCGTATCATGATATGCTGTTGTTTTTAACTATAATATAATCCTAATAAGTAATAAGTATAATCAAGAAGTATTATATTGGGACAAAAAATGTTAATATGTATTAATGAATTTTACTTTGCAAAATGTATTAGGTAATAATATAAATACTATTCAAATAATATAACTAATTAGTATGTGTAATATTTAACGATTTGAAATTTATTTTTAAAATCTTAATTATTAGTAACTTCTTTCCGGGTTTGTTCATTAAGTAGTATTTCGAATACGTTCTTTTTTCGGTCAGCTATGACCGTATGATGGTAAAATGTCCCCACACCCTCGTGTCTGCATTAGCACGTGAGTTATTTAAAGACGAAACAATTTCAGCCCCCCAAACAAATATATGACAGTCGATCGGTACGTTTGGAACTATTCCTAGGTCATCACGTGCCAAGACACAGAGTAATTTGTTTAAAAATAAAAGGAACGAGCCTCAATAGACCCTCTGTTAAAAAAGGACATGAGGGGCACAATGATAATTTAGTCCTGCGACACACCTATTAGGTTACATGTACTTTAACATAAGTCCTATATATATGTGTTAAAGTATTGGTTAAATACTTATCTACCGACAAATCATAGACTTTAGTGCCATACGACAAAAATATGAATTAAGTATTAACTTAGTTATAAGAATTAATATATATATTATAACGCATTGCAGAATTTGCAGGTATAAAATAATGTAAAAATGCTTAACGATGAAAGACAAAAATAAATAATAATATAAATCAATTAAGTTACTGATTAAAAAGAGAATAAAATGTCGGTTTTCACAAACAGGTTAAACTTGTTAGACAAATAACAAATAATCAATTACTGGAAGACTGCAAATGTCAATGTTTGATGACTAGTTATAATTGAGGTGATCATAAAACATTTCAAAGTATAAAAACACTTATAATTTCTTACTAAATAACCACAATAATAAAAGTTCATTTACAACCACGTTTTGTTGAATTTTTAACAGTAATTATTGATATTTCTTGTGTAAGTGAGAGACTACCTATTATACTACTGTATAGGTATATGCAGGCTTAACTCTTGTTTTAATTTATTTATGAATATAAAATTGTCTTTAAAACTATATTCGTATTATTCAATGGTTCTTTGATTAATTTTGAAAAATATTTATTACAAAACATGGTAATTAAATATTGAAAATTTAAATTAGAAATACAATCTAAATCTAAAATGCTATGATTTGTTATTCACCTTAATATACCTATTATGTTATGTAATTTACTACATAATATAATCTTCTATATTATAATATAATGTTTATTATAATTTTATTAAAATGCATTTTTGTATGTAAATATTGTAAATATACAATTGTATTGAATGCAAATTTCTTTTTCCCGATAAAAAATGTACACGTTTACATACGGAATAAAATTAAAAATATTTATTTTTACATATTTTTGCATATTTTGAAGTAAATCCATACTTAAAAAAATATAATCTATCGATAAGTACATTTTTTGTATATTAGATTCTGAACTGAGTGATGAATAATATATTAGGTAGTTGTATAAAACGTAGAATTCCCCGAATTTTCTTAATAATCGTGAAAAGAAAATGGTCTAAAAACAATTAAGAAACTAAAAGTTTAATAGGGAAATTAATCGCACGCAACTATAGTGGTGAAAAATAGGTATAATAATGTTTTCCTGTATGAAGGCTTGTAGTATAATACGTTCACGTGACTTTGAAAACTGTATGCGTAGTTAAGTAGTTTTAACCTCGGATAAGTGTAATATATGTTATTAAAAATTATTATTAATCACCTTCTTGGAGTTTATAAACTAGAAATGTTTAATTATCATATTGTCTCAATGTTTCACTTAAAGTAGGTAGTTAGTAGGTAGTAATAATTGTAACTGTATAGGAATTAATGCGGGAGGTTAAACTTAACAATTTTAATTGACCGATGCCCGATGGCAATGTCCCCTTGCAACTGTGAAGAAAAACTTAGAATTTCGTGCTATTTAAGTTTCAGGGTCTGTGTGTCACATGCTTTTTTTTAGTTTTCATTTTATCATTTTGACGGCCGTTGCCATTATTTAGATTTTTAAAGTCTGCAGTTAAAACAAAAAACAAAGAACCGTTTTCTTGACATTTGTTTGATAATAAATCGAAAAATATAAGTCGAGAGGTCAAATAATTTTGGCTGCGGAGACACAAAAAAAAAAAAGTCAAATCTTTATAATTAATTATAGGGAATATTTCATTATACATATATGTATAAATTGCATATGTATTCAATATTAAGTAATATACTTTTTAGATAACAAGGTGGATGTATCGCATTTAATACACGTGTTTATCATAAGTGTTACCTATGTAAATTCATTTTTAAATTATTATATAATAGTAAAATAATTATATACAGTGATCGTACAGCCCGTGGTCACAAAATTATTGTTTATTTTCTATGGTACATTTAAATTGAAGTCAATAAATTCGATTATGACGGATGAATGGCGGCTATTGACATGCAGTGAATCTATTGTGATCAAATGGCATTGACCACGGTTCACTTGATATTTAAAGTACATTTATAATTAATGAAAATTATGTAAATTGTAATTTATAAACATATACAGGTATTCATAGTATAAATATATAATATTTATATAATATGAACTTCATGATATTGAAATACGAGTATTATATGAGTTATTTGTACAAACCATCCAAACATTAATAAATATGTTATTACCAATATAATAATGTTATGAGTTCCTAATCTTTGATGAACATTTATTTGAAATATTTTAAACTAATCGTTTATTAATTTTAATTTTAAATACACAATTTTGATATATGTATCAAAATTATATTTATAAATATAACAATCAAAATGACTCAAATAATTATTAATCACTATGTTTTCATAAAAAAAAAAATATATATAGATTATATATTATTTAAATATTTATAAATCAATAGTATAATAATATATTAATATATGTAAAAAAAAAAAAATCATAAAATTTAGTATTTTAGGTTTATCTAATATATTATCAAGAAATATTTATTCGAAGACACTGTATTTAACATTTACGATTGAGTAAAATGGCTATAAAATATAATAATAGGAAGCAGTTATTTGTGAAAGTATCTAAAATGTTTGATATAATTCTTTTAATCAAGACAAATATTGAGGAGTATGTTTTGATTGCACATTTCAAGGTACATGTCTGAAGTACTTTGTTGTCTAAGCGTATGAACTCTGAAGTTGTTGCCAAGGTTGGCCAGAGACCGTCGAGTCGTTTATCTGGATTATGATTTCGGAATATCTCTTACTGTAACCTTAATATAATAAAACCTCGAGGCGTTATCGATGTTATTCCTAGAGGTAATTATGAGAGATCAACATATAATTGGCAATAATTTTACACATGGCCAATATAAATACGAAGTTGTAACTTTTTGCTGACTGAAACAAATTGTGGGTTCAGGCCGTTCAGGGTCTTAAGTAATTTTTATAGATTTTCTAGCTCCATATTAATAAATATTAAAGAATAAATAAATTAGATGATGTAAAAAATCATGGCCTAAAATTATTCATCGAGTATACGAGTATTATTTTAAACGTTCAAATCACTCGAATGTGTTAAGCATACTAAGATATTTATGTAATTAAAATAGATTAGAGACATAAAATAAAACAATGGTTCAATACAATTAATGTTAGTATGTTGTATGAATATTTATAAATAATTTTTAAACTGTTAAATTCGATTGTTGCTTGAATAGTGTTGATAAGAATCAGACGGAAAAAATTGTGGACCACAAGTCACAAGATAGTAAGTTACGTTGTTTAAATTATAAAAATATATTTTTATGTTGAAAGAATTTAACGGATAACTAAATTAAAGATAATATCGTTTTTATATTTAATAATACAGTTAACCTTTATTAGCATCGATCGCTTTAAATTTGTGTAATTCCTTATTTTGAATATTGTATTTTCAATTAAAATGTAAAAATTATGGTATTTATAAAATCAATTCGATGTTTTCAACTGTTCATTAGTATAGTTCAATTACATTTTTTACACTACACAGTTAGTGTCCAACTGCAATCTAGAATATATGCTATTATAGTTAATCTAAAACCAAACAAATAATAAATAGACTAACTGACTAACTTTAAGGATAAGGTATACTGTAGAGTGTAGATGTTTATTTTTATTAGAGTTCATTTGTCAATCACGTAGAATATTATTAATAAACACAGTTTGTTTTTCATATATTAGGTATACTAACCTAATACGTGATCGATTTGTCATCCATGTCGTTAATTTAACAATACATAACAATATTGTGCGTGTTTAGTTAATTTCAAATATGTATAATATGTGTATTAGTACGTGTGTATACAATAGAACATAATGCTACCTATTCGTTTATACTATATTATGTAGTATATGATGTACGTATGCAACACTGACATCCGGACTTGGGGTCAAATACCCAGTCACACCCATCCGGGGGAAGAGAGAAATTGGTCCTTAAATATTATACCCCCTTTTGCTTCCACACTAACCCGATATTACTGACGGTTGTTTGATTCGGCATTAAAATCTACGATAACAGACACAGTGATTATTAATTAACAAGTACTTAGAAATTTTATTTTTATATGATATATAGGGTACCTATTATTACTTAAAAGTTCTTAATATTATTATAGATACTTCTTATATATTCTTTGGTTATTATAATTTATAAGTGAACATAAATACTTCTATTTTTTTAGTTTCTTATTGGTATTTCTAATGGTGATACCTGTACTACGATTTGTGAGTTGTGAGCGCATAAACATAATTCATGGACATATTACATATTATCAAATGTATTATAGTGTTTAATTCATATTCGCGACTATCACTGACAATAATTGTACGTCTACGATAATAATATGTATGCATAATTATACTTTAATACGTTGTTGATGTTTTTTTATTGTGTGCACTTTTATTTTTGCAGACATCATCCCTTTTCTAACACATCTGCTAATGTTCTAATCTGGTCAATGCTATACAATATGGTACATAATATAACATTATAAGTGAATTTTGACGGGCTCAATGCCAAATTTATGGTAACATTGTAAACATAATAGAAAAATGTGTACTTGATCGATATATATATATATTTATGAGACAACACAAATCGACATATACTGGTAAATAATAGGTAAGTTTATAACAATATGAAACGCTATATGAAATAACATTTATTCAAATTAATTATTTTAAAATCAATATGTAGTATGATAATAATTTTAACATTGGCAGCCTTTGTCTATATTTAAAAAAAATATGGTTATGCTTACAAGTATATAATTACTTTATTGTTTGACTTAAATGACATATAGGATAGTGTACCTATATTGAATACATTTATTTACATTGTAAACTTCGTGACTCACAAAATAACAATAGAACATATTGTTTTCTATACTTAATTTTCTACATTTTTGTCTTTTGAATACAAAAAAATATATACATACCTATACCTATATCGAGTATAGACATTATAAGTAATATAAATGAATTAGATGATAATATTTTGTTTTAATGAAAACATTAACAAACTCATATAACTATACAATTTTATAAAATAAATAACTTATTAGGTATATTATTTATAAGCTTTTCACTTAAACATAAATTCAATTACTTATTATCGCATATTGATAAATGTTTGCATACATTACAAAAAATAGAATAGTCAAGGTTTTCTCATATTATAGACATTACATTGTAAAACTATATAACGACAACGTCTGGCGTCGTCGTTGTAGTTTTTTTTTTTTTTGGATTTTATTTTTATTGCACTCGACACAAAATTAAATTAATATGAATACTCGTACATTTATAATAATGAGAGTGCGTTTTATTACCTACTGCTAAAACCTTGATCGAATGTTATCTTATAGGATTTTCAAAACAATAATATCGTCATCATAGACGTCGGCATTTTCAAGTAGTTCTATTATTATAATTCTACGTATATGCGAGTTTTATGTGCGATTTTCAAATTTTCCCCGTACCTCCTAAATTGTGCCTCTCCTGGCCTTCTCGGGGTTTTTAGCGTCACATCGGTTGACACTGAAGACAAAAAACACACGCGCAAATAATACACATTTCATGTCGGCTGCGTGTTACTGTGTACAATGAACACGCGCTTCTACACTGGGTCACTAACAAGGACAAAATGGCGGTCAAGGTTATTGAGCTCTGTATAGCATTGTGCATAATATATAATAATCAACTACTATTATGAGAAAATGTGTTTTTTATGAGTTACATTTCATACATAATATCGTATTTCATCAAATGCATGTATAATGCATATTATATAGACAGGCGATACTGTACGTATTTAATTTTTGAATTTTTGTCAAATTGTCACTCTCTTATTACTCGTATCAGGAATCACGAGCGCGTTATTTTATTTATGCAAACATTATGTACGTGTACACACGATCCACGAATATCTGACAAAACCACATCTTCTTTATAATTCATGTAATATAAAATTTATATAATATTATATAGGTATATCATGTTGGTACCCCACGATTTTCACGACACTTAATAATAAAAAATACACATTATATAGCTGCGTTGGCGGCTGCTGCGGAGACAATGACCCTGAGAGTGTTAAAAAATAAAATAAAAAGACGATTCTCGTCTATATAATTTTGTGACTTGATTGCGATCATGGTATATAACAATACACGTTTGTTATACATATAATATATATATACATATATATTACATATATTATATACGTATCAAATGTGCAAGTGTATACAGTATAGACTACAGAGTGACGATTGACAACAACTTTTTAAAATGCGTATCGTGTCACCTCTTATATAAATACGTATTCGTAACGCATACGCGATCGGTTCGCGTCCATAAGTACTGTGTGCGGACACGAAACAATCGAGGAGAGTTCAATGTAATAATGACATTTTTTCTCTCATTTTCTCCGGTCCTTACTCCTATATAGTTCTCTCATTTGAATATACACGTGGTACACTAAAATAGTGTCTTACATAGTCGTAGTATACTGTATATACTATATGTATACCTTTATAACAATCGTCGAATATAAGGGGCGACGGAGTAATTTAAATTGTACACTGTCTTCGTCCAAACTAAATAATTTCAATTACATATTCCGATGACAATTATTCATTCTTCTGCTTGTTCCAATCCAATATACTCTATTAGATCCTTACATTATTATTACATTTAAGTATTACATTATTATTATTTTGTATTGTCGTCTTAAAATAACTAGAACAACAATCTACATACTTGCGTTTAATAGTTACCTATTTTAGTATTTTAATGGCTACCTATTCATATACAACTGTTTAACATTGTTACAAAAATGTATTTGCGTATTTATCCCTTATACTGCCATTTATCGCGTTTAGAAAAATAAAAACTTTTATTAATACTAGTTAATTTTGTATAAGTACGTATGTAGTACACTAAGTATTTTTAGAGCTATAAATAATGTTTAAATTAAAAAAAAAATAATGATTGTTTGGTCATACAATTTTTATTTATATTCTGTGAATAATAGTTTATTTTGAAATTTTATTGAATCCAAAATTATATTTTTTCTCGAGGATACGCCAGTTTCTAAGAATTCATAATTAGTTTATTTTATAATAAATAATATTATAAATATCTTTCAAAAGACAACTAACTACGAATTCATGATTTATTTAAACTACTATAACGTGACAATATGAAGATGGGTAAAGATGAACTCGAATGAATATTTCTATCACATTTTTTTTCTAATTTTTATCCACGAATCGTAAATTATAGACGAAGGTTAACAAAACGTCAAAACTACCATGTATTTTATAATACTTTAGACTCTGAGCGAAAAAATATTGTAGGTTTTCCAATATTGTGTATTTTATTTTTGTGGGTCTGTCATCATATTTATGAGTAAAAAATTGCTTAGTTTTTTTCTCAAACAAAGTTAAAAAAATGTTTTAGCTGTTTTCAATTATTTATAGATATAATAATTATTTGAAGTTATAATTTTTTCTTAGATTTGCCGTAATCAAAAATTTCGTTTCTTTATTAAAAAGTTCAACAATTTAATATAATTTATAAAAATGTTCATTAATTTTTCAACAAATTTTAAATTATAGTTAAGTAACACAATTTAAATTTGTTCACCCAACTATTGATATAGCTATATTTTGTTTTTGTTGTGATTTTGAGCTAATTTTATACTATACTTATACCTTTCTATACTCTTCATTCTTCAAGTATAAAATTATTTGATATATTTAGTTGAGCGTCTGAATTAACTTTCATTATATCTATAGAAAGTTTTCCTCGTTTTACATAGCAAGTAAATTTAATTTATATTTATTTATTATTCATATAGTTTTTGGCCATGACTCGGTTAAAATGTTAAGGTTGACTGTTCAAGGCAAATAATGACTGAGTGAAAGTAAATAATAAATGCATTTTTTGCATATGTACTACATATTATGTAGGTATTTTGTTGATGTTTATGAGAAAGTATATTATATACCATTTTAAAAAATATAAGGCATTATACATATTGAGTTTATGGGTAATGATTAAGTACTTGAATAATAATGAAACAATAAAAAGATATATAAAAATGTTATCCTGCGTTGACCGGAACACTGTCGGAAGATTATGGACCAAGGGCAGGGCGCATTTCTAATTCAAGGGTCATACCCGTGGCTATAGTTGACGACCTTAAGTATTTGTTCCCGGATATATGATACACATCCGCCCAAGTATTTTTTTTTTTTGAATAAAAATGCACAGAATTTAAAATATTATTATTTTTTTTTTTTTTTGCTCAAATTCAGGTACAATAGTAATTTGTGTTAATATCAAGTTACACTAAATATACAAATATACAATATTTTAATAACTGTACGATTATCATACTGTGTAATTTTCTATATAATAATATAATATGCGTATACTGAGGCAAGTCGTAAGCAATGGACAACTGTTACACGTTACAGTTTTTGTTCTATTATTAACTACATCTTAGCTACACCTGTGATCACTTTAAACTAAATTTACTGACCAATTGTGAGTAATACAAAAAGAAAAATAGAGTATAAAAAAAATAACATTTCAGTCAGCCTATTGGCTTTACTTTTACACTTCGATGTGTCAGGACGAGACGGTAAAATTTAAAATTGTATCGGAAACCACATAGCTTGGAATTATTCCAAAGTTTTGTTCAGAAGTTATGGGTTCACAATGTGTCAGAGAAGTCTGGGTAAGGAAAATTTTGGCCACCTCTCAATTACTTTTTTATACTATAGTTAGGCTAATCTAATACAACGTTTTCAAATTTTTAACCTTTGATGATGTCTCCTTTTTTAAATTTCTGTTTTTGATTTAACTTTTTAAATTTTACACTGATGTTGAAAAAAAAATAACAAGTATAATTATTTTATGTTACAACACTACAAATGTATATTAAGAAATAAGGTTCATATTAAAAATATCTTTATGCAATAATATTACTTTATTAAATTGGTACCACATTGGTAACCCACACTTGTGACATGATGTATAATTATTTTTAATGCTAATTAGCAATTACAATCGTTTAAACCAATCGAATATTGCAACTGAAATTGAAACTAGAAATTCAATTTATCCAAAAATAGAGAGCTTGACCCTTGTAGTATAATTTAATTAATGGTTCAATCATTTTATAATTGCATTGATTATATTTAATATTACTATATAATCACATGTAACTCTAGTTTAATACAAATGTGCTTAATTAAAATCAATGAAAGTAATATAAAAACCGGAAAATTCACTACACTGTATTTGTTATCCCTTATTATTGTTATTGAGTAGGTCACTTTAATGGCTAGATAAAGAAAATTGCAATAATTATTGTATACGAAAAATGACTATAAATAAAAATGATGAATCGGCATCTATTTCTTAGGATATTTTTCTAGTAATACAGTAGTTTGAATTCATTTTTACTAAAACCATCGCATATTTAATATTATTTATTATTATAATATTATAGGTATTATATAAAATTAGTGTTGAACACTAATAAAATACCAAGTTTGAACTTATCATAGAAAGGTTTTATAGGTATGAGTTTGTGGTATAAATATTTTAAAATCATTCTAAATATTTCGGTTATTTAACTGTGTTTTGAAAAAAAAAAAAAATTTAAATTAAAGTAGAGTATTTCATGTTTCTATGATTCATATAAAATGAATAACAAATAAAATGACTAAACTTATTTGAGAAAGTAATAGCTGTTATTTTACCTTTGAATATCAAATTTTGTCAACATTAATAATAAAAAATATAAGAAATTTAAGAAATCAAATCATATTGCATTCAAATCGAATACCTACAGTAAAATTACACTATCTTGTCCGAGGACCGAAGGGACGATGGACAAACATCCACCACCGAAATGCGCTGACCTAATTTTTAATATATTTTACCGATACACAACTAATAACAAACCTTGTATCAAATATTTAAATTTATAAACTTTTTGACTTAGTAATAAAAATTGTATTAACATAAATGAAAATAAAACCAGAACCCACATGATATAATGTTTGAAATATTTTTCTTGCTCCAAATTGTGTTGTAAAAAACAAAAAAACCATTATAATGAAATACATATTGCTCATTTGCTCATCTTAGAATATAAAACAAATAAATTAAAAAATATATAATATAATAAGTTATGTTTTATTTTATTTGAATCAACAAAGTTATACATAATATACTATAAATACATAATGAAACTTATAATTTTCATTTACAACTTTGAAAATTTAATTTTCTATATGGTTCTGAGAAAATATAGGTTCTTATGAGTAACAGTTACAGTTTTATCGTTTAAAAAATATCTTTAGTTATATATATAATTTAGTATACCTATTTTATATATAATATAGCAATTAATTTGTAGTAAAAATAATTTAATGCTTTCATTGATATTAATTTAGTATTACTGTTTAATGCTTATATAACAGCGTAGATAGGTACATGTTTGTGGCTTTAAAATTAAAAATAATGAACGTAAAATGATTTATTAGGTATTATAAACTCAATTATTTTACTTTATTCTAGATAAATAACTTTTTGTAATATTATCCTTAAGAAATTTAAACTTATCAGTTATCAAGTATATTTTATATATATATAATGGTGTTTTATAATGCAATGGTTTTGGAAAATATCAATTCAACCAACTATAAGTTACATTTATTACTAAAATAAATTACTGTAACAGCAATATAAATTTATATTATATAATAAATTAATGTTTCATGGTTTTTTGTATTCTTTATACTCAAAAACTTATGGACAGTTTTCAACAAGTTAAACTTAAGACTTGTAGAGTATTTATAGCTTTTCATTTTAACTTCTTATGGATTGTTATTGAATGACTTGCACATAAATTTAGTTTTAGTACCTACACGAAAATCAAATGCTTTTTCGTTGATTTAAATGGTTTTAATATTATTATTAAAATTAATAAAATATAGAATATATAATTTTTCCAAGTAAATTTCAAAAAAGTCAAATACTCAGGAACACAATTACAATGATTGTTTTCATGAATTAACGTACTTTCTTAATTTATAAAATGTTCTGCTGATAAAAACAATACTTGCAAGTTGCAATCTCGACGACGAACGGATTAAATTGTTTTTGTATTTGGTACTATCTATTTAAACTGAATTGAATTGAAACGAAAAACGTTAGAAAGATAGATAAATATTGTTAACCCAGATGAAGGGTAATAAAGCTAGTAGACGAAATATCTTTAATAAATTAAATACTAATATACGTTGACCGATAGTGTTTGATCAGTCATCAGTATTTCATACACAATGATTTACCATTGAATTTAAATTTAAAACATACATTACGATAACTTATTCAATGACGAGTTGGCGAATTACACTCGATATTTACTATTCAGAAAAATGGTTACTTAACGGGTACTTTTATTATAAAAATTCTAAAAAAAACAACTTCTAACCCAATATTTGTGTTACTTAACCTCAGTTATAGCTTTGTCGTATACACGCCGTATCCTTAAATATAATACTTATTGATATTCCGAAGGCCACATGGTTTTAATTGCATGCCTAAGGAATTATTTTCACCCTGAACACACATGAAATGTGTTATGTTAAGTATTAACCAAACATTGCCTTCGTCTTTGCACTATGACGCCCACGTTACGGGAAGCAACTTGAAATTCTTGATTTGACCATGAAATTCTTCTTTGCAGAGTGTCTGGCCGTTATAACACTTATACGTATACCGATGCCATCAAATTACATTTAAACTGGTTGATGTTTTGGTTTGTAGTAATTTGACAAAGGTACATATAATTTAAAATAATTTTATATTAGGTACGTCTTGCAGCTAATAAGCTTACAAAAATGAGTTATTGTAAAAATTATGCAGCTATTATTTATAAATAAATAGTTTTTCAGATTTTTTTAAATAGTTTTATATCATTGGAACTCACAGGTAAAATAAGTTTGCTTTTTTTATTTTTTATTTTAAAGTTTTCTAGACTTTAAATCATCTAACTCAGGTATATCAATTTGAAATTTTTAACATTTGTTTATCAGATAACATTGGTTGACGGTTGTATAGCAAGATTACTTGGTTTTAAATTTAACAGAGAACAATAATAATTTTACTTATACAATAATTATGTTACTCGTAACAATTTCAATTGAATTAAATTATATTTATAACAATATAGGTAAAGTTAATGTTAAATCAGCTAATTTAAAACGTCGTGAAAACGATTACGTTGGATTCTGTCTCTGAACATTCAGTCTGAAGTGTTATGGATCGCTTGTTTTGTGTAAATGACTGAAGAAGTTTAACGATAGGTCCTTGATTTTGTAAGTATCATACCAATGTATAGTAAGTTATTTTATACACTTAATAAAGTTTCAAAATATCAATATCCCCTTTATTGTATTTGCTTACGAGGTTGTAGTTGCTATACAGTGTACTTGTTAATTAACTATTTATTTTAACCACTTTTTCACAATAGAGATTTACTTATGCAAGTTTAATAGCTTACAGGTACTAATTCTTATACCAATATAAATTGCATTATTGTACAAAAAATTCTAATCCATAGATTTAAGTAATTTAATTAACATTTTTGAGAAGGCTTCGTCTCTTGAAAGTGTTTTTACTTTTTTAAATCTTTAAATAAGCATATACATTTTTGGATTAATATGTACAATTCCTATTTACGTTTAACTACTCAATACGTAATAAATTAGTATTGAAACGGTTGTTAACAATTTTTTTTTATTATATACTATATTTTTATAAGTCTATATAATATATAATATTATACATAATACTAAAACAGTTATAATTATATATGTTTGAATTAACTCATAATTACCATATTATCTTATTAGTTATTACATTTTTACATTGGATTTCAAAATAAGTAGTTAATGTTTAAAATTTAAGTATAATATTCAAAGCTTATATATATTTATAAATATCTTTTAATACGATTTTTATATTAAAATTAAACTCAATTTTGATTCTATGTGGAAAATGTATATTTTTACTGTTGATTGTTGTCTGTAAAGAAGGGTAGTGGTGATGCATTAAAGCTCTGAACAGCTGCACTGGTGTAACCGGTTTTGTAACATACAAATACACATTGTCTATTACATAAGTTATAAAATGATTCTTGTGACGTCAATTCATTATAATCTCCATCAGTTGTTCTCGTATCAATTGGATTTAACACTTTAATTGATAATTCTTGACATTCATCCATAATATATATGTTTTCATTACTTAATATGTTTTTATTATTATTTTTATTATCATCACTAATAAGATATTTATTTGAATCATTTAAATAAATTATTATATTCAATATTTTAAGTATAACAATTTATGTTATTTCCATTTAGAAAATATTATAACTAAAATTATAACTAGGATTAATTAGTCAACTTAAATTTTCGAAATAAAAAAATAAAAGTTGCATTTACGGTCATACTTAATATAGTATAATAATTCTAGGTATATATTTTAATATTATTAATGATAAATTTTGTAATAATATAGCTTCATACAACATATTAGGTACTTGGTACTATGAATTATTATAATAATTATTGAAAAAAATATAATTATTATTATATTATTACATTGTTATAATGAATAATTATAGACAAATTTAGAGATATTTAATACTATCAAAGTTTAAACAAGAATTGAAAGATACTTTTAATTATTTTGCGTATAATTTTTATACTTTATAAAATTATAAATCATCTGAACCAAGTTTATTTTAGCTTTTTCTTGTTTTATATTATAGAATATTTAACACCAATTATTTTTTAATTTATGTGATTAAATTAAAAATATAAAATATATAAACTAAAATGCGAACTATTTGGAATTCTAAAATAATTAACTAAAATACCAGTTACATAATAGAGAAAACACAATTATCTTTAATATTACAAATTTACAAATACAACATTATGATTTATTATTTTCTTTTATCTATTATGATTTGACTGCAGTAGTTCATATAATTTGCTTCATACTTTTATAGATTACAATAAATTATAATAGGTAGGCATATACCTACCTAGATTCATAATATTCATACTATCGACTGACACAATAAATTATATTTCTTTGAAAATAAAAAATGAATAACTATGAACAGCTTTAAATTCACGTGCACATATTGATAGACTTTGTAGACTGTGATAGATAAGTTAACCTAGGGCTACAGAACGGTACATTAATTAACAAATTCCAGGTATACTATGCGTATGTAGAATCCATTAAGAACAATATATTATGTTCCTTGTTGTTATGAAAAATATCGATATTTTTATAATTGATTTCATTATTGTTTAAGAGTTTACTTTTAGTATTTTTATAATATTATAACAAGCAAACATATATTTTTATAACTTTACTGTAAACAAATTATTCTGTACAGCAAATCATTAAAATAATTTGATATATACATTATTATTATTATTAGTTGTCATCATTTATGGTTTTAGTATTTACTTCAAACTTAGAAGATAAAAAAAAAAAATAAATTAAAATATTTGTTTCAATTTTGATAGTAAGTATTATTGACTAGTGAAACAATATTACATATTATACTAATTACAGATCAATGATTTATACATACATCATCATTTATCAAGGAACTATTACAAAAACATACGATTATATCCTTTAGTAGCCCATGAGGATGTTTATTATAATAGTAATATTATGTCCTTTTAAATATTCGAAGGCAAGGAAAAACTTCCGGAGTCATCATATTAAAAAAAATATGTATCTAGTTGTTTAATTGTACATCTATTGTCTTAAAAATATTAACCTCGGACAGTATAGTACACTATATAGTTGTAGCCGCTGATTGCCTTCAAATCAAAATCGAATCGTCTACGCGTCATATCCACGTATATTCAAAACACGGACGCAAATGCGTCTAAACACGACCAGAAAGCGCAATTAAAAAACACGTCCTTAACCTACCATTGTTTGTATTTTAATTTAAATATTCAAGAACAAAATCTATTCTATGGTTAATAGTTATTGAAATAATTGAAATTTAAATGGAGCTATAATTTAAGTATATTGTTATTTAGGTCATTAAAAATCCAAAAATTAAAAAAAAACCACTCAACTTAACTAAATTGATTTAAAAAAAACACACACATACAATGTGAGTTAATAATATATATTTGATAAGAAGTATAGAAAAATTAGGTTTATTTTCTGTTTTGAAATATTGACATGTATTAAGAATCTTTTCAAAAAATACAATTGATTTTAGATAACTACTATATAAGTACATTTTTGTATAAATTTACTTAAGTAGGTAATAATCCAAAAAAACAAATTATACATAAATATAAAAAATGATTTTTTACTTGCGTAATATCATTTTAATAGGTTAACTCTAACATTTTAACTATTTTAAATAATTTATTTATTGCCTATGCTTTAATTATTTTTATTGAAATAAAAATTATTACATAATTATTATATTATTTCCGATAATTTAGTAAATATAATTCTTCACATCGACACTGTAAAATATATTGATTAAGAATGTTAAAAAATGGGTCCACTGTAAGTACCATAGAATTGTCTGCACGAAAGACGATCCAACTAGAAATATCACAATATCGGTATACAATGACCATAAAGTGAAGACAAAAACGTCAAGGTTTCTCATCTAGAGTTTGACATTTCCGTGCGATTATGATTAATAACCACCACGGCGTCCATCTTTGTGTGGAGGTGGGGAGAAAAATATAGTTAGTATATTATATTATATAGACGATGAACTCAAGGCAAGTTCGCGACTCAAGATTATTGCCATGGCACAAAACTGAAACCTTGTAAACCTAATAAATTACATTATTACCGAAAAGGTTTCGGCGCCCACAAAATAAAAATGGGTGGGGGAAAAATCTACGTGATCTTTAGCATTGCTTATTTTTTTGCAAGGTCGCTTCTTCATTATAATAACACACACACACACACATATACATAATGTCGATATATAAGGTTTGGTAATTTGGTCCTTGAGAGGTTCAATCACCTAGAGACCAAAGTGACTAAAGAACAAAAAAAAATAAATCATTACATTATATTTTGCACTTTGTACTTTTTCGTTATAGCTTAAGTAGTTAACGTTTATCAGAAAATAAAGATGCGGCTGATATATCTAGTGTGAAAAAAAGTTAATTTTGCGAATTTAATCGCAAGAATAATAGTTGTTTTTCAGAGATTGTATTAAGAAATTTATTTATTTTTCCCACCTAACCATTGTATCGAATCCGAAATTGCGTTTTTAAATTGCACTGATAATTAATAATGAATATATAGTTAATCTCAGGTCGCGCAAGTTCATTGTCACAGAACAATATCATTTTTAGGGCAACGACACCTGTTCTGATTAAAATAAAAAATAATACATTGTAATTAATAATATTTATAATTTATATACTATATTTGCGGGTCTATGAGAAATAATGGCTGAGTTCTTACAATATTTGTTGTGCTCTATATTATTTTTTCAAACCAATTCAAAATATTTATTAACACCACCAAAATTGACACCAAAAATCACATTTAGATGTTATTCTTGTAGTTTTAATTATTGTTATTATTGGCTAAAGATAGGTTATTCTGACGTGGTTTCATAAAGAAATATTGATTTAACATGTTTGGACAAGGCTGACCTATAATATGCTCTCAAGACTTATAAAATGAGATACTAAAGCTACACTGGCGCATATTGCTGCAAAATTAACATTTATTTCCTGTATGAGTATGACAAATCCTGGACAATAGCGTGGTTTGTAAAACACTGGTTGAATTTCTAGGTTATTTTAATAAAAACAAAATTATATTTAAGCTTTTAAAAATGATTTAAACTAAAAAATTAATTATTTGTTATGTTTTGTATCAAATTACGTTTTATATAATAAGATTAAAAAATATATATATAAATATTTTAGGTATCTTATAGGTATATTTATTCAAATCATGTTAGAGGTTTTGAAAAAATATAAATCACCCTCTATCATAAAAAGTGTGTTTATTATTTCATTATTTTTAATAATTAATTGGTATATTATATTGTTATGTGGAACAATAAAGCTACAAAAAAAATATGTGAAATTCACTTAAATAAAATTACTGATTTCTAAAATATTGGTATAGTTTAATTGATCGGACAAAGTCGAGGCTTTATGAATTCCATTTCCCTCTTCAATGGTATTTTGATAATACATTTTTATTGACATATTAATAATCAGAGATAATTTGAGAAATATTAACACATATTTTTAATCAATCGGATAATGCTGGAGACAAACTTCTCAGATATAAAATTGAGGATATTAAAGTTCAGTAATAAAATTATCAAAATTGTAATAATATACTAGTGTTAGATTTGGTATTCAGTTGAAGAACATGTATATATGTTTAAACTAATTTAAATTTTATGAACACTTTAAATAACTTAACCGTTCAACACAAAATGTTTAAAGGGATAAATAATTTAAAAGGTAAGATTATCTAAGTTTTAAGTTTTAACCTTTACATTTCATAATATATACTTCCAAAACCAACAATTATCGGCTTCGTGTTTTTGGTAAATTGCTGCAAATATAATGATCTTAATTATAGTAGTATTATATAGTTATCCAATACCCATCTATATAATATGATATATATATCATGTTGACAAAAAAATAAATCCATCTATTTTTGCATATTTTGAATGCCATGATATTACATTCAGATCCTCCCTAACAGTTTGGTTTAACTTGTTATGAAAACTTTAACATAATAGATATTAAAGTTAGAGATAGGTACTATAGAACAATTTTTAATTATGAGTCTATTTATAACACATTTTATAAACACTGAAATAAACAAATAAATTATTTTTTTAAACGTTTTTTAATATAATTACTGATTAATTATTGTTATCATGTTAATTATAAATAATATAAAATAGATTAACCTAATTACATTAAATATAATACTTAAAATATGTTCTAATAAAAGTAAAGAAAATTATTGATAGTTCACCAAAAAAAACTAGTTCAAATATCAAAAACTTATGGCTTGCAAAAATACAAAACTCCTATTATTTTGAAACTTTTTATAAAATATATGCATAATAGTTTTAATAATTTAAATTTGAATTCAATATATATATATATGACCTGTACGTGCAAGGGTCATGGTCAAAGATTAGTAAACAGTAAGCTATTTTAAAATGTTATTCCGACCTTCTTTGATAACTACCGAAATGAACATGGCAACGTTTATTAACTGTAGTAGTGTGGTGCAATATAACAATTTACATTACATTTTTTATAAATACATATAAAAAACTTATTATTTATTATCAAATATAACCTGGCTATTGATATTACCTCCATTTATTGTAATATTAATTTACCCTTGGCTTTGAAAACAATTATTTAGTTATATAAGCATAGTTTTTTTTTCAAGAATATTTACAATTTATGATTCAAGGCATAATTCATTTATATTTTATTATATTATATTTTTATATACCTATTTATATAATATATTTGAACTTGACGATGAAAATCTTACAAAATCGTCAAAAATTTTTCCATGGGTCATTTTTTTGATATCTAAAAGGTTACCTTCAAGTTGCTTCGAAATTACTTCAATATTCACATTATTTTATTACATAAAACATAATATTTTGAAAAATTAAAATTAAATATTTGAAAATTCATTAATATTTTGGTACAGACATTAAATGTATGCATGCAACACCCCCCGCAACAATATATCTAATTTAATAAAATTATTTTATTAATTTCGTGGTATTATACCTACATCCACCGGTAAATAATGTACACACTATAATAATATTAAATATGTCAAATATTTAAAAATGTGTAATCTGTATAAAATATTTTGTATTACGTATTTGTGTGTATTGTATGGATTTTATATTGAATAGATAGTTTTTAGCATTATAGTTGAAAATTTTTTTAAATATATTTATAGGTAATTAATACAATATGTATGCATTCACGTGTATTATTTTATTATAATGTTAGAAAGAATAATTTATGTATTACTTTTATAATCTAATTAATAATGAATTTTTCTTTGTTTAATAATTAAAACTTTGTTGTGTTTGAAATTTAGATATTACCTGAAAGTTATAGTACAAAAGATTTTCAGCTATAAAATCCTAAATGAGTATTTCAATATGACAATATTATATAAATTAAAAGTATAATATTATATTATACGAATAATATGCTTGCCATTTAAAAAAATTAAAAGACAATACCTATAATATTATTACCTTGTGTTCAAATAATATTTGATTACTGGTACATTCGTAATGAGTGGGCATTTGTTTTACAATTAGAACGAAAAAATACAAAACGTTTTTAGAAACAATGTCTGGTTATTTAAATAATTCAGTCAAATAAAAATATTTGTATTTACCCATATATATTATGTAACTACTAACTACGACTCATACAATTAATTAAACTTCAACTAGACTGAAACAACAATTATATTTATTGAACATATCAGTATAGTTGGATTGAATTTGGAAATAACCGGAAGTCAAAAACATCTAGTTATTGAGTTGTATAACAATAAAATATATGAAACTATAATCATAATTTTTTAGATTCTGAACGGAGTGAAGAATGTATTGATTTTACAATGATGTATGTTTTTTTTTTTTTTTTTTTTGTTTTTTTTTTTTTTGTGTCTGTGTACAGCATAACTAGTCGAAATAATGCTCCAATTTCAAATTATGGGGGTGGTTTCCGATGTAAAAGTGAATATCCTTGGTGCATTATAGAGGTAAAAAGTTAACATTTTCCAATAGTTTTCAAAAAAATCGAGAAAAACAAAAAAAAAATGACTGAAAAACGGCAATTTTTACGCAAAACCAGTTTTCGAACAAATCGATTTTTTTTTATTGTTGTAATTCAAAAACTAATCACTGAAAATACTTGAAATTTTTACCAAATGTTAATGTCAGTAGTATCTGTATATAGTTAAATTTTCAAAAAATTTTGACTTTTTTTGAGTTATTTATAGATCACTGAAATTTTCGTTTTTTTTGAGAAATTTTTTTTTAAGTGTCGATAAAAAATTTTTGGATGACCAAAAAGTTTTGAAAATTTAATACAAGGTTCCTTATGAGTTGTTTTTATTGTAGCTAAAAAAAATTAAAAATCGTTAGTCACAATTTTTTTTTATAAGCGTTTTTAGTTCAAATTTTTACGAAATCTGTCGAAAACGCGAAAATTTGCAAGTAATTTTGAAGTTGAAAAATCATAAAATTTTTTTCTTTTATAACTAAGTTTTGAAAATTTGGTGCAAGGTTCTCCATACATTTTTCTTCAAATATCTGTAAAAAAAACTCTACCGGATTCAGACAAAAAAATTTTATGAGTGTTTGAAATTTAAATTTTTACAAAACCGCGTTAAATAACGGTTTAGCCTCAAACGATTTTTGATATTTGTTATAATTCAAAAAGTATAAGTCGTAGATACTTGAAAATTTTACCAGTTATTTAGATTGGCATTTTATTTACTTGATTTAATTTTCAAAATATTTTGAGTTTTTTTTGAGCTATTTATAGACAATTGAAATTTTCAATTTTTCTGAAAATTTTTTTTTAAAGAGTCGATAACATTTTTTTGGCCCTATCAAAATACTTGAAAATTGTATACAAAGTTCCTCATATGTTATTCTTATAGTGATTAAAAAATTATAAGAATACATAGGCACAATTTTTTTTTATTAGCATTTGAAGTTCAAATTTTGACAAAAATTCGTCAAAATCATGAATATTTGCAAATTATTTTGTAGTTCAAAATTCATAAAATTGTTTGTATAGGTAGCTAAGAGTAGAAAATTTAATACAAGATTTTCCATAAGTTTTGCTTCAAAAAGCTATAGAGAAAATTTTAAGAGTCATTATAGGAAAAATGTTTTGAGCGTTTGAGTTTTAAATTTTTATGAAATCGGAATATTTGTTTCAAAATAGAATATATGACAATATTTAATTATAATATATTATAGACTGACAAATCATCTCCGTTCAGAATCGTTTTTCGTATACAATGATACTTATCATTGCATTCAAATTTAATCTACCCTAGTCCGAGGTCTACCCCACCCCCTAATGTACAGCAGAGCGGTACCCACTTGCCGACTTTTTTTTTAATTGATTGTTTTAATATTTTAACTGTACTAATACATTTTCCAGGGTATCTTCATTGTCACTAACAAAAACATTCTGTTAATGAAATAATAATGTTTAATAAAAAAAAAATGGAAAGAAAATTATATTGATAGGTATATTGTGTTACGAATTCGCATCATCAAACGTATCCAACTAAATAATTGGCGCGTATTCTATTCTTATTTTGAGTTCATGGACATTCATTGACCCATCTCAAAAAATCATGCAAGAAATAACAGCGAATAATCTATGGACTATAGGTTTATTCGTTAACAATGAAATAAACACTTACACTTATTTTTACATTTTTTTTGACCAATCCAAATTTCAAATACCTATCGGCTGATTATTAATATATATAATATAAATATATTCATGAGTAAATGGATACTTTAAATTATTGAATCATAATAATATAATAAATATGTTTTTCTTATATAATATCCAAATGTCAACAATTATACTTTCAAATTTCAACATGGAAGTTTACTAATAATTTCAATTTATAATAAATGAAATAAAAAGGCAGTAACTCATAAAAAATAATAAAAATAGTTAATTTTATTTGAAGTAACCTATGTATTATATACGCATATTACACAGAATGATATACTCCACACACCAAGTAGCTAGCTGCTAGCATCCTTTTTCAATAATTAAGTTATTAAAAATCTTATTTTTGTAATATTTAAATATACTTAAAGTCATACCTTCAAAAAGAAACTTTTTGTACATTTTAAGAAATATTCTGTAAAAATACAAGCTTTTATTTTTTAAACAACAACACCCTTATCTAATGTAAAATACTTATCCTATAATTTGTCTTAAATATTGACGATTAAAATCAAAATACGAATGGGTATAGTTTTAGAGTAAGTTTACATTGTGTACTAAGGATAATAAGTTGGTACACGATAATAGAGCGATATGGTAATTTTAAAATTGTATTAATTTATATTGATCTATTAATATTTCTAATTTATAAAAATATATATATTTTTATATTATTTTAAAACCATTTTTGAGGATCTATATGCCTTGTATAAACTTTTTAATAACTTTTAAGTTATACATCTGAATTTTGAATTAGGAAAATACATTTTTTCAAAACAATTATCCACTTAATAATAATTTATATTAATTAAGGAGGTTTTTCATTAATAATAATAATAATAAAAAAAAAAACAGACCTTGTATTAACACAGGACCAGTGGCGTATTCAAGGGGGGGGGGCTAAAGGGGCTATAGCCTCCCCCATTGGCTTTATTTTTTATATTGTTTTGAAATATTTAAATTTAAGTATGGACATTTTCTTACAAATTTGACTAATACCTATATTTCTTGTTATTAGTTTTATAATAGAATATTTAAGTTAAAAAAGTACCTATTATTAAAAGAGTTTATTAATTTTTTTGTTTAGCCCTCCCTATAAAAAAATCCTGGTTATGCCTCTGCACAGGAGTACAGGACACTCCTTTAGTATTACAGAAAATCTAAAGAATTTGAAAATATAGTGTTCAAGTATATTTAAAAATTCTAAAAACCATTTTTTTTTTAATTGAACTAATTATTACATCATTTACATCGCTTTGTTATATTACAAGTCACATAAGTACTAGGCCTTCTGCCAACAGCGGCGTGTGTCACACTGTCACCTGCGGTACATATCGTGCTCTATTTTATTTACGTCACACGTGAGTCGTACGCTCCTCGTCGGCTCGCTACACGTTTCCCGTACACGTCATGCAGCCTGTATATTCCCATCGAGCCGAATTGATGAAAATTTCCGCGCAGTTCGCGTTATCTGCACAATCAAAAGTCGGAATTTAAAAGTTTGAATAATTGCTAGAGGGGATGAGGAAAGGCCGCGATACCACGAACTCGGTCACCCCGTCGTCCGCAATTGGTTTTCGGATTCTGAAAACTTTTATTCTCCGAATGCAACAAAGGACATCCACGAGTAAAACCGAAAAACAAAAAAACAAAAAATCGATTTTCCCGTCGGGCTTTACGGGAAATTCGACCGGCGATAAAGATCTGTAGTACACGATCATTGCAGTATAATATACGTTATAATATCATCATAAATTTATAATTATATTACGGAGGTATACGCCCGGTCGTGGCGTAGCGGACCGAAACAAAACGCAAAAACGCGTAAAAAAAAATACGAAATAATCCTTCCTGCCGGAGCACCTCCCCAACACCCCCTGCCGCGCGAACCGAAAACCGTCAGCCGCAAACTGTTATCGGGAAGGAATCGCTCGCGCGTTCCGAAGGTTGCGCGAGGATTTTCGCTCCGTCCTGGGGCCGCCGACCGTTTTGGATTGCCGCTGCGGCGTGGGAAGGAAGAGCAGCAGCGCAGTGGTACAAGACACACATTAACGCACGCACACAGACGGACGACGAGAAGAAAAAGTAATACGAATCGTACGGCGGCGGCGAGTGACCATGACAACGAGCAAAGTGCCGGAGCGCAAAATAATACACATACAAGCGTGTTATGTATGTATATATATGAGCGTATAATATGTAATATGTACGCGGCGGCGGCGCTTCTGACCTTGGCCGACAGACGGGTTAACGTCCTATATCAGCGTTGCCAACGCCGTCGTCCTAAACTAGAATATATATATATATATATGTATTTATATAATATTGTGTATATGTGTTTATGTATAATAGCCGCATAGGTATATGTATTATTTATTATTACAACAATCGCAATACTATAGCCGCCCTCCCCCCGCACGCGAACCGCGCCACCCCACCAGCGAACGCGAACCTGCCTCGGCGCTCCGCCACTCTCGCAGGACGACGACGATACGTTCGTTTTTTACATTATACGCGCGTATACTTCGTCTACATCATCTTTTTATTATTATTATTATTATACCGTATACACCTACCTACCTACCTACCTATCTACCTACCTACCTAGTGTAGCGTGCGATGTATACATATATATTGTTATATATTTTTATTTATACATATATATTATATATACGCTTATTACGCGAGTGCACTTTTTTTTTTTTTATAAATATTTTTCTTTTTCATTCGTCGTTATTTTTGCCCTACCGGTTTTCGCCGCCGCTGTTATCCAAGAATGTTTCCCTCCGCGATCTGGCGCGCGCCAGCGCGTTTCGATCGCGCGCGCGGCGGTCCTCGACTCGGTGGCCGCCCGAACGTTAACCCTGAACCCGGTCGCTGCGCACGAGGTCATTTGCGCCAATGTACTCGCGCACGCACACACACGCACACTTTACTAAGACCTGAGTATAAATGTGTGTGTGTGTGTGTGTCGAATGAAGAGTTCTTGGCGAAAAAAAGTGGTTTTTTCCTGTTTCGCCTCCAGAGGATCAACGTCGGACACGATGGCGGCGGCGGCGGCGGTGGCGCATACACATGTGCAACGTAATGTGATGATGACGTTTAAGTATTAGGTATTCGTTCCAGCGACCGTGTTTATCGTTATGATATTATTATATAAAATTACGCGATATACGATCACCTATGTATTATTATTATTATTTTTGGTTATTATATACGATGCCGATATACTATATATACATATAATATACGCTGCAGTGATGGCAGTATGGCACAATTACCTCATAAACCTTGAGGGTCTTGAGACCCGCCATAATAAATGTTCAATTTAAATGTCATATTAGTATAATACCCGTCTTCTGGAGTTAATAAATGTGTCCTGTATTATATTATAAATCTTAAAATATATATCGTAGGTTAGCGTGAGACTTTTATACAACATAATATTAAGTAAATTGATAAAATGTTTTATCTTGTCGATTTCCTTCGGGAAAAATAATGGGAGAATTTAGACCATACAGCGGGTAATAGCCTCCTTATAGTACTTCCCCGATGGCCAATTATGCCACAAACTATAAATTACATAGATACGAAAGCCTGATTGACCTTCGTCGAGCATTTGTATAAAAGCAATAATAGTCCATTTTTAAGAAACGAATCAGCGACACGAGTGGAGTAAAATCAGTGCTCAGCGTGGTTAGAATTAAGATTAGTCTTTGAAACCTGGGAATAGGTACATCTACAAGTGAGATCATATGAATTTATTCGACATTTTTTCTCTATAAGACTTTTACATTTGATACGATTCGTAAACCAAATATTACACAGCGAAAGTGGGCTGGTTTCTTATAAATTATAAAGTTCATAATATGTATTATATTATATAACATGCATTATACTCTGATCTGTTTGGTTATATCTTATTAAATATCTCTAAAAAGGGACATCATCCTACACTATGAACACATAATACATATAATAATATGTCGACTCGGTTTCATACTAACGCACAACATAAAACATTTTAAGTAAAGCATAATTTATTTTAAAGGTAAGAATTTAGAATACTATTTAGGATATCTACCTCGTAAATTTGTTTTTAAAATTATATAAACAAGTTATATAATATACATAAGGTAAATAGGTGGGCCAAGTTGATTCATGTTATACAGTGTTTTAGGTTATAGTATTACCTTAACGTTTGATAGTTTACTCTATTATTAAAAAAAACATTGAGTATAATTGATTTAGCTTAGCAAAAAATTTGCAATATTATACGTTAGTAAGACGGGTCTATAGATGCGGGTACTGTGCCTTTTAAAATTCTTGAGTTATGACTTATGTCTTATGATATAATATAATACAAGTACAATAAGTACATTATCTTATAATGATAGAGAAAATATGACCTCATAATATTGTATCCAATACAGTATACACATGATATTGTTATTCAATGTGCAGTATTAGTGCGTATTACATCCGAGAATTGGTCAGATACTTTTTTGAAATAAATAAAATGAGTCTGAAAGCAATATCGATTTCAAATTGTTATCGTCTATAACGTCCGAACAAAACAAGTTTGAGCGCTTATAAATTATTATCTAAGAACAAGTAATAATATAAAATTCAAATCTCACGATCTTACGTAAAATTTTAATGAAATATTGTACAAAGAAGAAAAATAATTTGAAAAATTAAAATAACAATTTTTCAGTAAATACCGTGAACTACACGTATACATTGTATAATACTGCAAAAAATGGCCTGTGTCTGATGTTCGAGACCGCGTCTGAAATGTAGATCATTAAATCATTTGGTTAAAAAAAATATGGTTTTTTTCTTTTTCCGACTACCATTGCTGCATATGTCATATGCGTGGGCAGATCACGTAATCAAAACATTTAACCGAATTCTTGTATATTCTTGCGTTCATTTTTTGATATTATTTTGTGGTGTGTGTATATTAGTTTAAGTCGCCGTTGTTGATTATGCGCACGTTTCCGGGGAAACTACGCATGTGATGACCTTGGTTTTATTTTGATCTATATATTATTATAGGTACCTATAGATCCTAAATTCTAATATTATTCAATAACGATACAATATTTATACGCTTCTATATAGCTGTAATAAAATTGGCATCGTTATTATTATGATACTTGAGAAAATATAGTTATATTGTTTATTGCCATTATTATTGTACATGGAATATATGTATACAGGGAGATAAATTAATAAACAAAATTCGTTATACAAAAATATATTAACTTTTTTGAAAATATTTTCCTATATAATTTTTAGTCAAAAATTTATTAATTTTTTATCTTATTAAATGAAAAAATACATTTAAAATTTAATATTTATAAGAAGAATGTTTTTCGGATTATTTTCATGTATCAAAATTGGAATTCGGACGAGTATTTTATGAGTTAGGTACCTATTTGAAGTTGTGATGAGCGGAGTGGCGTGCATGGGAATAAGTCGCAAAATATTAGTCTACTACTCACATCAGTCTCATCATCTAAACAATTAAAACAATAATATATTATATACATATATTTTTTAAAATGATGTTTTGTTTCGAGTGGAAATGATTTAAGAAAAATATTAATAGATCTTGAAATAATAAGTGTTTCATTATTATGAAATATACAAATGTATTATCGAGCCACTTATATTAGTATAGATATAACTCATATAAGTTTATATCTATACTAATTATACAAATTTCACGTTATCGAATATGTAATATGTATTGTCTTATCTGTTTGTCAGTAGGTACAATTAATATACAAATACAAAATTTCATGTTAAACATAAATAAATATTAAACTGTTTTGACTTAATAAATCTTTTTATATCGGGCTTAAAAATATTTCTTTTTAAAAATTATTCAAAAATAAACATTTACAATTTCTAAAGTTAGCTGTCCAAGTTGGCAAAACTCACGCGCTTGGTGCTTTTTAAAAATAAAATATTGACCTCAGTTTTTATGGATTTCAACGATTAAGACCTTCAAGAGTACGATAAACCCATTTTAATTTCATATATATAGCGGACATGCGTCATTTAACTTTTTAGCTGCCATAAAAATACAATTGAACTTGAAAATATTCTTAGTGCACCGTTTTTTATAAATTACTCGCCAGCTAAATCGTTGTTAATTTAATTATGCATTAACAATTTTTAATGATTAATATAATTGTATTTCTGCAAGTATAGCCGTTGCTTTTTTTTTAAACCTATTTATTACATATTATTTGTAAATTACAACTTTATAAGTAATATAGTTCTTCAGAAAACTGAACGGAACCGGTTTAAAGTACTATAACTGACCACTGTACCTCCGACTAGTACCTCAGAGGTATTGCGGTCAGAAGGTATTACTCCGTATTCTTAGTATTAAATTTATTAATAGAATAGCAGACCTATTATGTGACCATTGTACAACGTGCACAATGTTATGTGATAAAATTATAAAAACTAACTCCATTTATTTTATTTTCTGTTTAAACAGAGTTAGAGTCCGTTTACACTTGAAGATTATATTTTTAATTACTTAGATTTTTTTATTGTTTGAAGAGTAGTGTTATAATTCTTTTCCAATTGAAAACCACCCGCTTTTGTACATTATTAAGGACATTTTTAAAAAAATATATTAAGTATAAATATATACACCTAGTTTATGGCACTAGATTTAAAATATATGTGGGCATGATTTAGAAATTATAATATTAATTAAATAAAATTGTGTAATTTGAAAAATTAGTTTGAGCACAAGACGTATTATTGCCGATAAAGGCTACAGGGGTTGTTAAATGTGGGTATGTGGGGATATAACTTTTATCAATATTTATAGTAAATAAAAATTTTTATAGATTGATATTTTTATAAATAAAATAATGTGAAAAATAACAATTTTTCATTATAATCTGATAACTTATAAAATATCTAAGTAGGTAATAGGTACACTCAAAAAATTTTTCTAACCAATAAAGTAATAACTCTGGTAGAAAAAAATATGATTTTATTATTATATATACTTCAAAATTCCAGAAATCAAAATGTTAATAATTAATGTAATTTTAGAGGATTAAAGGAGGAAAATGCTTGGTGAATTATTAATTTGAAAAATTATAGTCATTGAAAATTTACAAATAATGTAAATTTTTTATTATAGCTAATAAGTACATAATGATATTCAGTATTTGTCCCTAGTGTCTATACTTTTAATTTAAAATTTAGATCAATTATTTAAATTATACATAAAATTATATTTTTTTAAACTTTTTTGGCCATAAATTGTATTACTTGGTAACTTACACAAACATATTGTATATTACTTAAACTCGGAGAGCAGATAACTCTGTTATTAAGAAAATTACAAGGGTTTTTTTAATTTAGATCTTCTAAAGTACCAACTATTAAATTCTAATTTTATATACCAAAAAAGTTGAATATTAAAGCAAATTTACTGATTCTAAAAGTGACATTATAGACAAAACAATTTAACCATATCATTGTAAAACCAATAATTTGGAACGCTCAGAATAAAAAACAAGGGATATATTATAGTAAATATATAGTTTAAATATACAAACATCGAATTAACATTTAAATAAACAAAAACGTATTTTAAATACGATATTTTACGCTTCATATCCGAGTAAATATTTGGATGTATTGAGTATATCGTACGTATTTTCTTATGGAAATAAAATTGTTTATACTACAAGGAACTACAAAAACTATTTTTATTATATGTTTTTTTTAATTTAAACAGATTAGTTTGATATAATAAGGTTCATTTACACCATACTTTAATGCACGATATTCTGATCACACGTAATTAGTAAATTATTTAATTACATATCGATGTATAAAAAATGAAATATAGATATTCAAATAACACGTATAATATGGATGTAGTGACACATACATCACTGATGCAGCGATGCACTGGTAATCATTATAACATCGATAATAAAAAATATATTCAATGCTGAAAATATATCAAATATCATTTTAACGTTTGATGTTTTTAACGTCATATGTGGTCATAATATTTGCTTGGAAAATAACTGAAAAAAAACAAAATTATTAATATTCATCAGGAACGTTGTTAGATGAGAGGATGATCTGTGACAGCACTACTAACTAAAAATAATTGATAATAAGCTTTCTAATAATGATTAAATTTTATTCCATAAAAACATAGAATAATGTTATTTTTATAATAACATGAATATTAATTTTAGATATTATATTTTTTTTAATATAATGAAAATAACGTAAAATAAAGTTTAATAAACTTCAGTTTATAATGTTAATTCAGAGGTATTTTAGTCTAAATAAAATAATATTCATAAATAGAGTTGTTAATTATTTTGAGGCACTTTGCGCGTTCATAAATAAATTAAAATATAATACATGGTACATAAAAATTCTAAGTAATATACTATTGTGAGTTTACCTATACAAATCATTTTATAAGACTCTTAATGAATGTTCTCAAATATTATATATAATTTAAAAATAAACTACCGTATTACCGTAATAATAACAATACACATTTTTGAACAAATTTTTTTTATGAAATATTGTTATCACGCAATGACCGTGTGACATTGAATTTGACATATTCTTGGTATTTTTTTCGCTTTCAATTTGTCTTGACGTTTCTATTTTTATTTATTTAGACCTATTTTGAAAGCAAAATTTATCTCTATAGCCTATGTATATATATTATATTGCTTGTGTATAATGTATTATAATATTATAAGACAACTTAAAATTATTATTAGTTTTCAAACATTTTAATAGAAATACTTAAATTAAAATACTATTGAAAAATCTTGTTTTATTATTTTTTAAATTGTATGGTTTAATGAATTCACTGTGTGTACAAAATGTATATGTATTATGTATACAAATTAATGCGGGAAAACTAGCAAACCTATTGTGTATACGTTTCTGTAATTGCGCGTTTTAAAGACAAAGTGTTACACATTTTACATGGAACAATTGGGAAAAATTGTCGTTCGTTGTTTTTCAGGTATTTACTCTTTCTCTGATTTGTTGTCTTTGCTTTTTCCTTTATTTTAACAGGATTTTTAGGTATACCGGTATAATAATATATCTATACTTTGTACTAGTTTGTGGGTATATACGTACAGCTACTTATCTATACATTCGTTTTCCAGTGAAAAACGTTGTTCAAGCCGTTTCAATTTCACAAATGATGACTGTATTCATCACTGTTCGTTATAGATCGCATATAATGGATGTAAAACGTGGAAAAAAACGCTTACAATTAGAAACAAGGATCAATATCGGCGCCGCTTATGTACCGAAGCCGCGCACGTAATAATAATAACAAAATATAAAAGCACATGCCACCAGTTGACGGAACCCATATAAATATTTCGTATTATATAGGCGCCAATCAAGTGAGTTTACACTCAAAAACCATCGCAATACGTCTATATTTTTGTATTAATGTGTGCCTATGGTCTTCTATAACTATATAGGTGTGTAATATATTATATAATAGTGCGTGAAAAAAAGAAAAGTGTAAGATAATCGTTTGAAAAGTGAACGGAACGCGCCCGCGTACGGCGTTATAATAATATATTATAATATTAGTGCAGAGAGGACTGGGACGAGAAAAGAAAAAGGAAGAATATAATAATAATAATAATGTGTAGGTATTCAAGGTCACGAGCGCCCCGGTGGTTTAACAGATTACCGAGTTCGTCTGAAGTGCAAGTCGGCCGCCGCCGCCGCCGTCGTCGCGTCTTTCATATAATACGTTTTGCATAATCGTTAAACCGCCGGCCGGCAACAACTGAACTACAGCGGTGGCTAAGCTTTTCGAAATATCTATAACGTCGCCCAAGAACACACACTTCTTATTCCTATCAATAATTTTTATTATATCCTGTTTCTGACGGTGAACTCTGGATGTGTAAATAACCTGGCCGAAACCTTATGAATTAAAATTTGATAATTTTAATGACGATTACGACGATAAGAACATTAATAGTAAAACTACCTATACCGTAAACGCATTTTACAGTGTTAACGTTAATCGGTATGATCACTGTGAATTGAAAGAATTATCATGTATTTACTACTTCATTAGTTCATTAGACATAATATTATTTACAAGCACAAAAAATCTATATGCTCCAAATAATTATAGCACAATAATAATAATATGCGATAATCACAGCGTTGACCTACTGTCGTATTTTTAATACATTACCAATCATTGTGCATTGCACATTTTCGATTTGAAAATATAACGGTATCGGACATCAATAATACTTAACATCAATTTTCTACATAATTCGTTTATTATATGTAGGTATACTCAGTATACTGTTTATACATCTCTATTGATGGTAATTATTTATTACCGTCGCAAAGACTGTAAACTCTTGACATTGAATTCCCTCGAGATTTTTTCATACTCTGGCACACTGTGTATTATACATAGGTTTAGCGACTTCCTGACTAGGTGTACTTATTGTTTACCTTGGTATAATTTCAATTTTTAGGTCGTGAAATGTCTGAACTAGTTTCTAAATCCTCGAAAAATTTTTTTATTGTTTTTTGTTCAAATTAATCGTTAAGTTTTAAATAATAATTCTCAAAATCAGATGTGTGTATAATTTTGTAATATTTGTCTAATTTAAAATTAATAGCAATATTATAAATGTTGTTTTCAATATATTGTAACTTGGACTTTGGAATTATGTTAATACATTACAGTTTCTTAAATTTTATAGAGGTAGGTAGTAGGTAGGTACCTACTTATATTCTATTACAGTATAGGCTCTGCTGTATATGTTATATAAAAATCCTAAAGATAAAATTTTGAAAATAACTCTGCAGACTATAGTTTTTATATATTTATCTGATAAGTATTAATTTATTTTGATTATTTTTGTAATCGATTATACGAGTACAACATACATAAGAATTAATAATTTATGAAAGGAGCATAAGCATTAGGCTTTAATTGTTTTAACATATTTTTGAATTTTAAAATTATCCTTAGGGCCTAGGGGTATAGAACTAAAGAATTTCATTAACTTAACATTTAATGTTTAGAATGTTTAGATACATATAGTTTTCAGAAATAATATAATTTTAATTTTTTGAAAATTGAAACATGAAATTTGGTATATTATAGATTCATAACAAATCATAAATAACTCCACGTATAATGCCTTAATAAGATGTGTATACTCTATATTCAAAAGATTGTAGTGGTCAATATTTTTTCCAAAAACGTTCTTTAACGCATGATCAGCAAAGTGATATTATTAAAGGCAATGTTTTTGTGATTTTGTTGTTTTTTTCATGCCATTTTTTTTTTGTATAAATTCATTTAAAATTAAAAATGCATCTAGCCATCAAACATATTATATGGATTAGTATGTATAAAATAACTACACGTGTTAAATACAGAATATTATTATTGCTGTTATTTTACACTTTTTATAATTTTTATAACAATTCTAGACAATTCAATAAATTGTACTATCTAAGTATAATAATGTTTATTTACAATATTTGAAATTGTTTGTTTTCATTTTTCTAAGGCTTCTATATTTAGTATATTATTATATACGAATAACCGAACTTTGAACTTAAACATTTGATTTGAACTTGTTTTCATTTTGTTAAAGTAAATATCCATGTGATTTAAATGAATAAATAACCAATCGAATACTAGAAAAACCTGTTTACATCAGGGTCACTAACAAAATTCAAGCTGAAATTTTAGCCGAAAAATACTCATTTTTTAAGAGAAATATAAATTGTTAATTATTTTACACGTAATCGTAATATGTTCAGTATACTAATAAATTAAAAAGTGTTCGATTAGAAATTAAACTTGTACCTATTTTATACTTTGAATGTGTGAATAGTGCTAACTTGTCGTTAGTTGAAAATTGCTTCACTTATAAATGTTTTTAGAATGTGTAATAACATTTTTTTTTAATTGAACAGTAATACACTATAATACATTAATACCTAGTATTACCTATTTAACACCACCTTTAACACTCTCACTTGAGTTGTTGAGTGGCCCGCCTAATTTGTGAGTATGCTAGTTTTTATGTTTATTTTGTACACACATAAATTAATAACTGTCATAAAATTATTAGGTACTAATGGTATTAACAATATGTGTATCATATTAAATATTATAATAAATAAATTGTAATTAAATATAATAATATAATAATAAGTAAGATAAGATTTGATGATAAAAATTCATTTACAAATCATAACCAGTTTTACAATAAAAAGATAAATAATTTTCTAAAGATGTATAATAGACCATTTAGCTGTAGAATTCGATGAACTTGATTTTATAACCTTGAAACATAGTAGAGTCGTGAAACAAATATTATTATTTAAATAAACCGAAAAATCGACTTTTGCCGAAACACTGCTGTGCTGGTCGATGCACTTACACGCCCACGTCCGTTTTGCTGTTGATATTATAGGGGAACGAACTTACCCTTTTAACGATCGAGGTGGAGCGCATATATAGGGGGAAAGAAGTATACAACACAGCGAGGGTTGCTACGACTATTGCAAGGATTCGTCGTTATTTATAGTAATCGTGGTTGGTTTAGAGGTTAAAAGTAGTCGTATCCATCGTATTCATATAGCACACATTTTTACATAATACTATGAATTTTTATAAGTTATAACACATACTAGGTTTATTCTTGGTATCTATAATAACCTGGAGCTTAGGTCTAGGTCAGTTCAAACTTAATTATATGCAGGCAACAAAAAAAAAAAAAAAGAAAAAAGAAGAAAAGAAAAGATATATATAAAAATAAATGGCAATATAGCGATCAAGATGAAGCAAAATTAAGAATCACTGTTTTATTTCTCTTTTTGTGTTCGTCATATATTATATCTCAAGACGTGTCCTCTAAACAACAATATTTTTATACTTGCGCGCAAACATTTTCTAATTATAAATGCAGACGTTCTTCGTCGTCCCTAAACATATAATATTATAATAATCTGCAACACAAAGGACGATGATGACTCGTAACATGTGGTTTTCATAATATGTTACCATAATAAATGCTCAACGGGGTTTAAAGTTGAGGAATCTTAAAATAAAAAGTTTATGCTTATTTTTACGAAAGTGTTAAAAGTCTACATTCGAGCATTTAATTAACTTAGTGTTTTTAATTTTTTTTTCCTCTCATTGTTCTGTTTCATATTATATTATTATAGTATTACGATAATTCCAATTCCTTTGAACTGTTCGATTATAATAAATGAATAGTACCTATAATAGGGGTGACTAGAAAGAAAGAGAAGGTATAAGAAACAACTACCTACCTATCATCAAACGAAAGAATAAACTTTTCTTCGCAGCACATTTGAACTTTTTTGGCTTTGCATATTCTTTTTTTACGGAGTATTTTAATAACTCTTCTGAATTCTAACTTCCCCTTATATATATATTATACATATTCTACGACTTATGAATATTTATTGATTTATAATCATGTAAATTATCTTAGCACATAATGGATGATGGGCGAATATTATAAAGAATACGGTTGCTTAAATCAAAATGTTAAATACATGAAAATGAAATACTTTTATTATGTTAATAAATTACTAAATTTTAATTTATAACGAACTTATGACTGCAATAAGGTAATTTTTTTTATTACAAAGATCTCATTTAAAGTGGGTAATACGAGTTAAAAATAATAAGTGTATTTTAATATTATATATTATACAAAAAAAAAGTGAAAGATGAAAACTGTACTACTTGGGTCTTAGGGCTGTTGTAAATAATACCATATTGAAAGGGAAATAAGACTAATTAAGTATAAAAAAAAAAATATGAACCTCTTTCGAAATTTATATCTTATATAATATTTTAACCTCTATAGTGTTGTTAATGATGGATTTTTCTTCTGTTAACTTAATTATAAATAAGAGTAGAAGTATAAGAATCTGAGATGAAACTCTCAATAGTTATTTTTTATAAAACTTAATTAAATAAAATATGACTTATATACTTATAAAGGTCAAATGAGAATTGAATTCAACATAAAAAAAAAAAACATTTACAACGAATTTGTTAATCCAATAAAGGTACTAACTTGACTGTTACAATTATTAATATATAAATAATATTTTACTTTTAACTACAGCAATTATAAATTTATTTTAATTCAATAAACACATTATTCAATCATTCTGTAAAAATGTATAAGATTATAGACATTGTAATTCACAGTAACTATAATCAATTTTGAGATCATCAAATTAATATAACTATACACATTAAAAGTGTAATTGTACATTTTTGCATTTCCTTAGTTTAATTTATTTTTCTCTTAAACTATGTTATGAATGTTGAACCAATTTTGAAAGACTTGTTATAATTCTATTTTAATTTTAATTATTTTTAAATTGATAAGCTTTCATAAATATATGATTAAATATAGTTTTAGCTTCAAATTTAATTTTTCAAATTTTCTTAAATATCTACTGGATTATTTACTATCTATACTTTATAGTTATAAAAAAAAGAACAATGATATGATTTGAGAATCGTCTTTGCTTAACTAATTTATATGTTAACTATTTATTTATTTGTTCAAAAAAAAAAAAATGTATTTGTTATATTTAATAAATTTGTTACTACTGACGACCTAAATATTAAATAACAGTTCAAATATTAAATTAAATTATTTATATTTTTATTCAAAATAATAGTTATAAATTATAATATGATATTTATTTTTAATTTATTATTACTATAATAGTATGTATTTCTGATTTTTAAGATAAAAATATATTAATTGTTTCAAGGTACACAAATTTTAGAAATTAAATTAAACAATCAAGAAACATTTAGTAATTCAATTACTATATATATTACTATATAGGTTAGGTATTTTACTTAAGAATTATTAGTAGAATTGTATACATTCAAATATTTGTATTTTTTTTTTATAAAATAGGTAGGTGGTAGTTAAATATTTTTAAAAATGTACTTCCTTGAAAAAAAATAAAGACTCTTGACTATGGTTAGTCTTTGTATACGATGTATAAATAACATCCATTATATGAACTATTTATTTAACATTAATATTTAGATTGATTGTTCATTTAATAACTTGTAATCCTTGATATAAGCCGAAATTATTGGTTGTTCCTTCGCCTTCATACGTTTATAATATTATACCAAATTATTGATTTAACATATTACTATATATAAGAACAATACTTAAGCAAATGTCAAATGTTACAATATTACAATGTTTAATAGTATTCCTATCTAACCTACTCACTCAACTAAATAACCTTTATAAGGTTTATAAAGATCGTTTTTGATACAAATTCTTTTTTTTAATTTTCATTTAATTGTAGGTAAAGGAATAGGAAATTAGAACAAACTTCAATAATCAATAAATGCATGAACATCAATTAAAACAAGTCACAATAGTTATCTGGGTTTTTTAAATTATTGTAACATCAAAAAAAAAAATGTGTATTATAAATTATTTATACATATTGTTTATTGCATCAACTATAACAATCTATAATGATTATCAAAATATAAATATTTATATTGTTTATATTACATTGAGTTACATATTTTTAGGAAATTATAAAGTCTAGACTTCTAATAATTAACCTATTACTTTATATAGATTTCCCGGAATGTTGAATTAATTTCTGGCTTCGGTGAAATTAGGACAGCAGACGATTATGTGTTTGGTGGAGTTATGTGTATTATATTTTGGACATGAGATCGATTCTGTATTTTCCATAAGGTAACTCTGAGTTCAAATAAATCGTTTATATGTGTTAGATTTTGAAATAATGTTGCTGACTTTTAAAGCTAAAGAGCTCTATTAGTATTTTAAATTCCAAATTGGACAGTGTACTAAAAGAACAAGAAAATCTGCCATTTTTGTTTCGTTAACCTTAAAAACTAATTGAATTAGTATTTGGCTGTATACATGTTTCTACTCTACAAGACTATTTAATTGGAACTGTTTAGTTATGTAATTTGGATATCTCCGAGGAGTTCTTTGCTTTTTGGTTATTTTTACATTGGAATATCCATTGCAGGATAAAATATTTTTTCTAGTAATCATTAGCATTAATATAGGGTTCCCTTAATTTTATAGTTAGTTGTGTGTAGTCAATTTTAACCAAAGCTGATCCTAAATATTTACAACGCGTGTAATTTGCACCATGATTTTTAAACTGCGTTTGTAATTTGCATCAAAATTAAAATCGATTATTATAAGATAGGTAGGTACTATAGGAAGAATAGTATTACAAGTTTCGATAGTAGAGTATAATATATTGAGATTAGAGAATATTTTATTTAAAGATTCTGAGTGCTGAGTATTTAATCACTTAATTATCTATTACATGTATTCATGTATTTAAACGATTCTACTGTATTATTGACTTAAAATCTATAGCTTATAACAATAATATATGATTAACATACTACATAATATTATAAAAATAAAATTGTATTATTTTAGGAAAAAATATAATTTAGTATGTACCTACGACCTATACCTATTTTTATGCTAAAAATAAAAAGTCTGCAAATGTTGCATTGATTGTCAGATTGGTTAGATTTCACTTTATGTTTACTTTAATTCGATTTATTCGTTCACTTGTTTGAAAAGTCATTCGGTTAGATATATGTATACTCGATAGTCTTATATGTACGTATCTGTTTGAAAATTGGTGAGAACTTGAATGAAGTTGAACATTTGAGGATATAGACGATACAACTCTGAATTAAATCTACTGTGAAATGATTCACAGGCATTCGTTGTAAATATAGACAATAATGATGCAACTGTCCAAATATATAATGGAAATAATGCATTATTGTCAGTATAATATTCAGTAAAACATTTGAAGTTGTATATCGACTGGTATTTGGATATAAATAAGTCATCAACAAAACAGAAGCATATATACTTAATAATTAGGATTAAAAAATATTATTCAACCATTGGTCTATGGTATTATAGTGTTTTAATATTTTTATACGCATTACATTATAATCTTAAATTTTGTAGTTTTTCTATACCAAAACTGTATTAAATGAAACCGTCATCCAAAAAATATTAACAGTATTTAAAATTATTCTAATAGTTTAAACAATTTATAGCTCTATAACTATTGATTATATTACTATTTAATAGTGCCTATCACTAATAGATATTCATTTCGGTGCAAATTTCGGACATTTACCAGTTTCCCTCAAAAGTACTTTTTTTATTAATACTCCCCAAACTATCTTGATCAAAATTTTCCAGCTGGTCCTCACATATTATAATAACAATAATAGCAACCCGTAAAATATGGGAGGAAATTATGTAAATAATAATAATATATATTATAGTATAAGAATAAATACAATATAATTATTAGTAACATCCAATATAATTTGTCATAAAAGTAAAACAGTATAAAATTATGATAAACTGCAATTTAGATATATTATTGATATTTTATATTGTATTATGTATAATATATATGTAGATAAAAATGAAAATAAAAGTTATTTAATGTTTTCTACATAATATATGGTTAACATGACCGATAAAAAGTTTATATTTTGTTAATTTTCTTATAATTCAAAAATAAAAACATTTTTTTTTTTTTTTTTGATATAAAGAAATGAAACTGACTTTGAAACATCACTCAGAAAAGTTATTTAAGAAATGTCGGTTGGAGTAATTTGGGCTTCATAGAAACTTGAGTTGCTTGAATGTATAATATGTGTGTATTGTTTTGTCAGTTGATTGAATTAGGTTGTCGACAGTGGTTTGAAATTAAAAAAAAAAATGCTAAGCAAGAACCTTAAGATACTCTGTTTTCTATCATCAACGTATTTAAAGCGTGATCTCTTGTTTCAGCTTAAAAATTTATTGGTTAAGGAAGTTGGTTAGAAAAATTATCATATTTCAAGTATTTAAGTTAATAATTATTACTGTGTAACGCAGACAATGATATAATATTTTATGAATATGACGATGATAGTATAGGTATTTAATAGAACAATTACAATATATATTATATACATATTATATTCTTATACTACAAAATAGCTACAACTCACAAGCGATTAAAATATTATATTAAATAAGTTCTCAGAAAAATACAAATTAATTACAAATTAAATTATATTAACTATTGATAATTATAAATTACATTTGTTTTGTAAGAAACAGAATCGACGCCAATATTGAGTTATAGCTGTTATTTTTGACGTCGTCGATTTCATCATCGTCGCTACAGTTTATTTATTTTTTTTTGCGTCAACTGGTATAGAATATAGATTATACATTTGTGCGATGACTGATGTCTGATGACGTTTTCCCATGAACTAGACCTTGGACTTTACAGTAAACTGCTCTTAGTAATGCGTGTTTCCGAACCAAACGTTTCAATTATATATTCCGCCAGTTGACTCAATCGATTCTTTTTTGAGTAGGTACCAAATAATAGACGTACGTATTATATTATATGAACACAAAAATAGCTTCGAAAAACCTTCGAATTCCGATCCTGCAGTTTACGTGTATCATATACTTAAGTACATAAACTTGTAAACACTTATGCTGCATCGTAATTAAATTCGAATTTTTTTGGAAACGTTATGTGTCATATATTTTTCAATTGCTGCAGTGGTGTGAGTTTTTATAGATTTCCGTCGTACAGTCTGCACCTCACATATGGATCCAAGCTATGTATTTGTTTTTTATTAAGAAGTTAAGTATATATTAAGCACAATGGTTTACCGTTTTTATTATTTTTTCAACAAGTTTTATACATATTGTATTATAGCTGTGCGTATTACATTATAATAATAATAATAATAGTAATATGCTGTAGCTGTGGGATTCACAATGGCGCGCCGTATAAAACTGGTCTTGAAAATCGAACGCAATTGACCCCGACTATATAAAGGGCATTGCTCGTGAAACAACACTGTTGGCAAAAGATAAGTACAATGTCGATTGGCGTAAAAAAAATAGACTATTTTGGCCACGCATTGACTGTGTATTGTATACATATATATTGTACACAAGTTCCTTTCAATATTGACGGTCACGGCAATATGTCATTCACAAATTTACTATGCCCAATTATTTGCTCAACTCGACCATAGAGAAAAAAATACATAAATAAGTATACACACACACACATTTAATATTATACAGGTATACCTTACATAGTTATCTGTACATATATAGATAACCGTGATATAAAATATTATATATATATACATATATATTACGTATATAATACATACTAAATAGTTGTATTTTATTATCAAATAAAAGTAGTTTTTTTTTCAAATATTTATTTTTTTTATTATAATTATTAGTTAAGAGGTAGTCAGTTATCACGCCGACTTTGAGTTATAAATATTGTTATTCATGGCATACCGTTTATTTTTTAACTTGTGTTTGCAGATATACAATTTAATATAGATACATTTTTTTATAGTTAAGTTTGATATAGATTATAATAAAAACTGTAAAGACAGCGAGATAATAAATGGTATTGAATGAAATCATTTAAGCTGTTCCTATTTGTTTAATATTGACCATATCAATTTTATTGCTGATGTTTGAATACAGATAGATTTATAATTATAAAAAATAATAAAAACATTTATAATTTTTAATGGTTTATTTAAATCATTCAGTATATTTGGATTGTTCTGTGTGCAAACATAAAAATAGTAATTAATTACTAAGTGCATTATATTTATTATTAATTATAAATGTAGGTACCTAAGTATACATGATATACATATACACATAAATATATAGATATTATTAATTTATCAGTTAATTTTTACGTAAACCTACTCCGTATGACGTGAGTTTAAGTAGTATGTAACTTTTAAAACACCTAAAAATTAATCTAATTTGACCTGAAAAATTATGATAAATTGGTTTATTTTATATAGCTTCCATTAACAACTTAACAATTGCATCTAATCACTCTAGTACCAATATCAAAGATGATAAGTTGGTGAAATCTTGATACGTCTCCCGAATTAAAATCAATAAAATATTATACTATTATATCTGCAGCTTTAACAAAAGAGTTTAAGAGTAAGTACATTATATACATTTCTTCTATATTTTGTCCCTTGCAAAGTTAGTGGAAGTCGTTTGTTTAGGTGACAGGGTCTATTGTTAATTTTTTTGTGCTCATGCCTGACCTTGATAAACATAAAAAAATATAAATTTTTTTGTATTTTTTATTTTTTGCTCGACAAATATCTCATGTCGTCCGACGGTGCTTTGCGTATACAACAATAAAATAAAATATAATGCCGTTGTATTATAAATTATAATGTATTGCTGTAATTTGTAACATATTATATTATATTATACGTTTAGGCACACGCTGACCTGAAGTAAAACGCAAGTGTAAACTCGCGCGTCGTATGTCTAAAAAAAAAGTAAAAACACGTACTAACACAGACATCGGTGTGACGACGGATTTTTAAGAAAACATTTTTTTTTTTTTTTGTTCGCATTCTCGTGGAATTTATAGATTCCCTCTGGGTGATTTCGTCAGTAACATGTTCATTGTGACACAAAAATCAATGAATGGTGAACGAATTTCAAAAAGAATTAACCATATTTTTCGGGCGTTAGATCAGTACAAGCATGATTTTGTGAGGTAGCTATATCTGTACAGTGGCCGCGGTATACTGTATTGTGCCTTAAAGCGCGTTTTGTTGTCTTATAAAATTAATAAAAACGCGCGCGTATGTAATAATATGATGTACAATAGCGGGTTAACTTAATTATATTATTGTTATATTATATATCGTTTTTAAAACATCACTTATTATTATTGTTGCCATCGCACATTCGCCGCCTCCCGCTGCGGCTGCACCTGCACTCGGCGCGGTCGTACAGAACGTACAAAATATGATTACGCACACAATATGTATACACGCGGCGGCCACGGTGTAACATTGTCCAGGGTCATTGCCAAAGCTGATTACTGTGTTATATTATAGCTAGTTCACTGTATGTACAGCGTAATCTCTCTCTTTTTGCTAATTACTATAATTAGTATTTACGTTTAACGCGACGAAAAACAATAAAAATATTATGTACCAGTGCATGATGTATGGTTCCGATATCGGTCCGCCTTTTACTCTTTTCTCACTGGGTAAAAAACGACGACGCGCGACTCGTAACGTCTACCGTTTTTATTACATCCTGTATCGTAAAAAATACATTTGAGTATTATATAAACAACTTTTAGACATTGGAATTCAAAACGATTGTTTGTCTGATGATGATGTGTATAAATATTAGTATATCGTACATATTTTATACCACATAATATATATTATTATACTATACGACTACTATAGTTTTGTTTTCATTATATCGACTGATCACGAAAAAAGAGACCACCCCCTATTCAGTCTTCACCACCCCCTTAGAAAACTGATTTCGTTTTAATATATATTTAGGTATTTATTAATAAATAATTGCTGTATTGTCTTGTTGGTACTCGAAAATAATTAAGATGTACCAAACAATTATGCAATAATAAAATAATAATTGATAATATCATTTACGACGTGTACATTATGTCTTGTTATAATAATAATAATAATAATAATAATTGTTATATTCGTTAACGAAACGCAATTTCCGGTGACCTTGTTTGGGGCTTATAATATGTGTATTATATAGATAATAATATATGTATATCTATATTGCTCCCTAAAGGTACCCCGACGAATCAATGACCGTACGACGTACTCTGTGTGTGTCTGTAGGTCAATTACACCAGACTAAACACACACACTAACACACACACACACACACGCAAGCGCATACGTACATATCTATTATACATGGACGTTCGCATGCAAACACTGCACACTGCACGTACGACCGAGTTAGGCCGTCGCCGACGTGTGTAATATACGTACTATTATTATTATTTATTTTCTGTTATACAATAAAAACATTTTCCCTTTCCCGCTCACCACTTTATCGTATAGTATCGTTTAGTTTTTTTTTTCTATGCGCGTGTTTCCGCTCGTCATAATCGCTGTTAAAAAAATATCCGTTAGAGCTTAAAAATATTTGTATTGTGTGTACACCAAGTTCGATTTCCTTCCTCGCGACGGGCAAAATGCGTCTACGCGGCGACCATGTGCGCCCCTAGGTAACATTTTAGGGGGTTAGGGTTAGGTCAAAACAAAAAAAATTCTCAAATGTAAAGTGTTAAAAATAATAATAATATTATGTAGGTAATATTTATTGAGTTACACAAGTTGTTAATGTTTTTTTTTGTCCAGGGGGGGGGGCAAGTTCCTTATCTTATCTTGCCCCCCTAATGGGCGCCCACGATGACGACGTCTGTACATAAGATATAACCCAATAACGATCATCGTCACAATTATTATTATATATAGGTACTAGCTATAACAAATGAACAAATGGTGATGGATGGGACGGGACGATAATGGCACACATTTCAAAACGTTATCTCCACGGGTGTGGGTGTGATATAATGTTTTCGGTACCTAATATGTACCTATATTATATTACACAACATCGCGATCCACGATCATAGTATTTCGTCATGAAACGCATTATTATTATTATTTTTTGTATCGTTTGCGTTTTCATTTTTTTCCTCTAATAAATGCGATGCGCCGAGTGCCAATGTATACATAATACGTATGTCAGCTAATATCTACATAATATATTATATAATACACTTTTTTCATCTATTATCTATACTTATATTGCCCTTCAAAGTTGTCTCAAATTAATTGTTATCGCCTCGTTACATGCGTACGTACTACACATATAGATACGTTTTTATTTTAACTTTTCAATGTCACGACAATATTATAATCATGCAATTAATATAATAAATTCCTCACCCACAGTTTTACATAATTAGGTTCGAGGACTGTTGAAAACCGTTAAAAACGAACGCTACATCACGCACGCACGCTGCGTGTATTTTTTTTTACTTGAATATATCTCATGAAACTACCGATGATGTTGGTGCCAAATTTTGTTTTCATCGAATGACGTATAAAACAATCATTATAATAATAATGTTCAATCAAGTATAAATACGTTTATTATTTTTCTATAATTTTTTTGATTTGATAGAATTTAAAATTCAATAAAGACTTGTTGTTAGTCCATTGACAACTAGAAATTCTAAAACATTTTTATCAAAAACTGCTGATAACTGTGTGTTTATAAAGCCTTCGTACACACTACTATGCAGAATATTGTTGATCGTTCCCTAGATAAAACATTTAATACTTAATGTGTCGCAGTTAGTATTCTTAATTTACCATGAATGGCGCCAATTTTTACTAGGAACATTCTGAAAGATAAAAATTAATTATACATCAATATTCAATCTGTATAATAGGTGAACAATTGAACACTGTTTCAGACTATTTTACGTCTTAATTAAAATAATATTAATAATAAATATAATATATATAGTTTCATGTATTTCAACAAATCATTACTTGTTAGTATTCTTCGATATTTTGTTGATGCATGTATATTTGGGTGGTCTTTATTTTTAAATTTAATTTTTTTTTAATCAGGACCTCTAACTCTGCTGTTTAAAACTATCTACAGTTAATGGCATAAAATAATTATCTTTGGAAATTATTTTTTAAAAAAGTGAACGGTTATTCTTGATTTTTTAAATTAAAGCAAATAACAAAGAATTTTTATTTGAATTTTTTTTATCGCTACTTACACATTTTTGGTATAGTTTACACAACCACTAAGTCTGCACGTTTATTTTACAAGGTCCCTTGTAAATAATCTCCATGCAATTTTCACTGAACTAAGTATAATTTGTATTCCATTGCTCCTTAAAACTAATAAAGTGTATATATAAAATAACAAATTTTAGTATTCAACTTTAAACAGAATGAAACAACAAACTTACAAGTGAAAATTACAGCTGCCAAAAAACTTAAAAACCACAATAACCTAATTTTTAACAGCCTTAAACTTAATTAACAATGTAAATTTTGTACACTATTTTATAGATAACTCTACGCTCTACGCAACTACATTTTCTGAGAGAATAAATGTTTATTTAATTTTAATTTATTAATATTCGTGAATCAATAAAAAAATTAAACATTTTATTTTTGTTTATATTAGATTCTGAGTGGTGCGATGAATGTATAAGTAACTTTGTAATGGTATATTTTTGTATATAATATTATAGTATGTATCATCGTACTTCTTGGAGAAATAAAAACGTTTAGTTTTTCAACTTCTATTTATTTTTTAACAAAAAAGAAAATCTAAATGGTACTTAGAGGAGATCAAAAATAAAAATTCCTAGTAGTTTTCTTAATAGGTTGGAAAAATGGAAAATTTTAGGAAAGATGTATTTATAGTAATTGGTTGTAACTCGTAGACAAAATATATAATAATAAATAATAACAAAATAATCGTACATACTTTAAAATTTAAATTTTCACAAAATTTTTATACGTGTAGAATGATTTAAAAAATATTTTGACTCTTTTTGAATTATTAATAGCTTTGTGAAGTTTTCAATTATTTTTCAATAATTGTTGAAGTTGCTTGGTAAAAAAACTTAAACATTTAAATATTTAATCAAGGTTCATCGTAAGTTTAAAGTTGTAACAATAGATATTTAACATTTTAAAAGTATTAAAGAAAAAAATTCACAGTTTTTTTTTATATATATTTGCAAATGATGACAAAATTCTTAAAATTTATAAAATGTCTAATTTTTATAGCTAAAACTTTATAGTACAAGGTTCCTCATAATTGGCTTATACTGAAATCAAAATAATTAAAAATATAAAAGTACTAAACACTGTAATGAGTAATGAGTTAATTATTTTATTATAATTTAAAAATATTAATCATGAGGACTTGAAACTCTATTACAGTATTACATATAATATATAATTATACTTAATACACACAATGACATATTCAAAACATTTAGGTTGGTCAATTTTAAAATATTTCCTATTCATACTCAATTCACATAATTTTATGGTAAGTTAAATACATCATTATTAAAAATTAAAAAGTAAAATAAATTACTCTAATAGCAATTTAAATGTTAATGAAATATACTTAGTAATATATTCTTTGTTCAGAATCGTTTTTCGTATTCAATGATTTATCATTGAATTAAAATTTAACACATACATAAATACATTACAGATAGTTATACTATACAGCACAGCTGTTACCTACTCCCACCATTTTTTGTTATATTTCCATCTTGAAAAAATAAACCTTCATATACAACTCGTAATAATGCATAGAAAACTGATAATATTCATGGTTTAAAATAATAATATAATTTGGACATTTACGTGGGCCATAATATAACTTTTTTGTTTTAGTTAAATGATGTTCTTTGCGCTTTCCTTACTTATTTGTTACGTGATTTTCACCTTTAATGATTTGTTTAACTCGTAAAAAATATTTTTCGTTTATTACAAAACAATAAAGGCTTATATAATATATTATATACGTGTTTAGCTATTTGTTTGTCCACGTGTTAAGTGTTTTTGTAGTATTAAAAATTTAAAACACTTTTTTCGTTGACACATTATTTTAGGTCTTCATATTAAATCCATAGTTGAACAATATATTATTATATTTTTCATATTTTTTTTTCTTTTTCGTAATTCATTGCTGTACATAGATAGTTAGTCGGTTAGTTTTTTTTTTTGAAAATATATTCCAAAGATACAATTTTTAAATGTAATAGAAAATTTCAAATGTAAAATTCATATTATCAATTAAACGCGCTAACGAAATATCCAAATTTTAATTAAAATATAGTTGTTTAAAATAAAAACAAATACACCACATTATTCACTATGTAAGATTTAAATTCAATTAGATAAGTCTCAATATTATAATATGTATCAATACATAGTGGTGTTAAATTCCCTTTATTATAGAGTATAGACAACAATACATGCTGTTTGAGAAAGGACAATTCATGCCATTCAACAATTATTGTTTATGGATGGCTCTGGTTTTTGATTATAATAATATGTATAATATGTGTATACTTATAAATATTTTATTTACTATATTATGTTCATCTGATCAGGAAGTGGCCAAGGTTGGAAACATTGTTTTATTTTGCATATATTATGCAGTCTAAACATACTTGCGAATCATGAGTATTTTATATTATACTTAACTTTGAAAATATATTTAGTGGTATACATACTGTATAATATTATTTTTAATCGTACGTCGCATTTAAATAAATAAAAATATTCTATATGAATTATATATTTTTTTAGAATCGTTCATTATAAAACGTTTTTACTGCTGTCTGAATATTTGACGATATCTAAAAATGCTATTGAAATAACTAATAGATTTATTCACACGATTATTATTTATTATGAAAAACTTCATAAGAATATAATATTGAAAAAACTTTGAAATTTATCTGCTATATAAAAGGTGTCGTGTGTATCTCGTCATTCAGCAGGTTTTTGTAATTGATGTATTAAATAATATAAGACTTCAATAATAATTAATAATAAGCCATCGTATACAATGAAAAACAGTTCTGAGTGGAAGTTGGCTTATATTTCTAAAAGTATTTCGTTGTATATTTACATTGTTGTTAATGATTCAAATTTCTAATGAAAGTATTTAGCCAAGTAGGTTAAACTAATTTTGATTTAAAATATTTTGCAATGTTAAACAAAAATTATTATAATATAACTTTATATAATTTTACTAACTGCTTTTTTAATTATTAAATTAATACTCAATACCGTAGTGAAGTACAATGTAAATAGGGTAAGGGTGTAAATATTAGTTTAAAGTTTCCTCAGAAACTTGATATGATAAATAGTTATATTACGTATGAATATTCAATTTCTCGTCAACATTTGAACTTTAATTCCTCAAAAATATTTATGAGGCTTATTTTTTTTTCGTAAGCTCAGTTTTTTTAAGACTTTTTTTTTAATTTTTTTAAACCTTAAATGTAAAAATTAATAAAGAATTTATAACTACAAAATAATTTATAAATTATCGTGATTTCGATGGGTTTTGCAGAAACTCTAACTTCAATAATGTTTACAAAAAATTGCTTACTGTATTTTCATACTAGTAATAACTGTATGAATATTTTATAAAAGACTATACTGTACTATTTTCAAGTTTTTTTACTTGTGAATAAATTTTTGTTATTAATAAATCGATAAAAAAAAAATATAAAATTCTGTATATATATGTTACACAAAATGATCCAAAAAATATTTTAAATCTATAAAATATTAATTTATATATTTAAAAGGTCAAGTCTTTATGGTTAAAATTTTTGAAATTTTGTTGTATTATTACTAAACACTTTGAAAAGTACTTGACATTTTTTACTTTTGACATTTTGATGCACCAACTAAATCCAATTGTCTTTCAAAATTCACCTTCAAATTTGAAGATATAAGTCGTTTTATTGCTTTGAAGGTGATATTAAACTAAGACATATACATACACATATACACAAAAAATATCATTGTAAAATAATACATCTATGGCTCCACTCAAAATCTAAAATCAATATACGTGTTAATATAATATTAATCGGTATTTCTCATTAAGTGATTGTTATTTTACATTAACATCGTCGTTTCTATCATTAAAATAATTGTAAGGCTGTCTGCTGCCATATAATAAAATATTTAAAACGTTTTAATAATAAAACAATGAGTGCTGTTTTTTTGGAATGAATGTCTCGACAACGTATTTGTGGTTTACATAAGAAAAGCGAACGATCGTTTTTATTTTTTGACATACTAAACTTCATAGCTAAAAAATGCGAATATTTTTATCGAATAGAGATTTTAACAGACTCTAGGATATGGTACGGTGTCTATACTACACTGAGCGAGAGAGAGAGAGAGAGAGAGATAAAGTGAGAGAGGAAGAGTGAAACGAAGATTGTTGTATAATTTTGCAATTTCGATTTTTTTTTTCGGTACAGTCCTTGCCCGATTGTTTCCAGGTAGATATTAGTGAACGCGATAATACCTAATTATTACCACTATATAATATTATATAGTTCTATAGTATAAGTATAATATACAAAATTACACAGTCGGATATTAGTTGAACTATAGTCACTATATAGTATTATACTATTATAAATATATATATATAAATATATATCATGGCGGAGCGTAGGTAGTTGTGATTTTTTTTCTCGAGTTTATTTTCAAAACCGAGGTCACCGCCATAATCTGGACAAAAGGCAGATCGTTGTCCGCGTGCGTGTGAACAAGTTTTTTATTATTATTATTATTATTATTATTATATTTATTATTATTATTATTATTATTATTTTTTTTGAGTTAATTTATACGCAGATATTTTTTCCCTCTCGTATACGACGCTCAAACTCGTACAAACGCACACACGCGCGCGCGCGCACACACGAGTTCGCTCTCTCGTGCATACGTATATAACACACACACACAATACGAACGCTTAATTTCAGGATTCGTAGGATTTCACATCGACATCGACGACGACGACAACTTACTCGCGTGGTTTTCGTATAGGCCGACGAGCGCGTGTGCGCTCCCGACACAAGGTCACTGGAGGAACGCGCGCGCGGATAGAAGTGTACACATAATAATATAATGCGTATATCTAATATAATATGTATGTATAATACGCGCGCGAGAGTTCTGCAAGGGGCATTGCTCCTCCTGGAAGAGTCAAGGCCGAGTGTTGCCATCTGCAGCGCCAACCATGGGAGCTGAATATATCGTTACGTACACACACACACACAATACGTATACGACGCAACTCGACGGCGTTCGTATAATATTATAATATACGCGTAAATGTACATATTATAAAATATATAATAATATTATAAAGAGCAAACGACTGTGCTGGTAATGCATATATAACTCCGTCCGCCCACCAGCTAGCCGACCGTCATCGACCCATCTTCTCGAGACTATTGCACTCGTATACTGCAGGTGTACTGGGTACACTACGTTTATGCGTGTATATATATTATATTCGATATCGTAGTGCAAACGTTTTTCTCTCGAATCGATCGATACGGTCTCTCGACATTAGCGTGGATCAGAAGAAATCTGCTGCTTCGGATGTGGGTTGAGAACCGTCACCGCTATCGTAGACTTTACGAGTAAGAGCAGTCAGAGTGTTCTTATCAGAATGTTCGTTGCTACGGTTACCGATGATGACATACCTACCTAGCTGTCGGTCGTGTAAAGAGACTTTCGCTCGTCGTCGGGAAAAACAAATTGAATATAATATACACAATACACAGCTGCGGTAATCGTACACGTGCAGCCTAAAACGTTGAAACGAAAATTATTTCGATTCGAGTTATATGTGCGACCCGTACTAGCGAAATCTAAAATTGGCCTTTTTAAAAGTAGTACAAATGCAAGTATGCATGTTGCATCTCGAGAACTCGCGAAATTTCAACGGAACTCAGTGAACGTGCCAAAGAGTTGGCTCATGGCTGTGTGTATAATAAGACGTAGTTGCAACGATAATATGGGATTCCATATAAAATTATAAAATTCGTCGAGTCGTTTTATTATTAAGCTTGAAAATTCAATAAAATCAACTATAGCTGATTTAGATGAAAAGTTACCAACTTTCTCGACACCAGATGGTTGAAAAATATATTTTGTAGAAATATGTGTAGGTAGCGTTAAAATCGTTTAAAAAAGTTATTAAAATAATTGTAAATGAGCAAGAGTACTAACTGCGTCGTTAGAAATTGTGTTTACTAATGAATATCTACCTAATTTTTAATTAATGGCTCAACAACATAATATGTGACAAATAATATTACTTTTAAAAAATCACGTTTACTCGTAAAAAATTTTTGTTATATTATAAAATTTTGAAATAATTGGAAATTAAAACTTGAGTAAATCATGTATCGAAATTGGTACACCGTTTGAGTCTTACTTTAAAACTTTTTTCTGACCGTGATCATTTTTATTAAGTAGAAAAAAGTAAAGCATCAGAAAATGAAACTGTAAGTGCGTATTACAGCAGTCGATATTTGAATATTATATTGTGTATAGTTCGTCTTCTCCTCACCACTTATTCTAAGCCACGTTACCGTGTTTACCTATATTGTACATTACTATGACGTTTTAGCATAGGTATAGTTATCACGTTCAACGTCATATAATTATACTACAATTTATGTTACTGTAATTTTTTACCGCAACTAAACTAAACAATAATATCAATTAAATTTGTGCTGTCATGTATGTACTTAAGGTTTAATTTCAATGTTTTCGAAGTATAAAAGTTTTTTTTTGTCATTGTTAAGTACACCCGCATATTGTACACATATTATTATTATAATATAATACACGTTCGAACGATTAACACATCGTGTACTTATATTTCCTAGAAACTTTATTATTTATCTCGAAAAACAACAAACTGTGAAATGTGCATTAGTGTTACATCTACATTGAAAATAATGTTAACTTCAAAACTTAATTTATTATCGATAAACATTATTCTACTTACATTATTGACCAGTCACTGATAGAGTCATAATATACATTTACAGGGGAATCGCAGGATATTATAAAATCTAAAAATAAATTGGAATTTCAAAAGTTATTGTGGTGGCTTATGTAATAGTACTTTAAGTTTAAAAAATTAGCGTCCTAGGCGATGTTTATAAGTTATAGTTGAATGGTGTGTATATTATAAGATTATATTTGACATAGGTGTAAGCTGTAAGCACGATGACGGTGGCATGTCTGAAGACAATTTTTAGAAGACTTAATAACAGTCATGAAAATACTTTTCAAAAAAAACTCAAAATGTCATATGTTGTATGAAGATTATAGGTGTATTAATATTTTCTAACCAAAGTACGTGTTCGGATGAGCTCTAGAATTCTAAATAAACTGAAAATTTATCCCAGCATCGTCTGTGATTGAACCTCATGGTTTTTCCACACCCTATGCTGTTGTTGTTACAACTGGCGCCGGTGCGTTGGTTCGTTGTCGCGGTATCTCTTGATTCACCCCTTATTTCTATTGGTGCACCAACTTTTATTGGTAATAACCACCGAGTGTTCTTAACTTTGGTCGAATATAAGTGTTTCCTTAGTACGCCTTCCGACTTCAAACGTATAAGTATAAAGCTTGTATGATCGACAATAGACTTTATATTAGAAAATATCACCTTATGATTTCAAAAGTTTGTACTTTGTATTGAATTTTGTATCAAATATTTAAATTTATTATTAGAAATTATTTCACGATTATATTAATTGACAATAGTGACAAACATCTGAATAATTGATATATTCATAATTTATTTTGATAATAGACACTATATTATAATAGTACTTATTAAAATTTTCAGGCCGACAATTTCTGTAGATATTTGTCATTATAATTTATTATTTTATTTAAAATAATATAAACAATATATGCCATACATTTTATGGTGTATAAATATACAAATACTATTACATTATACTGTCACCAGCATACCTGAACCGTTATCAAACACCGGTGGCTGTTGTAAAAAGTATATACGTTTAAAGAGTATTTGTCTATGCATCTAATAGAATTTTAAAAAAGAAAAAACTTTTTTAAACAGTTTATTCATTACAATATATAGAACACATTTTATAGTTTTCTCATGTTCTATCTAAACACACGCACTAATAATTCAGACTTCTATATTTTAAATGGTATACACTATACATGTATCATGTTTGATGGAAGGCAAAGATCAAATTAAATGTTTAAATCTACAATTTAATGAAAATTTTAATTTACACTAAAATCAATAAAAAATATATAGTATTGTGGCGGTATTAGTATATCTACTACCTAATGTATGTATAGGCTAAATAGAGAAAACAATTGTGAAATTGATACAGTGTTTAACTGTAGTATTTGAAAGCATTGACTAAACTCAAAAGAGAGAAGAATATGTATAATGTATATACCTGTAAAGCCATTTAGTTTACAATAAAATGTTATTTTTATCGAACTGTTTATTAAACCTTCCTTTTATGATATTGGTGAACCGTAAAAAAAAACCAATTTAAATAACATTTTTATTCAATATTGATAGACTGTATTTAAACGCAATTCGTTTTAAAATACGAAATTAAATAGATTTTTGAATAATAGTATTTATCTCAAAACTATGTATTTACCAGTAACCTTATGTTAAAACTTAAAACCTAAGTTATTTTAATTATTTAATTATATTTGTATTACTGTGTACATTTAAATGATATTTTAAGTAAAAATATGTGAGAACAATTTTTCAAATTCCTAAAAGGAGTTATTAAAATACTTATTTCCAAAAAAAAAAAATATATTAATTTTCTTTATATAGGATCAATAAAACAAAATAAAACCAATGAAACATAATATTATGTACAATTTATACTTAAAATTGTCAAACTAATTTGTTTGTAAATAAAGATAAACACTAACTAAAAATATTAAACTATTATACTTATAACCTTTGTAGAACTTTAAAAAACGCGTAGTTATTAAATTATTTTTATCTAGTGTTGAACTTTTTAGAGATTCGTCTCGTATAAAAAAAGTGGGTTTTCGTAAAAGTGATACTCACGCTTGCCCTTTTCCCTATTGTATAGCGGAGAAATCTTTAGTCGTATTTTATATCCAGCTTCGATATGGGATGCTTTAGCAGTGTCGTTTGTTATCCGAAATATTATTATGATGAATGATATATACTGGTGCGTGTTGTGTATCCATTTTCGACCGGCATGACGTTCATACTATATCCACGAGTATATTTTATGAATTTTATGTACCCATATAATATATAGGATTGTAACTTATTACAGTTTTACAAATTTTAAGTTGCATTTAATATCCTATTGTATCCTATTCTTAGGTAAGTACAAAATACGAATTACATCACTGATTAAAAAATAACCAAAATCTGTAATGCATATAATTACATATTTTAAATTTTTTTCAGGAGTTACTTCGTTTCAGTACATATTTTGATGGTTAATTTGATGTATATTTTTTGAGAGCCAAAGTCAAAAATAATTTTGATTTCGTTGTGAAATTGTCATAATATTGATCCATAAACCAAATCGTTATGATCATTATAACCAATCGCTAATAATTTATATTAAGACAGACTGTAATATAAAGTGCAACACAAGTTTAATTTTAAATGTAATGATTTATGACTAAAGTGAAATTCATATTGAATTTAAAGCAAGGGGAGTATTTACCCAGTTCTACGCGTAGTCGAATCTATATTATGTATATCGTATAATATAATTAGCAATTACTAATGTAATAAAAGTGCTAAGTGTGCCGGTGCTCAAAGCTGCGGTGTATATAGAGAGTAATCGATATTTATCGGTTAGGTTCCAGACGTTTTTTTTTACTTATTTATTTCTTATTGTTTCGATAAAGACGCGCATGTGCATGGTTACGTGACTTTTTGACGAAAATCGAATTACAGAGATCCGGTGGTTGTGAATTCTTCGGTTTCCCCGTCGGTATATACGTGACACGGATGATAATAATTTGCCTGCTCCCTCCGCAAAGGTATCGAATGCTTGTATTCGAAATTCGACTAAATATAGAAATGCAACGTAACGGCGAACGAGGGGAACGTGCGTAAATTGGCTACAATATAGCGATACCTATATATAGATGGGATTTAACAACGAGCCCGCGTAGGAGAACAAAACATTTGTAGTAAAACCTGTCGTAAATTGCAAACACCCAGATATCCTGATCTGTGACTAAAACGGTACTAGGAAATAAAATAATTGGATCTATTCGTTTTTTATAACGTTTATTTCAAATATTTGCGCGTTGCCATAATATAGTCCAAGTTTCTACCTTCCGTGTACTTGTGTCTACTATTATAACATCGTAGCACGTAATCGATTATTGTTTATTAGGTATTATTTGTATTAAATAGGTACATATTATGATGTTTTATGTACATTTATACCATGCAGAGGGATTATCGAATGTTAAATCGATGTCGGGGTGTCCAATCAGTCATATTATATTATTATAAGCAGATTTATGGAGCTGCAGACGACGGCTTCTCTATGAATACTGTTGTTTCATGCTTAAAAAAAAGTAGGTCAGCGCATTTCGGTGGTGGATGTTTGTCCATCGTCCCTTCGGTCCTCGGACAGGATAGTGTAATTTTACTGTAGGTATTCGATTTGAATGCAATGATTACATTCGATAAAAAACGATTCGGAGCAGACGAAGGGATCTTTTTTATTTAATTTTATTCGTTTCTATGGTGATAAATAAAGCCGTAATTAGTCGTCCGTAATTATTTAATATTACAAAATCGTGATAATATTGTACGTTTTATCTCCTTTAACCGCTTTTATTTCGAGTACCGTTTCGAAAATCCAAAAATGACCTCTTTAAAGTACCAGCTCAAGAACATTGCCTTTCAGAAAATATGCTACACTTGTACTTTTGAGCAAGTTTAGGGGGAGGAAAAGTGTTTACAGAATATAAAAGAAATAAACATCATTGTAAAACCAATACATTCCTCGCTCCGCTCAGAATCTAAAAAAATGAAAGTTAAATTTCAAATAGCTGAATCATTATTCGGCCATATTACAAAATTTTATAGTATATATGTATATATTGTACATACATTTCATAAAATTAATAAGAGTTAAAAAAAATATCAAAATCTTAATAATATTTACAATATATATTTCATTTTGTTTTTCTTTGTTGCACAAATTTAACGAGAACTATATTGTATTTCTGTGTTTATATTGAAATAATCAAAATTTATTGAAAATTATTAAAATATTCATTGGAAAGTTTTACTTTGTATAAGATTTTAGCATATTAATCACCTTCCAAATGTTGTAAATATTGTATTGTATATAGTGAGTAATCATTTTTCATTTTTTTTTTAATTGTTCGTATAGAGCAATATAATGACAAAAAAAAAAAATAATAATAGAGTAATTTATCAATATGAATCACTCGATGTATAACGTAAGTTTTTTTTAAATACGCGTTATTTGAAATTTATGATTAGTGAGTATGCGTGCTTATTACTAAATAATAGCATGAACATTGTACAACTCTAGATTTGGAAAAAAAAGATAAAAAAACACGAGCGGGAAACGTAGTAGCGAGTTATAGGAAGACGATGTCTACCAAACAAATTTCACCATGCCAGCGTCTTTCACTCGGAACAAGATCATGACGGTCCGACTCCCGTCGTCGTACACGTGCCAGCCTGATGGTCTATTAAATAATTTTCTACTAGTAATATTGTCAATAAATTATTATTACAACACAATATCTCGATAGACCAGTGTGCAGACCAGACTGTTGAACTCCTAGTTTTGACCATGGGGGGGAATTTATCACATTTCTCACGGGACGTCCTTGATTGCAGATACTGTCTAAACATAAATGCGTCTTTACAAGTAAGATATAACATAGTTGTTTTTTCCAATTCTCCACTATTTAGTGTGTAGAGTATTAATTGGTCTTTTGAGCGTATTATGTAGTGTTTATTTAATTAAATTAATAATTTATCTAGTTATTACACATTAGTTAATACCCGATATAGTAATATAGTACCTAGCTTAAGTAAAAAGCCACGAGTCATAACTCCTTTTATTTTTTAATAGAATTATTAAATAATTGATGAACAACCTTAAACTTCAATAAAAGTAAGTTATAATTATAGTTTAGTGTTCTATTATTCGTGATTTAATTTTTGAATTATTTACTCAAAATGTAGAATATTTTATAAATTTAAGAATATTTTAAATATTTATCTAGTGGTGTTTAAATATTTTATTAAAAAAAAATGAATTCAATAACTCATGGAAAGTTGTAGTAATATATACAATCGTTGAGATTTAAAAATATCAGATGATAAACCTATCTGAGAAATATAGGTAATAAGGATTCCACATAATATGTATATAATGGATTTATAAAATGTTTTTATTTTTACAAAACTACACAAAATACATTAAAATATATTTGTGAAAGAACTAATAATGAATTTCATCAAATATTTAAGTCTGTTGAAATGATTTGCAATACACCAGAAAGTGCTATTTTTGTTCATAGAATATCTGGTCAGTAAACACTGAAAACTACAGAAGATATGTAGTCGTCTGTATTATTGACTGAAAGTTATTACCGAGTAGGAGTATTCTGGTATTCATCTCTATTCTAGATAATATCATATTATTGAAATTAAATATTCGATTTTCGGAACATTGGTCCACGATAAGGAGCTTTTACTGCTCCACACAGTGTAGAATTTAGATCAACGTATTATGCAAATAATTAAAGATATTATACAGTGTATCATATAAATAGCTAATAATAAGGATTTGCATTTTGTGAATTGAATAAAATATTTGTCCATTTCATGAACCTAAAATTGACAATATTATTATCGAAGTTATGATCACATTCCCATACGGATGTGACATAATATTGTACGTATTATGAAATACAAATACAATATGCAGTCAATATCTATTAATTTATATACATTTAAAGCACGTGCATAATGCATTTTTTGTCACGTCGGAGGTCCCGAGAGTTTACCTGTGGCATAATATGTCATTCAACGGACGGGGTTGGGTTATCGGATACAGTTAGTGTAAATCGGTAAAGCGGTTTCACGCGGTTTTCAATGGGTGGGTGGGCAATAAACGTCGATATGTTCGGTATCTTGTTGTATTTGTTTCAGATTACTCCGGCGCCTCTGAGACGTCTATAATTATTACGTTATATATATATTATAAACACTGTACGTTGTCAGCATTAGTATCGTACGACTGACGATCGAATAACATATTACTTATGTAATGCAACATATTATTATATTATATTTTATGCAAGTTAATTCACCAAAAATTCTCACCTCCTGTTTTTTTTCATTCAATAGTGAATTTATTCAAATTCTAATTTTAGGAATTTTTAAATATATCTATTTAAATTTTAAATACCATATTTTCAAGTTCTTGAGATTATTTACTGAAAACCCCCCTTTTTAATGATAATTATTTAGTGAATAGTTTTTTTTGTTAATATTGATGTACATAAATCAAATTATATCTTAATTATTAAAAAAAATTTTACCAAGGATAAAAATAATTAAATTTGTTTAATAAAAGTATAAAATAAATGTAATATTGAATTTAGTGTTTATTATAGTTGGACCATTTGTACAAATAATAAATGTTGATGGATTAATATTAGTTACTGAAGTTTTCAAGTTAGTTCTTAGTATTCTCTTCTTTTAAACTCATTATCATGGACCTATTATCCTAAATACATAAATACGATAAATAACACAAAAACTATATATTCAAATTATTTTGATTTTGATACGTCAAAATTCTCAGAAAATTATCCGCTATATAATTTTCTGTCGAGATGGAGAGTTCGTATTTGTAAAATAGAAGTTTATATTTCCGAGGGACGTTGGACAGTCCTTAAGTAGTACAAGAATGCTATCAAGAACTTGAAAATAATAAATACGGTCTTTCGGTTTATTTGAAAATTCCAAGATTTTGAATAACTTTATAATTGAAGAAAAAAAGTATATACATAGTCTAACTTGATATAAAAACATTTTATAATATGTAAGTTAATTGCTAATATCTTTACATATTATATGCATGTAAAATGTAGTCATATACAGGAATAAGTGTGCACGTGCCCAAACGGGAAAAACTCGTTCGACAGTAACAAAAACGTTAAGAAAATTATTTGCTACTGGTATTTCGTGATGTCACAGCCGTTATCGCGAGGAATCCAACAATTATTATTGATTCTATAATTATTGTTCCAAAAAATCATATGTGCTGATTTTTTTATACGTCTGTCGTCGGTATATGATATGTGCATGACGAATTTTATAGGTTAGTTTAATCTTTTCTATAGTGGCAAAACTCTATTCCGAGGTGAAAAAATATGATGGATTTTTCATTATCAGTATTCTTGTGCACTATTATCGTCATAGGAATTAGAATGTCACACGCATCACGTCAGTTGAAAAGCATTTTTCTCCATATTATTATGTTTAGAAACGAACTGCCACGAAATTCCATCTGAAGCCCACCAGACGCCGTGGCGGCGGCGTTTAATCTTCCTAAATACAAGAAAAGAGTTTACGATTCACGACGCGTGCGTGTGTGTTTAGGCTCCTACGCGCGCGTGCCGTGAAACATTTTTATGAATAAAAACTCTAATGGACGATAGCATTGTGCGGCTATGTAATATGCACATCAAATCGAGTGCGCCGACCATAGGTTATTATGATATTGTGTGCATTATACGTATATATAATATATATTTACCGTGTGAAATGTATATTACTGCACCTACAGACACGCGCATTTACCTGCATATTATGTGGCCACGTGATGTATTATATTATATTGTCTTGAAACGTTGAAAAAATGCTCGGTTGAACCTTAAAAATCGTCCGACTCGAGTACCTGCAGTGAAGTGTGGGATGTAGGTATATGATATTTCGAGACACCAAACTACCAATAAAATGATCTCTGCATGATTGTGCGAGAGTGCTACGTCGCTACTTAGGTCGACGATTATATCATACATACCATATTTTCATATTATGATAAAAATATTGTTTTGGCTATTTTAGTGGCGCTTCGTGCTATATGTAAAGACCGGATGTTGCATAAAGTTTTCAATATTATATACATGCATCAATGAGCGTCCATAAATCAAAACTTGATTGATTAAATATCAAAATTGTATAGTGTATATTTTTCCGTATTGTGACATCAGTGTATATGTTCTACATATTTTTGCATATTTTATCAGAGATACACCTCTCGATCCGAAAACGAGTTGAGTAAAAATCAAAAAATTATAGGTGCGTTTATTTATTAAATATTTTATGTTTCGAAAAATATTCGGACGCTAAAATAAGTCTCTAAACTACTAAACTTCCGTCGGTTGGTTGTACGAGTTTCATTGTGGTGACGAGATATGACTTAACCTGTTTTATTTTATCTTGTTGATAAAATTTCCGAAACAACATTATAGATAGGTACATTATTCTACAGTATATTATGACCTAAGACATTATTACACCTACTGCTACGTTTAAAGTTTTAAACCTTAATCTACAACTTATAAATAATAATTTGGTATAATACCTTAATTATTTACAAAATTATCTCTCTTCGGTAGTTTCTTTTTATAATTTTTATAAATATCACAGACTTTGGTTTACACTCAACACATAAATAAGTTTTGCGTGTAAATGTGCAATTAATATCAAGAAAATACTTTTAAAGGACGAAAATAGGGTTGATTATACACGGAGACATTAATGAGACTACTCAAAAAAATTCAAAACATATTTTTGATGTTTTATAACAATTATTCATACTTCTACTGAATGGGTTAGTCACCACTAAAATATCAAAACATAAATTTAATATCAACACGTCTTTATAACACGCTATATTTAGCTACATAAAAGTTATATATACACGTACACATATAGGCTCATATCTTATTCGTACTACATATATGATTTAATTCATACTATATATATTTACTTTATTTACTAAACAATTGTCCATATTGATAGATCTTTTATAACACCGAAATTAATACATTATATACGTTTAATATACAAATATTTTTGTGAATGTTCGTTGATCGTCGCAATACACTATAAAATCATGTTAGCTGATGAATTTATGATGTTATATTATAATATTATTATCAAAATAAATCTTTCTTATACTATTACGGTAAGTGTTCATAATTCTTTAAGTTAGATATAAAAATAATTTAATCTTGATTTTTATTCAAAAAATAATTGATTTTATCGACTTTTGCTTTAACCGTTTAAAAAATTTGAACGAATTAGTTTACTAAATTAAATTTGTAGTCACTAAAGTTATTTCGATTATAGTGTCTACGGCCAAGCCCGACAAAAAAGGGTAATCGACGTTTCAGTCAAAATTTAATACATGAAAAATATGATTTTAGTATTTTACAGTAAAAATGATTACTACTCAAACTAATTTAAGTGGTATTATATACAATACACATTTTATATTTTTAGAGAGCATTATACTATTAATAAGTACCTACCTATACATATATAATATTTAGTCAAATTTACACTTGATAATAATATAATATATTTTCAGATATCAATATTGTATTACATTTTTAAACATATAGTTTAGTAGATATTTAGTTTTTATTATAGATCATTATGATTGTCATTGGTATCGTGAATAAAATAGTTTCACTATTATAATTTACAATTAGCCATCCTATTAAGTTACAAAACATTTATTTTAAGAGTTTTTAATGACAGGGTATTATTAATAACTATTTCTCGTAAAAAAACAACATTTACTGGATATTTTGACTGAATATAGAAAAAAATAACCAACCCGATACAAATGAAATGGGCAAAGGGCACTCGTCTCGCTTCGCTTATCTCAACATATTAAACAATTTATATTATAATGTGTTATTATTATACATCTGAAAGTAATATTTCGAGAATATTTTATAATGCGCCTACTTACGTACTTACATTATAAATATTAAATGGAACTTAAAAAAAAATCAAGACGTATAACATAAAATAAGGCCTATACTTTGGTTCAAATTTTATATCCTTTAGTTTTTAAATAGCTTAAAAGGATGAAAGAAAATATTTCTTACACATTACCTTAGATCTAAACATAATATAAAAATGGTTGAAGAAATGATATTTTTATAAAAGTCTCTTAAAAATATAATGGATTTCTCTCACGTTGTTATTAAGTTCATTAATCCCAGCAAAGCTTTGCGAATCGTAAACTACGTTCTAAGTGAAAAATTTTAACTTCCACCACATTAATCTCTCAATTGATCACTTCAAGTGCTTCAACTAACAAATGTACATTATTATTACAATATTTAATGTAATATGATAATTATTGTAGAAAACAAGAAATCTATAATATACCTGCAATGTCCCAAATTAAATTTTAAAACGTTTTCAGTAGGCAACGATATTTAAATGTATTGATTGAACTACACAAATTAATTTAGGGCTTCAAAGTGTAGACATCGTGTGAGAAAGTAGGTGTTAACCCATTGCAACCAATGGATACAAGATAAATTATCGTTATATTCACTGTACTCTCTCTTGCGACAAAAAATGTATTTCATTACCCAATCCATACATGTCTGGAGATATATATATATACATAAATGAGTGCTATTTATTTGTATTGCCAAAGCCGAAACAGTTTTGTTAGACATGTATTTTTCCGAAGACTCCACGGAGAAACTGGAATCAACTGAAAAACATAATTCAAAGAATAGACTATCCGAATCAGGAAATCTTAGTTTTGTTACATAGATAATACGCACACTGCGTTTGTTTTGAAAGTTTTTCTAATAATTATTGTTTATTTAAGGATAGCGATTAATAAATTATAAATCCACATTAATCTATTTATAGATATTTTAAATTTGCGATATTTTTAGTTTTGATATATTTTTTTATTAATTAATTAAAATTATTAACACTTCTACTACAACGACTTACTCTGTAATCAAGTATGCTTGAATCCTTATATTCATGTACCTACACCAGAACAGCGTTTTCAGTTTTTTTCTAATTCGTTAATTTGAAAATTCTGACCATGTGACGGATGACTGAAAAACTCACATTTTAGTTTTTGGTTAGTTAACTATTTAAAATTTTCTTTTAAATTTGTTCTCGGGGTCTAGCTTTTTTAAACAATAATATTATATACAATTTAATATTATTAATTGCAGAATACCAAGTATAAAAAGTAATTGATGATAATTGCAAATTGAAGTAAGAGTTTAACGGTACTTAACAATTAAATCTGCATATAAATTAATGAATAAATTAATAATATGTATCAAATAATCCAAATTATATTTTTATTGAAATATGATCATAAAAATGTATTTAACATAATATTTTGTAACGACGGTTGAATAAAGTATTTTTATTAATAATTGTGATTTAAAATGTTTCTCTTTAAATTTTATAATTTTTTTATTGTTATACCTGCACAATACAAGTAGATGAATAACTAATTAATATTAAATTGAAATTGTTATTCATTTTCTCATAGCATCTTCTTCGCTTTCTTTTGAAATTTTGAATACACTGTTAGAAGTACTCCGTGATCTCTATTTAAGTAGATTTGGAAAAGGTTAAATTGTTTTTTCTTGAAAAAAAAAATTATCGCAATACACACATACACTATGCGTAGCATACTTATAATCATATAATTATAATTATAATATATTCTTGACTTTCTATTACAAGCTTCACTTTTTACAATTGTTTTTTTCCTTTGTTGTCTTTTAATAATTTTAGTTAAATAATACCTGTTTTATATTAATTCGCATCACCATTACTTATAATTAATATTGTTACTGTGTTAATGAACGCTGAAGACTAAATTGCAGTGAACCTAAAGCATTGAAATATTAAAGCTTGTTTGGTAAAATGACGCCAAAAGTTGGTTTTATTTATAACAAATAGATGTTCAAACTTTAAAAAAAATAATTATATCATAGACGTTTTAAAAAGCCTCGGTACCTTTATAAAATACTATATATAAAATGTATTTACCATGCAGTGTGTAATTAAATGTTAAAACTGCAGTCATGAATCATGATTAAAAGATAGATGGAAACACTGTTGTCAAACATATTATTATATAGAGCGTTCTCGTTAATAATTCTAATGTCGAATTAAATAGCATCATCATTATATTATAATATATTACATTACACAACAATATATACACATATGTATATATATTATACATGAACAATCTTTAGACGCTCGGAATGAAAAAAAACTTAAGTTTCTCCCTTTTGAGAAAAACATAATATCATTAATATTTCTTACTGTAGGCCATAAAACTTATTACAGATCTAATATCTTGATCTTGAGGTTTATTTATTTATATCAACAAGTAATTGTAAGTTATTGTTTATGATTAAAAGTAAGATATTTTGTAATAAATAAATTATAAATCATAATTTAAATTAGATATACTTCAAAACGTAAAAATGTATTTTCTTCCAGAGGTATAGGTAATAATATTAATTTATTATAATAATCATCTAATTATTATATCATTTATGATAATAATATAATATGATTATAGAAGAACAGTGATGGCCGATGAGTATTGGACTATTAGTTTTATTATTTCATTAAAATATTCAAGCTAAAGTTCATCAAAAGTAAAAGTCCGTTAAAATATATACAGTTTTTAAGTGTAATAATAAATACGTATTGTTCATGGTACACATAATAGGTACTTATTTAATAAAGTTAGACTAATCTGATGCATTATTAAATATAATTTTACGTCACAAGGCCATTAACCATCATACTCGGCAATTAATAAAAAGTACCTGCAAGATACAGATCGTTGGATTAATAATAATAATATTCTACAATTATTTTAATAATAATAAAAAAACTTGATTTTTTTTTAGAAATATTAGTAAAATGTTGTTTAACGGTGTAATAACGCAATCTAAATAATTCTAATATATAAATTATGTAATGTTTGATCAATGATTATAATATAAATTATATCGTATACTATACTTATACGAAAATGAAATATTTATAATGTGTGAATTTAGTATATTTTTATTCTAAAGTGTTTTTATGCTCTACGAACATGTCGTTACCGTAATATTATATAATACGGTAATTTTTTTTTCGGACAAAAGTTTGTTTCGTTTGCATTTGTCGTTTATCAGTAGGTAGTATACATTTATTTGTATCAATATTTACTCATTCGTTCTTTTAAAACCATCGACCTATTTACTATAGTTTACCAAGTTGTCGTCACACCGATATCTACAAAAATATACAGCATAATGGTTGCGACAGGCGGTTACCCTTAGTTTGTACACCATTGTTGGTATAGTTAACTGTATTTAGTGTATTATCATAGACATATGGGACGATGTGGCTTTATAATATAGGTCATAGGTATGTCATTCGTTATCATTCCGTTAGCTCGTTAATATAAACGTATCTCGAGTGTAAATATGTATTTAACAAAATATAACAACATTGTATTATAACAATAATATATATAATACAATTATTTAGTATATTTGGTATTGGGTTTTGTGTCAAGTTTGGACGCCACTCGGTTTAATATCTGTATAATATTATATTATCATGTTTCACGTATTACTATATTATGAGCGAACACATCTTTAAACTGACAACTATATGCGTCTACTTCTAAATTTGGTACAACGAGCGCAACATGTCATGACATTATAGACATTTTTATTACGATGTTGTCAGTGGAAATTTGTCCCAGGCAGCAGGAATGTTGTCAATTTTTCTTTACAAAATATAATATGTGACAATAAAGATTAGATGTTTCTGTATTATGTAAAATTCATACGTTGTATATGTCTATCCTTGAAGCTCCTTTCAACTTTTAAAACACACTTTAACAACAAATAATCATAACAAAAACAAAAAAAAAAAAATCCATTATTATTCTATGCAAACGATTTTTAAAATGTTTTTTAATACCTATTTAAATAATATATTTAATAATAATAAAAGATCAAATTATAAAGTCGTCAAAATTAAAATTGATTTTTATATGAAAAAGTAAATATTATAACAATCATAGTTTTTTTTATTTTTTTTTTTAATATTTCAAAATTCAATACTTCTTATTGTCGACATTTAATACCTTTACGATTTTGATTTGTATAATATGGCTAACATAAATAAAAAAATATTATGAAATAAAAATAAATGCCCTGGTAGGTATAATCTATTTTCAGCATTACACTCTCCGTCACTCGATTATATTATGCTATTACAGCAAGCAGACAACACAATAATATGAGTGTAATAGTGTTTACTAAATCATCGCTTGAAACAGTATAATAAACTTGACTTTTAGACGATGTTTTATTAAGAATATCTCCTTATTTGATAAAATATACCTATTATAACACAATGGATACGTTTAATTTAAAATATTTGATAGGTAACTGCGTTATTGTTTTATTTTATCACTTTTTATTCCTTTTATTTTTATCTAATTGACATCGTTTGTGCCTGCGGTATGAATATTTGATGTGTTACTTAGCCCGTTGTACCGACTAAGCATACACCATCAAAGATGTGTCTAAAAAGAATTGAACGTACATAATGCATACACACCACTAACCACCGAAAGGACAATGACATTGTCGTTTGTTATATGATGCTATAGTTTTACGTTTACTATTTATTAAAATATGGTACGTCATAATAAAAATAATAATAACAAAATAACATGAATATTTTTTTTATTCGCATTCTTGACTTATATAATAATAATTACACTGGATAATAATATTTCGAAAATTAATCCAACGTCTGCAGCTACGAAATATTATGTTTATGCTGGGTGGGCCATAGCCATTTTGTTTTTTGTTAGTACATTGATAACCATAACTATATAGTGTTCAAACAGAAAAACTGGAAAACACCCTGTCAATGTGTATAGTAAATAATATTTTTTTTCTTTATGATAGTAATATAAGGTGTAGGTATACGTCGTCGACTTACAACAAACACGCGAATAAGGTACAAGATATTTTTCACACGTATTTTGGCAGTTCTCCAGTCTATTGTAATATAGTATTAATAAGTACGTATCCGTACATAATAATACGCATCAAATCAGCGTCAGGAACATCCTTGATACCAATAAGGTATTAAAACTTGTCATTGATAATTATACTAGTTGTCACACGAAGTATATATTATAATGCGTTTTTTGTGGTGTACCGTCCACCAATTCAACGTTTAAGGGTTTAAGGTCAGGTTAGGTAAATGCATGTATCAAAAGAGCTTATTAATTATTATGTGTTACTTAAATAATGTGTTTTTATATCATAAAACTTGTAGCTTGTAATAGCGACATAACCAGGCTTAGGTTCTTTGACTCTGGAGGGGGCCAATAAAAAATCTCATAATAATTAAATTTGTATTGTTTTCACTTAAAAAAATGTACATTGTACATACATATTGTATGACTAAATGTAATATTTAAATACACTCCACTGAAATAAATAAAATACTTAGCAATTTATTATAAACAACATACATCTAAAATATTCTTAACGAGATATTCACAAAATATAATATTAAATCATTATTATTGTGTCGAAGTCCAATCTAAAACTTTCATCTTCTTGGAAATTTTTTTTAACAAAAGCATCAAATATATATTTTTTCCATTGTCATATTTTACTAATTCGTTTTTATTTATAATAATTAGGAATAAGTCGCTTAACATTTCTTCATTCTTCATTTATAAATATATTTTCAACCAGTGAACATCGTACAACAATAGTATAAATTATCTTAAATCGTACTTGGAAGGCTTGTACCGTCGTTCTCTGCGTGAATGGTAGTTATGACGTTCGTAACCTTATTTACTACGGTTATAGATAATAAATTAAGATAAAAATAAAAAATTTTGGTATATCTGTGAATACTAGTGAACAATTTTTATTATCATATATTATAATAATTACTTATCATATAAATTTATATTACCATATGTACTGAGTACTGACATAGGTATATATTCAGACGTAGGTATTCATATTTGTATACTTATGTTTAAACGCACAGTTATAAAATTATTGAAAAAAAAACCAAAAAGATCCCTCCCCTTCTCACTAGCTACGCCACTGATTTACAAGTTATATTTGTATTATTGCATGAGAAACGACGAGGGATTTTTTTTACATAGTGGTCCTTTGAAATATTTCTGAACCACTTCACTGAGTTTTTAAGCTTATCATAAAACACAAGTTGAATAGAAACCATAAGTATATACTGTATGCAATATCCCTATTTATCCATACAGGCGTAATTACGATGATGAAAGTGTGAATTTAAGACGTGCAATGTAGTGTTATATTTTGTTTCCTGAGCATTTTTCAGCATGGGTAGAAGAATAGGGCGTAGGGTATACCGGTACGATTCTTCAACATGATGTAACACCTACGATAACCGTTCATTGGTAAGCCGGTTATTCAATGCTCTAAATGTGTATGTTTTTCTTTTTAAATTAATTCAAAGTATACTATAAATTTAGAATAAATTAAAAACGTTTTGTCGTCCGTATTCTTAGTTTTTACGAGATTAAAGTTTACGAAATCATATTTATAAATAATACGTTGATATATTAATACTATTCTAAAAGTCCAAGTGAATACCGGCGCTTAATACTACAACTTTAAATCACAAAACAATATTTTGATACGAATTCGCTACCTTGACTAAACACCTCAAAATGGACATCAACATTTTTGTACCTAATTTGATGTGATGTCAAGACAGCACTGGCACAGTAGTTAAAGGTTTAAGTAAATTCTGGAAATGGTAAAAAAAATGTATCAAATTCATAGCAAAATATTTATGTATGATCTAAAGTTGTAGGACTAAGTGTCGGTACCAACTTGACAGATATTACTTTTAACTTTGGGTTGGGCCACCCATTTTATATTATATCTAGATGAGATTACTTATACTTTGCCATGTACAGTATGTCCGTAGTTTTTATTTTTGAACTGTTTAAAAAAATATGATCCAAAAAATAACTATCTTAAAAATTTAAAATCTTAATTGCATGAACGCTATTGTATTGTACATTTTTTAATTTTTGAAAAAAAAAATTAATTAATCTTATGCCATTTGACCAGAATTTCCATAATTATTACTGTAAAAAAATCGCATTTAAATATATTGGTTTACCACGGAGATGGTAAGGATGATACGGGACTTTTAGGATACTCACTGTATATATAAATGTAATACGTCATGTTGTTGTTGTTATTGTTGTTGTTGCAGAGTCTATTATATTGTACAGTTATAATATAATGGTTTAGACTGTGTTGGTAATATGACGTAGGTATATGAGCATCGGAGCGGTATTTTTCTTCGATAATACAACCGTCGACACGTGTTATTGACGCGATTTTTGAACAAATATTTGGATACATTTTACATAATTTTTTTACTCGACAGTTTATGAGTACATTCAAAGAACATTTCAGTCGGCTACGACAATTTTACTGCGCATAATATATGACAATTGTGTATAAAATTATCATTCACGGCTTCTTCTTTATTTTCATCTTCTTTCACACAGAACATTTTATAGTCTAATATATAATACAACCTTGGATAACAGTTCACGAATTCACACAGATTTCGTCGAAATACACGTCCCAGTCGTCACACTTCGTCTGAAGGTGAAACGGAAAGAGTTTTCTCCTAACTTTCGACGTCGTCGTCACGCGTCGTGTAAATTATCGTAATAATATATCTCTGGAGTTTATATCCACTGCACACGCGTATTATAATATTGTGGTACAGATTGTATTATTGTTATATTGTAACGTTATACTATACAAACGAGTTGCCAGGTCGCTTGCAGCTTGCAACGGTAATGCAATATAATATATTATGAACAAACAGTAATGCGCTGAACACAATAACCAATGTTTGACATTTAGGTATTTTCAATGTATAAATGTTTATTTTTATTTAATTTCCTAAGGATAAAATATATAAAGATACACAAGAGTTTCAATAAGAGTTTCAATTAGATATAATTATGTATACATCTAATAATTGAAAATGAAGTTTAGTCTAGAGCTTAGAAGTGTTAATTTATTTTGATTTTCTTAGCAGTCATTTTCCAAAAAAAAAAACTCAACGAAAAACCTACCATAAACCTGCATAAAGTGTATGTTGCGAAAATTGTTTTATGACTATCGTGTTGTTTTAACGCTGAGTTCTATTCATCATAATTGTTTTTCTGCAACTCCGATGATTTTTGATGTATTTTGTACTGAAGGTTAAATCGTATAAGTCGGGGTTCTTTTCTGCCGCAGTGATGCGATATTCCTGGTTAGCTCACTTGTTTGTAGAATTTAATTATTTGTCATGAGTTTTATGATCCTTAGCAAATTCAACTAAGCGAAACACTGTATTTAATAAGCTATATTGACCAAACATTCTATTGCAGTGTCCACCCAACCACACCCACCAGCCATTTTGTTAATAAGTATAAAATGTCTCCCTTGCCTTATCTATATTGGTAACCTATACGACTTTGAATGTGTACTATAACACCATGTATTATTGTTTAGGCATGACTCATGGTTTGAGGGGAGTAAACGTGCTTTGAATGCACACCATGCAATTCTGTACTTAAATGTTTTTAAATCAATTTTAGCCATATTGTTTTTTCTTCTATATCCCCAAACCTATTACCTAACTATTATTCAAACACTAGTTCCATTTTAAATGTTATTAATATTATTATAAATAATAGTATGCTATAATATTTTTATAATAAAAACCTTTTATCGCTTATATTATGTAAAATTGAATAAACATAATTAAACATTTTGAGAAACTGTAAAAAAAATTGTAAAAACGCTGATGTACATAGCAATAATACATACCTACCATGATACAACCATGATCATAGAAAAATAAATGACCACAACCGTTTCAAACCACAACGTCGAAAATATTTATAGGGGTCACAACACCAACATTTATTTTTCGGGTTGTCTTACGCAATTTATAAGAATAATAAAGGTATTCTCTATTTCCATTACTACGATTTAAGACTTTCTGATTTACGACATAGGGATCTATTAGGGACGATTTATAAAAAACTAAGAAGGGTACTTCATTTGCATTTGTTGAATAGGTTTTTAATACTTTTTATTTGTTTTAAAGTTATAAATGGTTAAAAATAGAGATTAAAAAGCATAACTTAATTGAAAATAAAAATATTAAAAAACCATCTTACCAATGCACTCTTTATCAGTCCTGGATCGTTGTTTCTTTTTAAACTATCGTTTTTGGTTGTATATAGGTAAAATTATTATCAAACTATATTTAATATTGCAGGAAACTACTATGATAAAAAAATCGTATACGTTTCATTTAGCAAATATTTTGTTATTTTTCAATTAGGTTTTAACTAATCACATTCAAATTCTAGATAATTATTAAAAAATATTAAAAAAAAAAAATTACACACGTTATATAAATTTACGAGTTAATTTTTAAATTGTGGGTGCTAAGCACTTACTTAATACTCTAAAGGCAACACCTAAGTTGTTTGTTATATTTTTACTCTATAATCAAACGCTAGTGCGTATCATGTACATTTTATACATTTGTTTTATTTTGATTTTCCACTAGCATTCGACTCAAACAGTAAATCCAGATTAAGGAATAAGGACATTCTATAAATGTCTACGGAAGTGATGTCATATTAAGTCGTAGGTAATTACTAGGTTGTGTTTATTAAAATTTGGCCTTATAGTTTTTAGTTTGACTTATCCGTATTCAAATTGTAACATATTATTAATTATTAGTGTTCTTACTTATTAATAATATGAATTATTCAGTTGAACACAAATCACTTTAATTTTCAGTTATGCATGTATAGTTGTATATACTTGCATCATGAATACATTCAAATATCATTACAATGGCATGTACTTGTGTGACACAAATATCAGGTAATTTATTTAATTAGTTCGCATTGAGGTTGTCAGAACTGCAGTTCTGTGCGTTAAGCAATAATAATTACAACTATTTACAAGTTAGACGCTGATTTGAATACTCGTATTACGACGATGTAAGGAGTGAATTAAAATTTTAAAACTAAAATATTGTTTACGGATATTTTATAACTATAAAATTTGCGTATAGATTATACAAATGAAGTCTTCGCGTTTCATGAAATTTTCATTTACTTACATAAAGATTATAAAAGCACCGTGCTATTTGTATAAATACGCGTATATATTTGTTTGTTAATATAAACTTAACAGACTATGAAGACTTAAAAGAAACTGCAGAATAAGGTACATCTGAGACGACGATATCATTACTTCAATTGAAATATATATATTCACAAAAGTAAAATTGAAATAACGTAAAACGAATATTATACACATCTCGAAGGACATGGGTGCGACTATGCCGTCACTGCCTTGGCGTTATATTTTATAATAGTATATACATTCTCGGTACAAAAATTTCACTTTTCTAGCGTAACATAGATATTATAGACGCACCTAGCTGATGTATACGTCGGTGGCACGTATCTCGTATAATTTTAGCTGATATTATACCATATAATCTGCAATTTTATAAACATTTTGTTGTCTATAATCGCAAGAGAAACTTGGTATACGAGCAAAGCGGTGGTTCGCGTTTGGTGAAAACAATCGCCACGGAATTTAGGCGAAATCGGCACTATCGTTCCGAAAAGTTTGAGTCTCTACGACAGTCTGCGAACCGTGCCCAATCCAAAATCGTCCGTCGAACGGCAATTTCTCAGGGAAATTCGACGTATATTACACCCATAAAATCGCGTAAAATCGAACTCTGTAGGTATTTAATATACAGTCTTTTTTCTGTATCGGTAGGTACCTACATAACAGTGGCAGTTACAGTGCATATTATACATATATTATAATATTACACGTTTGCTCATAACTGTACTGCTGCAGTACTGCGAGCGCGGGCGTGCCGCTTCTCCCTTCTCGCCCTTGCCTCCGGGTCAGCATAATATTAAATAGAACAATATATACGTTTTTTTTTTTTTTAAACAAACACAAATATAACGATAATACGTCGTCGGTGCGAGCTCCGTTTTTATAATATAGAGGCGTATATAACGACAATAATAATAACGTAATGTACACAGTTGCATCCTGTGTAGCGACGATATTATACATAATAATAATACTCGTCGCGTGCATACGAATGCAACGGAGAAAAAAAAATCGCCGAGCGGTCATCGACGGCGAGCGGCGGCGGCGGCGGCGGTCGTGCGTATACGACCGGCGCGGTGCAGCAGCAGCTCGGCCGACGAGCGCGAAAGGTCTTAGACCCTATCTCACCGCCGCCGTCACACGAGCGAACGTACCTGAGCCGCAGAGTTGCCGTCGTCGTCGTCGCCGACTTAAGAGTTCAAGGACATCGGCAGCACATCGTTCGCGCCAATAGCACACACACACACAAACACATAATATTGTGTTTTTTTATTTTATTTTTTATTTCTTCGCATCGCAAGTCGTTTCTTTTTCTCCTCCCACCGAGACCGATCGTAGTACTGCGATCGTATTCCGCTGCAGTGCGGCGCGTGGGCTGTTCTTTTCGGTGTTACGTCGTCGTCGTCGGACGTATACCTACCGTGTGCGAGGCGGAGGCGTATAGGTATATACGCGCTTTTCTTTTTCAACCGTCGCCGCGACCTCTTTGTTCCAATGGTCCAATGACCTCCTATATTATACGCGCACACACAATATAAATGTGCATAGAATTATAATGTACCACTAACTGCTGCAACTATTTTATACGCTATAACCACTTATATATTGTAATATTACGAGTAATATATACACGACTTCATGAGCTGCTCCTCGTCGTCTGTATACTTCACTTCGCCGTCGCACGTCGACGTCCGCGCGGTAGCGTGCGAACGCAATTTATTCTGTTTTGTTACAATGGACGTATACATGTGTGTGTGTGTGTGTGTGTGTGTGTGAGTGTTATATAGGCGGTATATAGTGGTACAGAGTGGTTATATGGCGGTACACCTGCGATCTGTCGAGAATTTTCCCGTTTAGCAAAAAAAAAAAAAAATGTGAGTTACACGGGATATCGGGACTACGTTTCCCCGGAACGCGCGTTTGAGACGGAGAAACGGCCGGGAGATCGTCGAAATCGCAAATCTGAATTTATACATCGTTTAATACACCTATATTAATGGTATCCTGTTAATGGTTAATAGCTTGGCAGAGCGCGACGACCCAACGCATAACGTTCACCCGTCAGTCGGTTTTCGATGAGCAGGTCGTGGCACTGCATATTATTATATTCCGCACGCGGTAACCTTTGTTTAAGGCGCTGTAACGCGTTTAAAGGTAGGTTATTAGGTTGCGTTATCGTTGTCGTGTCGTGTCTTTTCCCGATTATCGTTTCGTAATTTAAATCGGCGATACCGACGACGAACAATTTACGAATTTCCCGTGAGAATTGGAACGACAGTAGCAATCGATGTTCTATATTGGTCGTTGTACGGTTTTCCAAAACTCGTTTTGCTATTATTATACAAATATAAATATTATATACGTCATTCGATGTTAATACCAATATGACCAAGTGTGTGACGCTATCTGTATTTTTGGAGAACACGCGATACATATATGAAGAAAAACTAGGCGCCCGACGGTGAATCACTCTCTATACGTTGTTTTCCGAAATCGACTCATCACACCCCTAGCAAGGAAATATAAAGGGTCGCTGTAGAGCTAAAAACGACCATTATACGTTTTACGGGAATGGGGTTACCACGACGACGGCGGTTCGAAGAAAAACTACGTGCGCATAGGAAAATACGTAAACACGCCTAACATATTATTTTCTCCACTGTATTTATTTTCCCTGCAGTAGCTATATTCCAGCTATAGCTTTTACCTGCGTTTGAATCGTATATGTATTGTTTAATATTGTAAACGACGGTGTAGACAAAATCGTCAGAGCCATCTTAATAGTTTCGACTAATTTAATTAATTTGGAAACAATTTGATTGACCTAATTCACTAAAAACCTACACAAGTCCAATTTTAATTAATTCCGTCTATAAAAAATCGATTTTGTAAACAATATATAGTATTTCATTTGCCTGTCTCGGCATTTTATTACAATATTTTTGCCGGGATTGCAATAGATAAATTATATGAATTTATGAAAATGTTAATGTAACTCATTAGCCATTAGAACCTATAGCTATACCACATAAATTACTATAGCAAATTATCTTTTTATGTATTATAAAATTTTAATTGCTAACAAAAACACCATATACAGAAAAAAAATCGTTACAAAACAATTTTTATTTTTCTAGGTCAGACTGCAGACTGTACACTGAGAAGACATTAATTTTCTATACAATACTATAAAACAAACTAAACAAACTATAGGTTGAACAAAAATAAAGATAACTAGCTAAAATAAATTCAAAAAAACTAAAAGTGTATCATTAAGATAGTTATTAAGTTAATAGGAAACTCTAAAATGTTTTATCCGAAGGTAATAACAGACATTATTGCAATAATGTTTAACAAATATTAAATCTAATTAATTTACCATTTATTTTTTTGTCATTAAAAAAAAACATAAAAAACATTCCAAATATTTGGAATGTTATTTTAATGCTTAATTAATCGTTATTGTGTATCATGATCCACTTGACCTAATTTATAAGTCTATCCTTATGAGAGTAAACCCTAAACATATTGAATTCCCATAAATTTTAAATCGCTCTGTATATTATTTCCTTCGTTCATTTCTACTTGCAGAAAGAATAGATAAGTCCGTGCGAGTTCATTCATCTTTCGGCGTATGACGCAGCAACGTTACCATCGATCGTCCACGAGCAACGGACTTAATTTTTTTCTTTTACATTTTTAGACCGGTTTTGGAAAATTCATACTTGTCACAATTTTTTTTTTAGTTGTATCCGATTATTTAATATGCAATAATACGCCAAACTTACCTCTTGGTTCCTGTCATTGAGTTTGATCGATACGAGTTGACTTTCTGCAGGACATCGGTCTTACGAAAACTGTGTAACATGATTTTTATAAATATAAGTATTATAGATAGATTGAATATAGGAAAATATTGACATTTTAGTTAAGTAAATAAATCATATAATTGATACATTTTTTGATTTATATATATATATATGTGTATGATTTAATTTTACTCTATAATTTTTGTTTATCAAAAATGTATTATTTTAAATATTTTATAACGTATATTAATATATTTTAATTAATGTAAAAACTACCATAAATGTATGCATAATATAAAACTATATAGTATTAAATGTTATAATTTATTGCAATATCTAGTAAAAAAAGATATATATTATATATGTATAATTATATTCAGATCTCGTGTACTGCGAATTGTGTACCCATGGATATTACCCATCAAATATATTAAACTAATTTTTAACAAAGAAACAAATTGCCATTTAATTTGAGGTTAATGTTCTGACCCGTTCAAATAATTCTCATAAAATCCAAATTGAATTGAACTTCATTAAGTCTAACCCTAATAGGTGGTCTGATAAAATAATAATATATTTTCCATAAAGTTCATTCAAGATCGTTAACGATCTGAATATTAGTTGTTTTTTCTGTTTTCTTAATCAGAACCCGAGCGAGTTTATTATTCATTGATCAAAGTATAAAAAGTAGGTATTGTAAATTTTTATTTTATAGATCGACGTAATATTATCATAGTCAAATGTATAAATATTAAGGACAGAGAAGATTTGCATTTTTATTTTTGTGCATACTTCAAAGTTTATATTTTGTATGAAAAAAATCGTTTTATTATGTAACAAATTTTAATTAATTTTATATAGTTTTATAAATTGATGATTTTTTAGTGAACTTACAAATAGGTGCTGACATTTTTTTCAACGTATTATAAATTATATTACATACAACAAATTTTGAAGAAACGATAAAAAACTTTTTTGTTATTTTTCTAATTTCTATGAACAGAGTTTAATTCATAATTCATTGTAGGTCTAAATTTGTAATATCAATAACAAACGATGTTTTTTTTTATTTTATTAATATTGTGAATTACGATTTATTGTTTATAGTCAATTGAATTACATTCGATGGTCAGTTGATTATTTAAATATATCAGTCAAACGGAAAAATAATTTATAATATAATATTGATACCATTTAACATATATTACAATAATATTGAGACGTAACGACCAATGTGCATCTCCAAAGGTCTATGTTTACATTACGTTCATTTGGTAGGGATATATCCTTTCTCTTCCGGAAATCATAAGCTATTTTGGTAATTGTTGGCTGCACACCAACATGAGCAGCAGTTGCAATACTCCCTTATACTCGAAACAGAGCACGGGTCAATCCAGAGGACGGTTAGAGAACGTTAAAAAACTATTACACAGTACACAGTTTCCGGGCTATAAATAAAAATCGACTGAATCATTAATTTAAGTTTGAGATCATTATCTCAAGTTAATTTAGAAAAAGTCGCGACGCGAAGGTCATATTAAATTCTAAATCCTATAATAAATGTCATTTGGCCTTTATTTTCCAACGATTATTCATTAATATGTTGACTAAAACTGAAAAACATGTAGGTGCCTTTATTTTATAAAAGAGCTTTGTATGTAAAATTGTAAACTTCAATAGTTGAGTACAATTACGTATAAACTTAAATTTTACTTATAGATACAAATAAATAAATAATGTAAATTTTAATTTTTTGAGTTCTAAATAAATCTTTTATTATATAATAATAAATATTACAAACTTTATCAATACAGCAACGTGGTAAGCATACTATTTATTTGTAAAATTTTTGGAATATTGTATTTATTTTATTCTATTCTTTTTATGGAATTAATAATTACGAAATTACATAGGGTAGTATTTAATGTATTAACGTTTATCAAGATTAAATACCTCGCAAGACCTGCTCCATTAGTTAAAAAACCATAATGGGTAGTAGTAGCAAAAACAACACTCGGATCAAATTGTATTCAATGTTGTTGTACTTCGTCACAGATTTTGTTTGACATGTCTAGTTACGTCATACGACATGGTTCATTGATGTTTATCGAAACATCTTTTATAATAAAAAGTAACGACCATTATAGTTGTATGAATAAGTACAATAAATACAATTATTGACAAATTGTCTTTCATTTAAATATCCATTTTGAGTTTACCGAACTCGATAAACAAATCGGGTAAATATACTATTTGTTGAAATCCTTTTTAATTTAGTTTAATTTTTGTATTTTATTATATGCATTATGTGATAACCATTAGTATAATAAATAATATTATAATTATAATTTATTTTATTTGCTTATGAAAGGGAAATGTAGGTTCTACTTATAAAACTTATGTATGTTAATTTATTTTTTGACAGTTATGTAAGTGCATATTTTTGTATTAAGCGTATATATTTCTGATTTACTTAGTCATATTATATATATATCTATTGCATTATTATTTAAATTAATCGATTAATTGTGGACAGTACAGCTTTTGTATATTACATGTTAATTGTTCATAATATACTAATCCAATTGACATAAATTATATTTTTGTTTTTAAGTCGTGGAAAAATGGTAATCAGAGGTAGGTATAATGTATAATTTGTAAATTAATAAAAAACGTCAATATAATATAGTTGGGTTATGCAAATGTGTTTATACCGGATGTATGTAAAGCGCACGAATTTTAACATTGAACTTTCTGGTAATTATCTGACAAAAAAATGTATTCTTTATACGGGGCTGACTGAAGTCAAGGTAACACATAAACTATATAGTTTAAAATAATATTATACGGTTAACATATTACATATTTTATACTCTTCAATACCGCAGTATTACGTCTTACACTTGACATTCATTTATTTTTACGTATGTTATTATATAACCAAGTATAATAAATTAATGACCATAACTACCTATTATATTAAACTGCCGAGATATCTAGGGATAAAAGTATTAGGACACGAGGATTACCGAGTTTTTGGCTTTCGCCTATCTCCACACTGACCGTCCGTTCGCTAATCACGGGGGGAGGAGGGGCTCTGCTATGACTCGGCGGATAAACGATCGCGCGTCTACAATATACCACCGATAGACGCCGTGGTGAAGTTTTGGACAACAAGAAATAAACAGAGATATGACGCAGTAAATAAAATATGTGTTTCATTGAATAATTCATAAATGTTGCTTACAATTTTTTTTTTTTTTTTTTTTATCAATTTATCGTGGTTTAATGCAAACAAAAATTAAATAACTACACGTGTTTTTCGAATGTTCATTGCAGCACATTTAATAATGAATTACATGATTATTATACTGGGTGGTTCTTGTCACGATAAAAAAAATAGATATCAATAAAAAATTTTTTTTTATTATAAAACAAAATTTTAAAATTATATTTTTTAACATTATTTAAATATAATGGTCGTCATTTTTAAGTTCATATACTTTTTATTCCATATTCTGAAAAATCAGTGGATTGGATCAAGGAGTGGTAACGATATAATTGATCTACAAGTTAAAAATTCTGTTTTTATACGTTGAGATTTTCTAAAAATATATTCTTCCTCAGAAAATAAATTAAAAATATATGCTAACATGAAAAAAGTAAAACATAAAAAATATGGCATTTTTAAATAAAAAATTCTATTTTGTAATAACATGAGCTATATAAAAAATATTTTCAAACATTTTTATATTTTCTGAAATAACGAGTGTTTAATCTTAGAAAAAAATCACCCTGTTACTTGGATATACGAAAACTATACCTCGCGATTTTTACTAATATCATACTTGGTTTGTATGTAAAGTTAAAAATATTTTGGCGTGTTTTTGAATAATAATGTACATTCAAGGTCAATTATTACCATGTTGTACTCTGGAATAAAGCCAAACTAAAATAATAATAATATTTTTTTCTATTGTTGTGTGCAAATAAACGATTGCAACTTTAAATAAAACACTTCATAATATACTTACATAGAGAATTAAATATTTCATACCTATCCTGTTTTGAACTTATTATTAGTATTAATTTATGATATTACTCATTATTAAGCTTAGAAACGTACATATCTAAAAAGCACAAAAATATGATTTGCAACAAAAAAGAAAAATGCAAGATAACAAATACGCAAAAAAAAATTTACCTTTCAATGATATATTTATTTAATATATATTTTATTATATTTATTCATATTATTCATTTTTCTGTTTCTATAAATGGTATCGGTTCTATACCAATATAATAGTTCATTTAATGAAAACTAAATAATAGTCAATAATATAAAGGCTATCATCGACAATAATATGAATACTGAGCATATTATATATTATTATTATTATTATTATAGTAAAACATACAAAGTTTATAATATTTTACATTTTTATGATTTTTTCTCTTTTTTATAAAGTTTAATTTAATATAATGGATTAAAATTTATATAATGGGAAAAAGTAAATATACTTATAAAATACAAGAAAAACCTTAAAAATATTCAAATATTTGCAAAAGTTCTGAATTTAGATTATCTATATCCCAAAAAGAATTTTTTTCATACTACTTCATAATTTAAATAAAAAGAAAAAAAATGCTAGAATTAACTTAACCTACTTTTCTCAATATGTTTAAATATTTATTTTATTCAATACGTATTTTATAGTCATATCATACTCATATAGGTACCTATATTTATTATAGTCCATAACAAATTTTAAGAATTGAATATTATTTAATGTAAAAACGTAGGATTTTTTTATTTAATTTAACTATTACAGAAAAATGTTATGAAGATTTAAGTCGAATTGTTTTATTACGATTTAAGATTCAACTATATAAATTTAGTCTTTAATAAAATATACATGAATTCACGAGTACGACTGTTTTACATAAAATATATTAGTATAATATACTATATAGTATTTAAATTATTTATAAACAAATTTTTTTCAAGAACGTTAGAATTTCTATGTGTTTGATGTTTGGCGCTCTGTGAATTTTTTATACATAATATAATATTATAGTCAATAGTAATATTATGTATCTGTCGTTAAGTTGTCACTTACAACAAAATTAATAATGAACCATGGATGTACACTCGTACAAAATTATTAAGGTAATTGAGGAACGATCAATTTGAATCTTATTTTTGGTAATTGTTACAATCACTAAATGATTAGTATTATTTACTTAAAAAATGTTTTTTTTTGTAATCTATCTATCTTTTATTTACATTATTTTTAACGTAATTTTAGATTATATCAATAACAAATCCTGCCTATTCCGAGACTAATTCCAGTTTAATACTGATGCATTATATTTTTCAATAATGAGATTATTTCAGTTATATAATATTATTACCTATGTATTGGAATATCGAATCAATTTCTATGAATGGACAAATGGAAACATGTATAATTCAAATAATAGAATTAAGTTCGTTTCAATTATCTCCATATTAGTTATAATCACTTTGTTATTTTATTTTTAAATAAAACGTTTAACTATGTATTTTTAATAAACGACCGTAATAGTCCAATATAAATACTAATATTAAAAGAAAACATAACAATGATGCTTTTTCAAGGGGTTTAATATAGGCAATTATAGTGACTTATAAAATATTGAAAATTTTTAATAGATTTGTTGTATAATCATGACATTTGTCCTGAAATATTTTAATAATTTCTGAAAACTACATTATACTTCTTTTACAGACATGAAGACTCAGCTTTTAGTCTAAAATTTTTGTTTTTTTGTACGTTAAAATTTCCATAAAATTATGATCGAAAAAACTATAACGGTATTTTTTCAATTTTTAATAGGTAAATAAATATAGAAATACGTAAAATCAAAATCTCTGTTTAAACATGTATGATTTAATATGCATGTTTTTCTAATAATAAAGCAAATCTTACATTATTCTATCTGTATTAGTCACTACCACCTAACCTAACCGTGGTTTCGACTGATGGGAATATGGAAACGTATTAATTTTGACTAATTGATTGATTAGTTAATTGATTAGCTAATTACCTGATTGTTTCAGCCTTTTAGAAGATGTTATAGTTAAAAATACAGATGATAACTTATCGAAAATAACCTCATAAAGAGTATATTTTTTATCATAGTGTAACATATTATTACACTCAGTATAATATATTAGAAATCGTCATATTTAATTCCGGTAATGACGACAATGATAATTAATCAGTAATTAATATCTATATATAATCCACTTGAAGGAGTTAATCATTGATAAATAACTATTTATTATGTTAATTTACGAAAACAAGACATATTGACTTAATGTCTGTATACTTTATAAACATTTGTTGTTCTAATATCCCGCAATGTATTTATTTATTAATACTTGTAATTAAATTACTTCTTACGGTCGTTTAATTAAATGTGTATAAGTGTATAATATTGATGTAACTGATTTAAGTATTAGATTGTTTATATGAATAATAATAATAATATGTATGTTTTTATATATTTAATAAACAATACACTGATGTTATGTATATATTATAGACTCTATTCATCACTACGCTACTTCAAAAATACGTTTAAGTATTAAAATTGTTATTTAAGATTACTTTTCTTTATTAGTTAATGACAACAGACGTTAAACAGGATTTTTTATTTTCTTATACGTTTTACTTTGATGATAAAAATAAATAATGTTCATAATACTCCTATCAAAATGCTCATAAAAAATAAGGTAAAAAGATGTAAAAGAACTTAATTATTATACTACATAATATTGTGTACTGTGTCCTTAATTTATTTTTACCTCTTGAATTTGCAGTGTTATTTTGTCGTTTTAGGTAAAAAAAAAAAAATGGTTATACTTAGTTATAACTATATAGTTATTTATACAGATCAGATTAAATTGTTTCTTAGTCAAAATCCATTTATTATTTTAATTTTGTATTAAGGTTTGAATCTTTATCGCGCCTGGTCCTTTTCTTTTATCCTAACACGCTATAATATGTCTCTATCTCTTTTGGAGAATTTTGTGTGATTAAAAATTAACGCCCCAAAAAATGCTATCATGCAATTTCTAATGCACATAATAATAGTATCACTATACTCTCGGTCAAGTGTATTAAAATTCTACTATAATATTTGGAACACAGGTATACAGTGACTACAGTCAATCGTTAAATTTGTTACTTCTTTTTTTTATTATTATTTTATCTAATACACTCGGGAAACTGTCAGACCAAACGGTCTTTTCGCTTTGGTCTAAGTACATACACACATAAAATTCAGTTTTCACTGAGGTCATATCGATCCATATAAATTCATATGTATAAGCCACTGCAGCTGCGGAGTGTTGATAACTGCAGCCGTCGTAAATAGTCGTTGCACACATAATAATATAGTAAATACTCGCATTCGCTGAAATTGCGCCGTCCAAGTCATATGTATACATAACTGCACTTTCCCTCTCGACCCGGTGGTCACAAACTCACAACGATATTCCGTAACACGTTTTCATCACGACACACATCCTACACATTGGTATTTTAGCATTATATTATTATGGGATCCACTATAGTAATTAATGTATTATAAATTTACAAAATTATTCGGTACACAAACGGGTATTATTATGTATACTAATATATAGTATGATACACTAATGATCATTAGAAGATTATCGTCTAAATTATGTTCTTGGCTTTGAGTGAAATCGAAATTCAGCTCATTACATTGAGATTTATAGTTATTACTCGAAAACACATTATATTATTATACTGACATAGTGCTCTTATTAGATTGTTACGCCCACATATTTATAATGTCTTTGTTTGTTCTATTACAGCAACTAACGGATGTGAATAATATTAATTTTATATTTGGTGAGTTCAAATATATTTTTTTTTTTTTACTCAACACCAATAATTAAAAAACTTTTTAAAACTTTGTCATTTTACCTTATTATATGTAAAGAATAAAGATATTAAATTGATTGTTAAAACTCGTATTGAAATTCTTTTTAGTTATTCATCGTCGTTTTGGGCAAACAAAAGTTAAATGATATAATAATAGTAATAATTTATTGTAACGATTATTAACTTATATCACAGGTTTTGTATGAGTGAATAATACATTTTTATTGGTGACATTGGCGTGTCTATAAGTAGGTACTCCAGGCAGTCCTTTTCGATAAGACCGATCGATCAGTAGACGTTTTTAGGTTAATTTTTTAATTTTGTTTCTTTGCAATATTGGTCTACTACGTTTACTACCTGTACGATTTAAAAAGCTCGTATATATACTAAAACACAAATTGTACTCGGTATACACTCGTATATCGTGTTAAATTTTATAATTATATTCAACGATAAAAACGAAACGTACTATAATTCCGGTACAAAAACCCATGTTAAAAAATTGGTTCAGTGACTTTGAAGACGCCATACACTATGTCTATTGAGCTCAATTTTTAAACGTTTTTTTTATTGAAGGACACGCGCCTGTAGGTATAGCGTCGGCGTCGGCGGCATTAGCGGACTGCGGAGTAGGAGTGAATTCGGTTCGGTGGATCGCTCGGACACAATGGACGGGTGAAAAAAATTAAACGACCTGCTCGCACGGTCAGTCTGCGTGCAAATATTACGTATAGAGCAAAATGTGGTTTTACGTGTGTGACATGTGTTCGTGTGTGCGATGGTCTGCCGCAGTAAATTTCGCTAACCCAAATCCATTATACGTTATTATAATACGATATGAAAGACCTACAATATGTGTACGTATATATATATTTATATATATATCGGGGAACCGTGAATATTATACAACACATATATCTAACAACGATAGAATTGCGAAGAGCGCGCGTATAGGAAAAAACGAGGAAGAGACGAAAAAACGAGAGTTCTCTCGAATATTATATTAAAATACGTACAGATTATATATATATATATATATGTTTAAAATATTATATTATGTACTGGTTGGCCCTCCTCTTCCGGAGCAGCAGCTGCAAACCGCGATGACCTTCGCAGTGTGTATACATATAATATTATATACACTATACATAGATTCACTTTTGTAAGCGTCTCGTGTGGTGTATGTATGTTATACGCGTATAACACATATATTAAACATTTTTTTTTATATTCTTATTATTACTATTAGGAATCCTTAGGGTCAGGCGGGATAGGCAGCGGCGGTGGCGGTGGCGGTCCCATTATTATTATGATTATTATCCTCGTCGTATGTCTCAAGGTCTTTCGTTCATTACGACTATATGCTCCTGCTCGTAAACTGCTGCGGACGCGACACCGTGTCACCCTCGTTTAAAACCGTCGACGTCGCATATATAGCGCGCTTTTTACTATCGTAAGTCACAATTAAAACATCGTATTGAATCGAATACAGAGCGGCATAATCGTATTATACATAATATATTGTTGTAGGTCAAACCTGACGTAGATGATATACCTACCGCAACAACTTCCCGTGCGCGTTTTGCTTATTCGCCTAACCTAATCGCGACGGCGGCCATTGAACAGTGTTTTTTATTTTTATTTTTTTATTTTTTATGGGTTAACGTTAAAGTTTCCGAGTGACCATGACTGAGAATTAAAAAAGTTAAAAAAACAAATTCCGACCGCAGACGAGACTACACACGGTCCCCCTCGTATACTGCGTATAGCTGCAACAGCTACAGTATACCTATATAGTATTAATAAGTATGTAGACATTGCGTGTACTTGACACGTTTACGTGTATATATAAATATCCGTTGTCCCATATCCGACGACCACGGACACAAGTTTTTCAAAATTTGTACAAACTACTTAACACAGTACGCACGTCCGTCTCATTTATACCTACTATTATTATTACACTGTGAATAATATTATCTAACCGACAATCACGACAATCAATGATAATCTATGTATAAAGGTATGGTTTCGAGCGGTTTGAGGGTTCGAGTTCCGTTTGTCATTTGTAAGACTTTGTGTTTTAAATTGTTATAAAATAACGAACGAGTATTGCGGTAGGTAGGGATACCGTTTTTCCCGATCAAATTATAGTTATTTTATTATTTAGAATATTGTTGTTTTTTCTTCTTACGAATTCTTTTGTTTTTTCCAATAAATTAATGTAATAGATAGTAGGTACCTATGTACTATAAATTATCATAAATATTTTAATTTTTGATTCAACGAAATTTGTGGTCGTGAAATAATTCTACACGTCATATAGTAGTAAAATTCATTTTTTTTTTTTAACTAACGTCGTTATATACGAAATATTATGTATTATAGTAGGTATATAGCTTATATTATTTTTGAGGTAAAACATTCAATTTTATATAACCAATGATCATTAAATACATTTTTTTAAATAATTTTTAACAAATCGTCATTGCAAGTTATGAAATAACCACGATAACACTGTTCTATTTATTCACTAATATACATATATACAAATATTTAAGGTTTATTTAGTATTATATTTTAAAACTAATAATTTTATACTCAAAACGTATCAATATTATATGTATTTATGCATGAATGACTAATGTATATACGATGATATATTATATTCATACACATAAAAGTTAATGTTATATTATAGTATTTTAAGATAAGGTTTAAAATTTAAATATTTAATCTATGACAACTACACGTCAGCACGACTTTATAGTATTGTTTGCTCTAATAATATTTTAGTAGATAGTAAACCTTGAATAATAATTGATTAGTGTAGGTTTAAATTGAACGCACTATTGTATTAAACAAAAATAAACCAATAATACAGTAGTCACTACTCACTAGGTAATGAAACTTATAATAACTTACACGTGCTACGTCTATCGATTTGGTTAGATACACGCGCATATCTATATATACTTAAATATAATGCAATTGTAAATGTATTAAAATGTTGCAATGAGACCTTTGTTTTGGTTTAAACGATAATGCTATTAAATTTACATACCTAAAATTTATAAATATTAACCGAGAAAACATATTTGCAACTGTATTACATTATCATACATAATAATTTATTTGTATCACGTATACTTCTTAGATTTACATAGGTATGTATTACGATTACAATTTTTTATCTCAATAAACGGGGTGCGCGATGAATTCCTATTTTTAAGGAACAAATAACATTATTTATCATGTATCAAAAAAGGATAGTCTACCCCTCTGATCCTTTACCTTGTATATTCACGGCTATGAATTATAATAACCTAATATAAACCTGTATAATACCTACTGGCTTTATGCATATGTTACAGTAGTATTTAACATAATAATTATATAGTATTTTATTTAGAATTGTATAATAGAAAAATAATAAAACTAAAAATTAATAAATAATAATTAAAATTGGTACCTGTTTAACAACGTTAATAATTCAAAAAATAATTTTATTATATACCTGCAGTGTTATATCATTAAGAGTCAATTTAAGATAATAATTCATGAAATTAAAAAAAAATTAACTCTACCATTCAGATGAAATATTTTAGTTCTTTTTAATAAAATTATTATTATTTAACAAAATTATAATAATATTATATTATGGAAAACAAATAAACATATTAAAATAAAATAATTTAAATAAGTATACAAGTGTATTGATCTTATATTATAATAATTTAAATTATTATGCTAATCATTATTACACTCATATTGATATATCATATAATCTCGTATTGAAATAGTTATTACCCATCTTCCAAATCCATTATCTTGGACATATTAGTATTTAATGTCAAATAAATTAAAAACTACTTGTTCAAATTTCGATTTAGATTGTTTCAATATTTTTTATTAAAAATCAGCTGGTTAGCAATTTATAGAAAATAAAGTCCAAAGAATGATTTTTGTTACAAAAAAAAAAAAGTTGTTATCGTTACAAGGTATACAATAAATGGAACTAGTAAAATTAAGTAATTGAAAATATGGTTCTAAAATATAGGTACCTACCTACCTACTTAAAATTCCAAAAATCTGAATTTGAATAAATTAATTGTTAAAGAAAAACATGTGAGTGAACATGTTTGATCACCATGTACAAAGTATGATGTATAATTAGTTCGGTTAACCTTTAAATTATGTTTTATGATATGTTTAAAATGCTGGTGTATGGTGAGTTATAAATATATTTAATACTTATAGGTAGCACTATTCAATTTAAATTGATTTTTTTGCGATTAATATAATTTAATCGTTTGATTTTTAAATACATTTAAATTTAATTTATCATGTTAATGTATATGACGTTATGATTATTGGTATGATCAATTCAAATAAAATATTTTATTACGACATAACATTACGCACAACCATGCTATACGCATCATCAGCAGTCGTAATACATGTGTGTAAGTATGTTACGTGCAGTGTACACAACGCCTGATTTTAGGGTTCAAGGTAGGAAATAGTCTATATTATGTCTTATAATGACCAAATAAAGTGGCAAAGTAGATAAAGTATAAAAATTAACAACATAACAAAATTATATTTAATTCCAATAAATAAAAATAATATTATAATAATAGATATCTAATATAATTTTTATATGAATCAAAATGTTTTACCATTAAAGTGGAACTTAAAGTTCGTAAGACGGGTAAAAAAAATGATAAAACATAATATTAAGTACAACATATTAATATATTATGAACAATAAAAATATATAGTGTTATTATTAATTTCGTGTTTTTTTTTTTTTACACGATTCACTATTTATGACTATTTAAATGTGCAATAAACTTAAAATATTAAATTTGATTAAACGTTTTGCACAAAATAAGTAATTATTATTTTTTCATTTACTTCTTACACGGACCATTATTGTGGCACTTAAAATCGCCAACAAACAATTTCACAGCATAACCAAAATTTTATTAGTTTTTTCCATATTAAATATAATATATTATGATTACACCGTGAGTGTGTGTGTATTTATACAGATACATATTATTATATTTACTGCCTACTCTATTCCTACTGCAGCAGTCAGTCATCGGTATGATGGTTTTAAACTTTAAACTGCAGCACCAATGTTTACCAACAATAAAAATCAAAAAAAAATCGTTACTTTCAAAAATGGTAATAGTTATTTCGTACAGGTAACCCCTACACAATGATTTATTACACAGTACCTATATTATGATGGTATTGAATAATTGAATGAAACCACTAATAGTCGCGTTCGTACAATAATATTATTGTATTACATTATCGTTTGCGGTCACCGTCACTTTCGGCTCGCGTTCCACATATTATTATTATTATACCTGTCGTAAACATATATTATGCATTACCGCCTTACTTGCCTGGAACGGCTGGAACTATTAACGTTCGATAGGTACCAGTTTGTATGTCATATAATATACGCCATCGAAAAACATTTATTACACGTGCGTCGGACGCGTTTTTTTAGTGCGTGTGCCCGTCACAATGACGTGTAAATATGTAATATTATTGTTGTTATTATCACACTGCTGCAGCGGTGCATAATAACGACGACGATGACAATGCGTACGACTCGTAAATCGCAGTGTATAATATGTAGATTAGTAAGTCGGCATTGGTAATGCGACGGCGTGGCGTATACGTACAATATTATTATATTTTAAATGTATAATATAATATTATTAGGTATTATTATCGTTACGAGTTTCGGTGTCTTCGTATCGACGGCGGCGGGCACCTCGTCGCGACGTTCCGATGCCGTTGAACTTGTTTCGGCGTGTACGGTGTACTCGTGTGACAAACACAACACTGCACGAATATAACAATAATATATATTAATATGAATAGAGTATCTAATTCTCTTTTCGGTAGTCATAATAATATATATATATACTCATATCATTATATTATATAGTGTTGTAACAGACGTCGCGTAGGTATATCATAGATTATGTTATTCAAAAAAAAAGTAAAAAAATTACGCGATGTTTTACTCACTCGTACAACAGTACATACCTAGTACAATAATAATAATATACTATTAAATTAACGCATGTACGTTCTCTGTATTCAAACGGGACAAACGGTAGTATTTCGATTAACAATGATGCGGTATACACGCTAGAAACATACTACGACAACGACGAGAGAATTGTACAACACACACGGCGTGAAATATAGTTTGCATTAAATTTGCCCGATTGTTTGTGCGTACAATTCGTCGAAACACCATAATGTCGTATCGATCGAACCGTACTATATAGAGGTATTAGGTACCAAAAACATATACGTTTATCAGATTTTCCATACTATACGTATATACGATTCGACGCGTCGTCAGATTTCCACGTGACCCACCAGTCTGCAGGGATTGAAAACTGTACTCTATATTTGTATAAAACAATACTAAAATATAGTTTTAGTTGTGTACGTGTCGTATTATTATTCTATTATATATATATACAATTGCGTCAGCAGTTTTTTCGATATCGTTTTACTATGATGTGACAACGTGTGTACGATTTGTCGATTCGATAGCTGCTGCTGTCAGGTAAACTCTGTTATGAGACGTGGTGAATATATATTGCTGTACATATACGTAATTGGAACGATATCATATATTAAAGTATTCGTCAGAGGGAAAATCTGAATACATGTTTTCAGACGAAAGTTTAAATTATAGAGATTGAGTCGAGTTCTATGAATCTAAGACAAAATCAATATAAGGTATATTATAATATAATATGTAATTGGGTATTTCAGTCGAGTCGGTTAAATATCAAACGACTGTTTTTACTCTTTCTCGAATGTACATCTGCTTAATTTTCAAATGGATTTCGTTAAGCTACAATACTGTTCGTCAAATTCGCTGTATTATTATTATTTTATCGTTTTTTTTTTATATTTTTATAATATAGTTTATTATTTATTATTATTTCATTAGACGTTCTCAACTCGTCTGTATTATTGTAATTGTTATACAAATTTATGACTGGTATACTTTTGCTGTGAAAACTAAAAACTCATTACTCATGACTCGTTTGTTTTATTAATTTTGTGAACGCGAAGGAAAAAGCAAGTGAAATTTGTTCGCTCAATCGTTAAAAACGTTCGAATGACTTGTATATAATCTAATGTAATGTTTATTGTTCTTAAAAGAAACTCTTTTTCGGACGTTAAGAATACCAAATCGTTGTGAACTTTTGTTTACTTGTTTACACGATTAACGGTCGGTGTAACAGTACGTGGTTTAACGCTGTGTGCCTGTTGTAATATTGTATACTTGCGCAGTTTTCGTGTAAAGATTTGTTATTATTATTCGAGCAGCATTCGTCTCGAACATATTTGTTACAACTGTACAACTGATAAAAATAAGAGCGCTGATTACGTTCCATATAATTATTATAATAATTTATAATATCTATTCGAAGCTCATAATTATTATTGACATTGAAACTTATTGTATTGGCAAAATTAAAATATATACTTCATAATCATTATGAGTTATTATCACTAATGTTTATGTATTATTGTAACGCTTAATTATCGAATTCGCGTTATTTATGGACGATAGATAAACGTGCAATTAACTACGTATTTAAGATGTTTTTTATGTGTAATATTGTGAATGTTATATATTATTTGTATACCTGGCAAATAATCAAGGAAAAATATTTTATCAACGTCATATAAATTATTGAAGTATAATCGTACTATATTTTTTATATACTTTTGTAATAATAAATTACTAATAATCAGTTGATATGTACGTTCAATACTAATAATTTTTTACTTACATTCGGTAAGTTGATGGTACAACTTATTGTTTTTAATTTTTTTTTTAATTCGAATAAGCTGCATCGTATCTTTATATAATATATATATTTTTTTTGTACATGCGCATGGTAGAAAAAGGTCAAATTAACATACATAATTCTATTAAAATAAAAACAAGATGGGTATTTTATCAATACAGTACACCATACACACTCGAATTCTATTTATTGATTGCAATTAATAGCATGATTACTTATTTGTTTTTATTTTTTTATCAAATAAGTCTTCGACAAAAAATATTATGTGTAGTATGTACTTACTCTATAATAATATTATATATCATTAACCTTGATTCTAAATATAGTTAGTAATTACTAATTATTAATGCAGACACTAGAGAGTAAAGATGAAACTAAACTTATATACATACGGTTAATAACAATAATTATTAGATTTAATAATTTAAATACCTAGATTAATAATTTGAATGACTAAATAAAAATAATAAAAATATCAGCCTAAATAATAATTATATAAATATATTATTACTATGAACAAATTTCATTTTAACTCGTTAAATTGTTTTCTTTTGTCACCTCATTTTGTAAAAAAACATTGAATTCAGGCATTCATCATATTATTTGAAACAATACAATAATAGGCTTGAAATTTTATTTCCGAAAATAAAGATTCTACAGAACAAACAATTTTTGAATTATTGTTATTTTGTAATAGGCACAGTCATCCAAATTCACATTTTTTCGATGATTAACACGATTTAATTTTTTTAACTATTATTTTTAAATTTGGTTAGTTAAAAAAACTTGTGAATAATTTATATGACTCATTAAGATATGACTTCAATTTATGTTGTTAAGTATGCGTAACTGGGAGTACTTACGATTATAAAATAGGAACAATTTGATTAAGACTTTTCATTAGAAACACCAAAATTGATATTCAGTTTTGAGCAGAGTGATAAATGTAATATGTCTTACAAAAATGTCTATAAAAAAAATAAAAATAGCTCTTGTAGAAAAACAAGAATATTTATGCAACACTAGTTTTAGACAAAATTGATTTTGTTTTTTTACTCTGATAAAAAAAAAACTATAGGTACTTGATATTCTTAATAAATATTTAGCTATTTATCGATATTTGAAATTTTTTAAGATTTTGAATTTATTTAGTTTTTTTTTTTGTATGCCAATAGAATATCTATTATTAAAATTTTGTTAAAAATAATTACAATTTTTTTTTTATTACTACATTAGTATAATAAAAAAATAAACTTATATTAATATAATTAATATCATTAATAATAACTTGTAGCTAATGAGTTCTAATAAATAATTGAGGCTGATGCACTGTTCCTGCTCAGAATCGTTTATTGTAGAATGTAGATTTATAAAGTATTTCATTGAATTCAAGTTTAACACATCATCCATTCAATAGAAATGAGTAAATGATTATATTATACTTTTATAAATTTGTAAAGTTCTAAATATTCTTTTTCTTCGATATAGTTAGGGTTCCTCGATGTTTGTGTGAATACAACTGTTCAATTCATTATTATCCAAATTAAAATAAGTTATGAGTGAATATTAGTTACCTATAATTATAGAATTACATATAATAAATATCCAAGCTTTAAATTGATAATATTTTATAACTGATAGCATTTCGTGTGATTCCAATAGTGAACAATAATTGGATTTTCGTTATCGTTCTATCTTTTATTTATTTTATCAAAAACCTAATTGAAACCGATATTAATTTCAAAGACATTTTCTTCGAGTAAATACATTTTTATTGTTAGATAAATTTGATGAAAAATATATAATTTATACAATACAATCAAAACCTCATCACAACGTGTAATTGATTTTTGTTATTTTTTTTTTTTTTTTGAATATTTTACATATATTTATTTTATTTATGCTAGTCTATGCGCTGTTTGAAAATTACAGCGCAGTTAATTAAATATTGATAATTGTTGTACAAAACGGTTCAGAAACACAAATACACAATAGAGAAGGATTAAAGTATTAAACTATAATTGGACCCAATTCAAAGATTCAAGAGCCATGTGGTGTAATGTAATTATCGAGGGTTTCCAAACTATTATCTATATAATATACTGTGCATTAATATAATCATTTATTACAGAGTGAGTATAAATCTTGATTCGTAAGTAGAACAAATTTTATTTGACGTATCTCGATTGTTCGATATTCAAGTTTAACCATTTATAAAACAATAAGACAATGCGTGTATACTGTTTGTCTGTATAATATAACGTTATATTGCCACGCAACACAAGTGTCATATTATTATACTGATACACTCATATTAAAATGCAGTTGAATGTGTATATAATAATAATAATTATTATTGTGGTTATAAAATTAGAAAAACACTTTTGTGTGTTATATTACGATCGACGTTTGTCATATCATAATTAGTGCCACTTATCGTTAGGTTAGGTTAGCGTCGTTTTAGTCCACGATAGCATCATAATATAATGTTCAATATGAGTAATGTTTGGCATGCTCTCTCTTAGTCTAATCATACTTGACTCCGCTTTATTAAACACTAGAAATATACATATCACATACCTACATAAATTCAACATCATTCATCGCTATCGACTGATCATCTGCTGATTTGCGTCGTTTTGGGTCAATGGCATTAGTCCAAAACCGTGTTTCTCTGTTCGCAGACTCTCAGCGGCGGTTACAAGCTATTACAATGGGATTTTCGCGTACATGTACAGAGTGATTCATCGCGTTGGCATGCTCGCCATTTTTCATATTACAGATAATCAAAATTTGATGTTTGGAATTTTTTAAATATAGATTAAGACAATAATATTTTCAAATTTCTGAGACGTTTATGTACTACTTATTAGAATATCCTGAAATGATACAAACTTTTATTTTTCAAGTGACTATCCTCCACCACCCACCCCCATCACAATTTTTTACTGTAAACTATTAACAAATAATTTTCTGTAAATGTTGACTTATCAAAATTCTAACGAGTAGTTACTAGTTTTGAGTTAATGGTGAATATTGTGAACTTAGAATAATAGATCCCGTGATAATTGTCTCAGAAGATATGAATGCTATGGGGATTTGAAAATCATATTAATTCAATGTTAATCTATCAACTTTTATAGTAGTAAAAATTGGCCATGTACATTGTATACCTATCTATTATATACTCTCGTTAAACCGTTTGTAAGGACCTGTATGCTTAGTGCGTATAACTCTTTAAACAATACAGAAGATCTCAAGAATTTCAAAATATGCTCTTCGGATTTATGTTTAAAATTTAAAAAATTCAAAATTTGAATAAATACAGTATCTAATAATAAAAAAAAAACGGTGGTGAGCCGTGATCATGTCTGTCGAATCACCCTGTATATTGTTATGTGTGACGTACAGATATCAAAAACTCCGGGGATCTGTCGACCTATATATAGACCATTGATTATAAAATATAGGTACTATTATAATAGTATTTATAATGTAGACACACTATTATGCGGATCGTTACTGTATTGTTATTATACAGATATCTGTGGTAAGTGAAAAATCATAAGTATGCAATACATTTAACTATATATAATATTACGATGATGATGTCGATGTACCTATGTTTAATATAAAATTATTATTATACGCGAAGCAAATGCGAATTATTACGAATGCATTAATTAATGTGACGCTAAATGTGCGCGATGACGATCATCTCAGAGTATACGCGCGTATATTATATTATTATAATTACGTAGGTATTTATCGCACTTTGAAAATCGAAATCTACAGACGGCGACGGCGGAGTGCATCTATATTACGTTAATATAATATATAATATATATATATATACACTGCAGCTCCACCCCGGGCAAGTTCAACACTCGGGGGCGCAGAGTTGCAGTCGACGTCGGCGGCGTCGTCTGTTGTATATATATATATCGGTATCTGTTATATACGGAGGAAGGGGTGATTTTAATAGTATCCTACTGGTATATACGTGGCTGAGCCGGGTTCGAGGTCAATAACGCCGCCGCCGTCTGCTCCGGCACCGGGAAGGGTACGAGAGGGTGTAAAAGCACATGCGACGAACTGAGTGTATATATATTTATACGTATAATACTACAGCTACTACGCTGTTGCCTCCACACGGCGTTGCGGCCGCCGCACCGGCGGGAAAGGGTCGTAACACGGGACGAGGACGAAAGTTCACCGGCTGGGCGAACTGCGCTCTCTCTCCCGTTGTGTGTGGGTGTGTGTTTTGGCATATTCTATCTATCTCTGCGCCGCGTTACACATAAATTGTTATACATATATATACGACGCGCGTATTTGTAAGTACGATATATCTATATATACGCGTATATATCTTTATGTATATATGCGTATAGAAGGGAAATAATGTCGGACCGTCGTCATCGGCGTGTCTGTGTGTGTGTGCGGTGCTTCGCGGTATAGAACATAGCAGCGGCAGCAGCATCGAGCGAGCAGCGAGTCGTCGCGGCGAGGGGAACGCAGACCGATCGATTTGGCTAGACGGTATACCTCCCCGCCGCGCCGACGTGCCCTCGAAATGGGGTCGTCCGTTTCACGGTTGCATGTGCACTATACATACAAGTGTACATATACCCCGTCACAAATATACACAGCATAGTATGCGATATATAAATATATATATTATGTATTGACGCCGCCGAGACGGTGATTAGACACGACGTGTATATTGTATACGACGAGTGTATTGTGTGTGTGTTAGTGTGGGCACACGACATAATCGCTTTTTCGCAGACTCGTCGAAATGACATTATACTTAATATAGAATATAAGAATCTATATAATAATAATAATACAGCGTACCTACTATGTACGGTGTATATTTAGTACAGTAAAATACTCGTTGTCGTCTCCGCGCGCAAACGTTCCAGACGCGCGCACCCACGTATATTATATTATATTATGCGCACGTATCAGTCTAGCACCAAGGAATTGACAAAGGATTTTACGACAGATACTGAGAATAATAGTATAAACAAATATAAAACTTTTCGACCCTAGGAAAAAATATTAAAAATAAATCGACTTAAAAATTATTTATTTATTCGTGTGTTCATATAATTAGGGGTGCAAAGTGAATACGTATAGAGATACGTACAGCGAACGTGACACATGAGGCGTCCAGCAAATACTCTAAATACTTAGTAGTTTAGTGCATTATAGCAGTGGTAGTGTCCTGAAAAAAAAGGTTTGATAAGGAGTGATGACATGGCTGTTTACGTTAGGGTGTTTCCTTTCCTTACGTTTTAGGAAGGTAGATAGTGCGAGCACTACAAATTTGCATATTTTAAATTTTTTTCTGCGAGGAGCCTCAAACAAAGATTTTCCCTGGGCATCTTTAAGCCTAAATCCAGGCCAGAGTTATCACTGCAGTCGTTACTCGGAGACATGATTTCAGGCACGGCGCCAAGGGGGGGCAAGGTGGGGCTCTAGCCCCCCCAGAAAACAGATCAGCCCCTTCGCCAGCCCCCCCCCACTAAAAAATATGTACGATATTGTGTAAAATATCAATATTTAGCTTATATAATATATTTGTCACAACTAAAAAAATTGAGGAATAAATTAAATTTATTATTTGTCTAATAAGGAAAAAATTTACTACAATTTCAATAAAATGTGTTTTGAAATTTGTAAAATAAGAAAAAATCTTTTATTTATTTTTTATTACCTTTATTGAGTACTAATTACTAGATGAAAATGAACAAATAAACGTATCCCAAATCATTGCATTAAAAATGATTGAAACAAATTGTTCATTACTAAACACAATTACTTTAATTTATATTTATGAAATGTAGGTAAGTAAAAGAAACATAATTATTCATTCACAAAGGTATGTAATATTAAGTCATAAAGAACTTATCATTTTTGTGTATCATGTCATCATTATGAATATAGTTGTTGAAGGTCTGTGATTAGACATTTTATTACATAAGGTACAAAAAAAATATTTGACATTATTCTTAAAACATTTTTAACTATTCAAAAGTTTGTATATATTATCTGTTTAGACTCTTAGAGCATACAATATAAAACGTATGTACTATATAGATAATAGCTATATTATGTTATATGATACGAAAATATTTATATTTCATTAAAATAACCTCAGTATTTGTTGAAAAATTTTAGCCCACGTAAAAAAAATATTTGCCCCACTCTGCCTCCCCTGGAAAAAAATTCTAGTGCCGTGCCTGCATGATTTGGTAAACGGAAAAACTATCAGGAATACAGTGTTCATATAATATACGAATCACTACATTATTCAATCATCAATACTTTATTATTTATTATTATTATAACGTAAACGAAGGAGCGAGTCGCAGTCGGTAAGTCGACGATAATATTATTATTATTATTATGTGATTTGTAACGATATAATTATCATGTTATACCCGATATCGTAATAGGTATGTAATATTACGTTCAGTTGAAAAACGTTCCGCAGGAGCGACCGGACCGATTCGTCCGAGTCACGTACCTACTCTACTAGCCTACCCGGTCCGTGTTTATATACGCGCGTTACGAGATTTTATGTACGTCAACGGTAGGTACGCGCGTATACGAGTTGTATTTATATCGTATTTATTTTTAGATTATTAATAATAATAATAATATTTTCATCTCGGAGCCGCGACAGGTACACGTCATACTATAGGTACGTGTACGATATAACTGGTTGGTCTGGTTCTCGGTTTCACCTCCAGCCAGCAGCATCACACATTAAAATAGCTTGTTTCCCCGCAGTGTCGAGAACCGGAATTCGACAAATTTTGTTTTTCTAAATTCGGACGCACCGCAGTCGTAAACAATAATATATAATAGGTAATAGGTAATATACATACGCATACGCCTAGCTCGGGTTAGGTTAGGTTATGTTACGCGGTAACGACGCGGCCGACGCGCCATCCCCCCGATGCAGGTCTTGGACCGTTTTCCGCAGCTACGTCGCACGTACTAGTAAATTCCTCCTTTTTTATTAACACGACGACGATATTATAATAATGTTATCGTAGTCGTGCGAGTGATTAATACACCAAAGTATAAATAACGGGTTCTACCGAGGTAATGGGTCGCTATATATATGTATTATATAAATACATAAGCTATACGTGCCTACAGATTCGTGTAAGCATTACATCACGAACCCCGTACTACGGTATTGTGGCGTTATTTTCGTTTCGACTTTTTTATACTTGTAAAAATACATCGTACCACTGATTAGAACATTGTGAAGATTTTCAGACGACTGTTATTATATACACGCGCGCACATGTGTGCGGCACACGAGGCTTTCCCAGACGAACGTTGCGAAGGTTACGCAATAATCTGGGATATGGTCAACTCAACGTGACCGGACTTTGTAGAGGGCTATTTTTCAAGACTTAATAATACATACTCGTGCGTCGGGTCCAGTAAATACTAAAAATATAACAATATACGACTTTTTTTTTCAATAGGTTTATGAAACCGTGCGACGACGACCGGGCAACACAATAATATGAACTGTTATTATAATATTTTTATCATAATACATATCATTATCGTGTTTTACATAATATTTTCTCACTTTTGAACAATGAACACGAACATACGTATATATCTACAACTACAACGCGCAAATGTCAATACTTGTACTTCTCATTTTTCCGTGTACGAGTGTGTACATAATATATATATATATTAATATTATTGTCCTAAATAAACTTAACAACAACGAACTTATACATATTAATGTATATTAATATTATGTACTTAGATCTTTATGTAGTAAATATGTACACCATTAATCCATTTAAATAACTGGTTTTAAATCTCATTTTTTCAAATATTATTATTGCAAGGATGGCACATTAGAATTATTTTATGGAATTCAATCATTTGTCACAATTCTAAATGCACCTATAATTATCTATTGGGTTGATTAAAAAAATAAATATAAGATTTTTGCATCCGACGGACGTGTATTGATATCATACTAGGAAAAAATGTCAATAATAACTAATTATATCTATTATATTATATGTTCATTGTTTATACTATGATAAAATTAAATAAAAATTGAATAAATGAACCAGCAAGTCAGACGAAATAATAATTGTGCCCGCAGACCAGATGTAGCCCTTATTGGTTATCATCCCTGGCTAACATCAACGTCATATGTGTACATATATCATAATAAATAAGGTGTCCTATGAACGTTTAATAACTTTAAGTGATGGTGGCTATAATGCACCGTTTCCATTATCTCATCACATTAAGTTATTGAATCTTTTAGGTCATCATCCTACGCATAAAACGATAAAAGCTTATTAAAAATTAAAACACTTCGACAGTATAATAATGCTTCATAATGCGTCAATTATGAACTATACAATGTTTTTTTAATTTTAACTGTTTTTAAAAAATATACTCATGTGGCATAATGTGCCTATATTTTTGTGATTCAAAATTGTTGCTTTTTTGTCACTTACGGTGAATTATTAGTTTTTCTACATTAATGGCTACGAGCCTACGACCAATAATAGTTAGGTTATTGGTAGGCATTAATCACAAATACTACACCACAATATTTTTGAACGAAAATTCTTATTTAAAAACAAGCTCTGAAATATTGTTGATACAACGCATATTTATTTTAATCGATATCCGTCGAGATATAAAATCAGTGCAAACATTCCAGAATTTTTAACTTATATATATTTTAAATTCTTGAATACTCTTCTATACTTAATTAATCTACAATAGAAATTCAATTTTTATAGTAGACTTTAAACTTCAATGTAGGAGACCGAAGCCAGCTAAGTGATGATGATGATGATTATTAATAAAATATATAACAATTCTATTATTAATCTTTTGCAAAACGTGATTAAAACAATTTTAAATATATTAATATGTCATTATTTACCAAAATAATTTTCTACGGTGTATAATTGTATAAAATAATTACTAGAGCAAAGAATTTAATTATTATTACTTAATCCGTATAATTTCATTTCAACGATGATCCAATGTCAAAAAATTATTCGTTAAATAAATATAATATCATAGAATAATGTTGAAAAAAACTTTTCTAGTCACAGCAATTACAAATAGGTATATATAAAAATATGTTTTATTATTTCAGAAGTTTTCATGGATGTTAAACGATTTTAGATGCGATTATTAAATATGAATACTGCGTACTATGTAAGTATTTGTTAATCCTTTATTAGTTAACTAAATTAACTTCTAATTTGTTTATGTATATAGGACATAGGTACATTTAGTATTTAGTTTAAACTTCACTTAAACGACAGTGAAATTGGCTTCTCTTAATCAACAAAAAATATATATTTTTACATATTTTTTATCTCAAGATCAACTTTTTTATTTAAACTTATCGTGGTAAAAACTGCAGTATATTACTTTGAAGTTAAACGAATTTTCAATACAGATGATTCATCTATGTTATATACATTATTATAAGTATAATTTTACACTTTAGAAATTTGAGTGGTATAAATAAAGTTTTGCATTTCAAAGTAAATGGTATAACAAAAAACGTATTTCAAAATAAGGTACAGCAGGTAGTTTTTTTTAAAATTATTGTACTATGTTTACGGCATATTGATTTATGTTGCGGACATTTTAGTATAAGGAAAAGTGCCAACACTTTAAAGTATAAAAAAAATTATATTATAACACATGATGCACCACATCATTAACGCCGTAAAAATTGTCTCTATATTTTCATTTGCAATGCGTGCTCTAGTTTTTGCGATTGCGGTGCGTTGGCCGTTGTTGTAGCGTAGCAATATCGATTTTCATTGAAAACATCTATAAATATTATACGATTATACAATTGCATATGTGAATGGCGCCGCAGGTATAAATAATAAAAACAGTATAAAAATATCATCTATATGACTATTGTGCATCTATATCAATGGTGCGGTTAACCTTTTTTCTTCGGTCGGGGGCACAATAGTAAAATGTTCCGTTCCTGTGGTACATTTAGAAAAAATAAAATTTAAATATTTTGAAAATAATTGTGTTTTTATATTATATATCATTCGACTTAAAAATACATCGTGGGCCACGTGTATAATTTACAGAGGAATAATATTTACTCTTATATATTTTTGTATGATATGATTAAAATTATTGCTATTTAATGATATTAATATTGTACTAAGATAAAATACTCAAGTTAATATTTTACGCGTTAAGACTTCTTTTAAAAATTAAGAAAATTGTTTTTATTTATATACCACACTGGAAAAATATCACTAGGCCTATTGTTTGTGAAAGGCGTAGAGTTTGTTTTTATTTATCGGTTGATCGTCTAAAGTTTTTGTAAGCAAACCTGCAGCATCAGCAATACATGCATTAATTATTATTTATTGTAAACAGTCATGTACAGTAATAATAATAAATAATCTGTAATATCGTTTTATGGACGGAAGAAGTTTTGCTTTTTTTAATTTTCATAATGGATTGGAGTTTTAAAAAACAATTATAACAAAGTTAAAGTAAAATTAATAAGTTTAAAAATTTAGTTGGATCGCAGATTGATGTGTAAACATGATAATATATTAAAATGTACAATATTATTTAACTATATGACAAGGTGAGGGAGCTGGAGGTTGGTTAGAATAGAACTCGTCCCCACGTCGGTAGCATATATACCACGTGAAGGGTGAGAGAGAACGAAGAAAATATAAAAGATTATTTTTAACTTCACGTTGCGAGTATAACGTCTTCAACGTTTTTGATAGCAGACAGACACATTATATAGTTCGCAGACATCACGACCCTTTATACAATAATATATTATATTAATAAATAAACCGTTATGTAATTTTAGCTTTCTCACATCGCTGCACCGGTCAATTTTCCGGACGAAATTCGACGGAATCTCGTCGTACGTTTATTTCACGAGTTTCACAAATCACAAAATTTTATCGTCGGGAAATAACTTACAGATACTCAATGTTCAGCGACCGGCGACACTAGTTTTTTGAAGTGTGATATGTTACGATTACGTAACTATATAAATTATATAAATATAATAAATTTATTAAATAAGTATATTTATGGTGTAAACCGTCCACAGGAAAAAAGACGTAGGTATACATGGACGAGTTACAAAACAAGTGTAATATACATATTAACATCTACTTCCACGGACAAATGAGCGGAATAGGTAATGATAATAATATTATTATATTATTATAAAGTGTATAGGTAGACAAGCGGTGTATAAGACACATTAAGAAGTCGCGACACATTGACGTCAAATAAATACATCTCGAGACAAAAATATATAATTTGGCATTATTATGATATTCATACAAAGCGGTCCGTGTTCTAATGCGATTTTTTGATACAGGTGTATACTCGGGTGTAGTAATTGGTTACATCAGACAAATCGGTAACCGTCGTTTAATGCTGTTTACCCGTTTGTAAATTGTAAGTACATACGACTTATACTCATAATAAAATATGCATTGTATGTTATTTGTTTAACATGTTTACGAGTGTGTGCATAACCCGAATAGTGCGGATAAGTGTTATGGTGTTGTAGACGTGTAGGTAATAAAAAGTCGCGACATCTCTCGTCGTCGTTCGCACAGACGACGCGAAATTTACTTTATGACAATGACAGTTGACAACGCGCTTAAACGCGCAGTTATAATATTATATAGTCGGATACTTCCTCACCCTGACCACGATAACATTATTATGAGAATCGTTAAAATGAGTAGTCGTCATTTCGCGGTGTATATTATTTTAAGTATATTTTCGTCGCGTTAAAATACCGCCGACTGTCCGTGTCCTTCGTGCACATCTCAAGTCTGTACGATATGATAAAATTATATGTATACTACATAATAAAACGAAACACCCTTGTACAACTGATAACAAGTGTATGTATTCATATCGATCGTCCTAAAATTGTATATTGAAAAAGCATTTTTTTAGTAATTTTTTTTCTAATTAAGTAGGTAAATAAAAAAGTAATGATCAATTTGATGTTTAATCTAAAGATTCCAGACTTTTAGAACAATTTAGACAAATACGTCGTCTCTAACAGTTTTTAGGATAACAGTAGCTCTAAAGAACTTGTCTAAATTTTTTTTCCACTGTTAATCCACCTAACCCCTTCCCGTTCAAAAATCACTTTATATACTATATACCTATATTTATATTACAATCATCGGCTACAACTCATTCGGAACGCGACTTCGGCTTTAATAATAAATTATTATTATTATTATTATTATCATACGCTCAGTTCGAGTTTAAATAATACACATTATAATGTTTTGTGTTTTACTGTATTTACTGTAATTCGTGTCTGATCTTTTTCGACCTCACCTGACCGTCATGGTTACGACGTCGCGCCGTGGCCATATGAATATTGTTACCACTTACCGTCGCCACTGCCATCGATATTCTAAGGACAGGTTATAACACACTGTACGTCTGTAAAAGTAAAACCACCAAGTTTAAGGTCACCATCGCTGGGTGTTTTTTCGACGATATTACGTATGGAAAAAATAAACATAAATAATGTACGACTAGGGGAGAGTGGAAACGTTTTTTCTTTTTTATTTTCATATACATAACACACATATATTATATACATTATACACACATGATATAATTGTATTATTCTCGGCGGTCCTTAAAATAGGATTGGTCTCCTCGTCTATATCTATATAGATATTAATAAGGACTTAAGGTATCCAGTTGACACCGTAAGACGAGTGCCTACGCGTGCGTGCGTTAGTTCATTATTATTATTCGTCATAGTCAACGTAGGAGGGGTTTAATAAAATAATATTTAGCTCAGCCACCCGCCACTGCCGTAGTGTCTGTCTGGGTCAATCTCCAGCCAAGCCAGGGGTTCGCAGACTCAGCGGCGGCGGCGGCGGTGGCGAGAGCTGATGACATAAATATTAACTACTGTCTGCAACTGTTCATTATTATTGTTTGGCGGCTGTAACCACTATATTTTGGTATCTGTGTTGTATTTGCGATATCATTATTATTGTTTAGATATACGGACCGACGTTAAGTATTGTTATTTATTATCATCGTATTTCCAGGTACAATATACACTATATTGATGAAGCTCGGCCCCGCACGTCCAAACCAGCGTGTTTTACTACAGTCGTTTTGCCACTGCCGCCCATCGAATCATATTGATCATTCATTATTATAATTTATAATAATACATTCATCTAATATTCGGTGATTGAAATGCAAATTTGTGTATGCCAAAACACAACATGGATATCTCGCGAAACACCGTTCAACAACCACAATTATTATTATTGTCTCTGTCACTCGCGATGTGTTGTAGGTATATTATAATATAAATTATGAGGTGTACAATGTAAACTGAATGCGTTTCCGTTGACCCAACTTTTATTCCATTTATATTTGATATTTAATTTGCACAGTGTTTCCGGTTTCGCGTCCGTTCGCATTTTGCACGCATTATTCTTGTTATTATTATGATTAGTTCACCACGTTTGGTTGTGTTGATTTTGCACTAAACCGTAAAACGTGAAATTTGGTATGTATACCTACCCTTCTATAATATATTATATAATAGTAATTCGTCGAAAATCACGTCCAAGCGGGGTCCAAATGGGGTGTGATTAACTACTACCCCTCTTTTGCAATCGTTATAATATGTACCCAGGCACCCTATTTTTTGTTTTTTAGTCAAAAACTATAACAAATCTGTGGCCATTTTTTATTTAAAAAGTCCAACTAAAAATAAAACGCTGCACATAGTGCACGCGTTACTACTATAAAAAGTGATTCACCAAGCATAATCACTCCCTTTTTTTCAATAATTCATTAATGCAGTTGTTCAATATTTGAATATTGAAAAAATATACTGAAAAACTATATTTTTAATTTTTGTACTGCTTAAGGATCGTCCGATAAAAATAAAAATGTCTATTTTTCAAACAAGAACACCTTTTTCTACTGTTAATTATTCATAGTTAGCAAATAATATTGTTTTTAAACTTTAATGCCCTGAGATCAAAATTTGAAGAAACAGTTTTGGAGTTATTTAATTCTGTATAGGTAGGTATACTAACGATAAAAGTCCCATGATAATATAATATTGAGTTTGGATGATATGGAGACACAGATGATTTTAAAATTTAAGTAATTAATATTAATTTAAATCTATCAACAGTATTTTATAATTTGTAAAAATAATAGTTTAAGTAAAATAAATAATAGATGTCTAGATTCAATATTAAATTTTTATTTTTTTGTAAATGCATTTTTAAGGACTACATTATTATTCTTAGTATGAAAAGTTTAAGAGAACCTTCATTTTATTTAATTTTGAAACAGGTACATGAACATTTTCAAAAAAAATTACCAACTAAATAATTTACAGTAAAAAGTGAGTTTCCGTTTTAAAAACATAATATTGTATGGCCACAGGACACTTCTTGAGTACGTAGTACAAAAAATCTTAAGAACTTGGGGATGAGTATACTTGGTGAATTACCCTGTATGTATAGTTAGAGACTGCAATACAAATATACCATAATGTAGACTACAATTAAATAGTCTACATATTATACAACCATTGCGTTCAATGATAATTGTTTTTATTTCGATACAAATTCAAAAATATAATATGTTCTATGTAATGTATAGTATATACTGTAAAATGCAGATCTCTTTTAAAGGCATGGCCCTTTCCCACTAAAACCCGTTTTCCTGATTTTCTGATTTACACATAATTCTTTTCTGCCAAAAACGAAAAACCTAACGGTTCTAGTTAAAGTAAAATAATATAATTTAATTGTGGTTTTTAAAAATAACATAAATAATTTGTCAGTAGAATTTTAAAAATTTGGACAAGGTACCTACTATCAAAGTTTAATAGTTGTATTTCACCTATAATATTATTTTTATAAGTCTTTAACAAATATGAAATATGTTAAGTATATTTATTAATATATTTATTACTATTGTACAGTCTTCATGATTATTTACAAATTACAAAACACTATTTACATTACAATTACATAACTACAACAAACATAATGTTTGATTACCAAACTTTTTTAGACACAATCACCTTTTGGTGGAAACAGAAATCATACCTTTTTTGTTTTGCGGAAAAGGGTTATGGTGGAAACTAACAATATTATTTTGGTGGAAACGGATGACACTCCCTTTAAAACTTGTTATACTATTAATTTTGGGATTTCATCAATAATAAGCTTTAGTTTCCAAGTAAACTATATGCCAAATACAAATATGTTTTTAGAAATTGTATCTGATTAGTACGATTATTATAATATACAGTCAATATAATTTACAGTATTGATTAAATTTTTTTAATGATTTTTTTTTCATATTTTTATTTTTTATGTCTATTTTTCTAATAATACAAATAATATAGTAGGTAGGTAACTGCTGCCTTATAAATACGTTATAATATTATACTAAAAAAGAATGGTTTTCGTCGGGTGCGCAATTAAAATCATATTAATTATTATAATATTGGATGGCATTTACGCTAACTAAATACATTTTTTGATTTTCCACTTATCAGTTATTAAAATCGTGAATAGATATTTAACAAAACCTATACATAAATGGACATTTTATATTATCTAACTATAATAATACATTTGAATATTAATTTACATAAACTGGTATTATATTATTATACCTGTACTCAAATGCGCAGTTTTAAAATTAATCAAGGACTATATTATTATGTTATATAATAAGCTATATTCTAATATAAATTGATATCAACATTGTATTGTAACGATGTCACTGAAGGTCAATTTAAATTATAATCGCCAAAGGGATTATTGAAGTAAAACAATCGTATTCCATACGATAGATCGAGAGAAAAAACAAAAATATAGAAAAACTTATATGTACCTACTTTTAGATAAGTATAATATAATATATACATATAAAATACTCATATTTATACAAAAGTATATTTATATTTTGTATGGCATTTATTATATCTGAAGCCTAGTGAAGCTATCCTTCATCTCTTGTAATATTATAATACTTTTTTTTTTGTTAAGCGAGCATATCAAGATGATATAAATTTAATATTTTTCTGCACATCACATTCTATTGTTAAACATAATGTATAAAAACTGTAAAATGGATTTAACTATTTAAATATTTTAAACAATTCTTTTTTATACTATACCTAACTACCTAAGTACCGGATATTTCAAGCATTCTTTGAAAGTCTGTAGGATATATTATTTCTATAACAATAATTTATATACTCATTGTATTTTATATACGTATATACAATAATTTGAGTTTTCATAAAAAAAAAAAAATACTTATTACTCAAAAGTGCATTTATGTTTATTTATTTTAATTGGCGTTTGATTGCATTATGCTGTAGGTACTCGTAATATTACGTATAATTTTAACAATATGTTTGATTATATAATAATTATATAAACATTATATACTATACATAATACATATATAATTAAGAAACTGTAAACAATTTTTTTTCACTGGTTATTTACTTAGCTAAAATTTATAATAATAAATACGACTACTTAACACAGTTAAAAAGTTTCATTGATTTTGTTTGTAATATCTGCTAATATACCAACTGACGAAATGCTTATTCGATAAATATTTGTCTATATACATGACCTTTATCTTAAGTTAACATTTACACCCGACTGCAAATAAAAATAATAACTCTTAAACTATAATCTTACTATTTCTGTGTAGGTGCAGTGAGTATGACAAAATTAATTGGAATTCAAACGGTCGTAACTAGTGCTATGATTATCGCTGTCTAGACGAAAGCCAAGGATATAACTAGCACTTAGTAAGTATATTATTATTAAATTTAATTTATGACACAAATAAATATTAGTTTCAAGGACGATATAAATCTTTATTCAAATTGGCGAAAATCTGCAGTGACAATAATCATTAAAATGTTTTACTTTGAAATAATTAAACGCATTTGTCACACATAACTCGTCTTCATCATAGAATAAATGACGTTTGTCGGAATACGATTGTGTATATGGTAAACCAGAAATATAAAATATTACTATTAAATGTATAGCTATTAATAATTAATATTTAATTTATCATACCTATATGGTTGTTATTTTACAACTGCAACGTCGTTGTCAACGTAAAGTGAAATTGTATTATTTAACGAGCTTAAACACACTGTGATTATTGAAGGGATCAGATCTTGAAATCGAAATCTATACGCCCTTGACGTATAATATATATTATACGTATAATAATATGATAATATACGCTTTGGCAACACAAATTGCGCACCGTCTACACCTCTTTTGGCTACTTCTGTATGCACAATAATAATATATAGTCACATGCAATAGACACTGTTAATAGTAATTAACTACTTTTGAGCCGTCGCGTGAACATTTTTAGTGTCCGATTAAAATAGTTCGTCCCAAGGATAAAATCATATTATTATTATCTATCGTGGATAGACCGACTGCGGTGATACACTAATTTATTATAGTCTTAGTTGTATTCACTATTCATATTTCATTACAGTTCAATTAGTCTTTCAATTTTTTTTATCAATTATGTGTATAAAATGTAATATCAAATAAATAATATATTTTTAAAATGGTTTTAAATTTAAATATGTACAACTCATCACCCCATGCCATTCATTTTGCGGGTTTTTGCTGTATATTAATTGATATGTAGATGAGTCTCGCACCGTATTTTTATTGTTTTACCGTCGTCTAAAATTAAGTGATCAATACCTACAGTGATTTCGAAATGAATTCGGTCTTCTGCTGCTGTAGTTTGTGTAATTAATAATAATAATAATAATAATTAGGTGATATTGATCTTACTCAAACGAAATGTTAGTTTAGGCAAGGGTCAAAATTCGACAGCTTGAAATTTAAATACCACAAAAAGCAGATAACTATGTTAAAAACCGTATATAAATACGTTTATTTGATTAAATATAATATATAATTTAAAAAACACACATTATTGTAAAACCAATAAAGAATACATTTCGACCAGTGGCGTAGCTAGACACTTTTTTTTGGGTAGACCCAATATTTTGATATTGTAATGATTATCAATAAATAGCTTGGTATTTGTATTAAATAAAAAAGTAACAGGATATCGTATATTATACATTTATTATATTATGCATATTATGAGTATTTATTTTAAAATTTAAAACTCATAGTACCTATCAATATTTGTTTTATATACTACACATTTAATGATATAAAACATTTTTTGGAGGGAGAAAAGTTGGTAAGCCCGGGCCTACCAGGCCTACCCGCTGGCTACTCCACTGATTTCGACTATATTATAAAACAATCTCATACTTACTTTTAATTACAAAAAAAAATATTTTAAATATATATATTACTTACAAGACTCAGATATTACTGCATATAATACAAAATAACGTGTTGAGTGCTGAAAAACGTTTGGCTGATGGCTTTTTCATCAAATAAAAAAAAACCATAGCAGAAGGAACTCGTAGTACAAACCATTTCCACAAGTTATCTATGTAACAATGGATATACTGCAGGTGAGTAAATTAATTTTTAGTGAAATTTTTGTCGATATGATATTTGTATATTATATGCTCATTGTTCATAATATTTGCCATGAATATTATATGCGTTCCTTGTCATCAATAATCCGTATCCACAACTAACTAAGATATCATATTATATTCTAAGATACAAAGCTGGGCAATTAAAAAGTTGAAAATTAAGTTAAATAATTGAATACAACGCGGTCACCCGAATATTCTGGATGAAAACAGTCTGTTAATAAGAAATAGTAATAATATATATATATTATACAAACTAGTCGTTTTATTTTCGACGAGAAAAATGTTTATGAATATATAGTTGAGGGAATTAAAAGAAAAGAACTTAACTTTTAACTTATATATAAGCAACTATTATTTTCCTGAAAAATGTTATAACTTAATTTAGTTACTCAAATTCATTTATATTTTAAAATTATCTTTAACTTAGCTTATAGTTTGTTCTTTTTTATGATAACCTAATTTAAACTAAGTAGTCAAAAAAATTGATTAACTTGCGCAGCTTTGCTAAAATAAATTTAATTGTCGACATTTTATAATTTAGTTTGTTGGTTTATTATAAATGTAAGATGGGTGCCGACTGCCGATCGTCTATACCCGTATTGTTCTTACGTATGAATTTTTCAATTTATTATTCACGGTGTAGTGGTTTAATTTCTGAAATTTTAATATTCTCGTTCCATAATATATTTTTATGGATCATTATACTGTCGAAAACGTGAAAAAATGACAGTGAAAGCTAGGAGTTTCTGGCCGAGTGGACTGAACAATATTAATATACACATATATAAATTATAAACAATGATAATATGATCTAAACTAACAAATGCTACTTAGTGTGTGGTATGCCAATGGGTAGATACTTGATGCTATGGGGTTTAGGACAAACTATCAATGATATATATATATATACATAGTAAGAGACGAGTACAGAATATTATGTATAATTTAAATGTAACCAAAGACTGTGGTTAGTAACTTAGATTGTACCACAAAGTTATTCGATAAACTTTCGTCCCCCCCCCCCCGTTCCAAAAACAACCATGATTTTATGTGTCACGATTAATATTATATAATTGCCGTTTATATATAGTATATTAATTGTATTAAACAATTTCGCATGGGAAAAAATGATTAATTATAAAATACGGCAGTTACCGCTCGGTGTATTTTGGTTTAAGTGAAATCACTTTCCACGAGCAAATTGGTTTTGTCTATAGTTTATGTGTATATTTTCCACCTGTGAAATAACACAAATGTTTAACAAGGTAAATTAAGCGGTTTCGTAAAGAATGTTTATAAGGTTCCAGTAAACATCAGCTGATGGCGCTACAGGTGTATTTCCTTTCCTCGCTTAATTTTTCGGGAACAGGCGAAGGTGGGTCTATAAAACTATGCTTGAAACCTGCTCTGTAGTTTACTCAATAAAACTCAACTCGACGAAGTAACCAGCGACAAAGAACCCATTGAAGCTTAATGACAATCATTGCTGTTAAAATATTGGACTAATATCAACAATTTAACGATTTTTTAAGCAGGAAACATATAACATTTCTCGGGATAAAAAGTAGCTATTGCATTGGATTGCAAAGTCCTCTACACTTGCCGTGAAAATCTCGTCATAACCGTTTTAGCCATTTCGATTATTAGACCGGACACGGACTTAAGCTTTTAATATTATGATATTCCATATTATTATGCAACGATGAAAACAAAGCATTATAATAATAATAATCATTTGGAGATTAAAATAAAAAACACAGTGGCGGCGGTGGTGGCGGCAGACTTAAATAATAATATGTATATACTTATTATTGCTGTACATGTGGTGAAATGGGTCACTGACCATATTTTCGTCGGTATATTATATTATAATGTTCAGATCTCTTGTATAAGACGCTGGATTTGGATCAAAACCAAAATGCGTGTGTGTGTATATATATATAATATAATATAGTATAACGAGTATGATGTGTGTGATATATCGCGCTTAAACAAAACACATTATTAAAAGCCACGAGGGTACAACGGGCGCCTCCTGATATATTTTTATGATTTGTATTTCTCCACGGCCACGGTGTGTTTTTATTTTTATACTTTTAATTAACCCTCTTCTGGTCGCGGGACGCGGTCCGGTCCGTAATGAATGTGTTGTTCTCTGCTGCCGCCGTTCGCCTTGAACTCTTGAATCACAATATTTATAGGTACATTTCGATGGAATGCGTACACGCTGTGTGTTTACGGAGTGTATTTTGGGAAACGTATCGTTTTTTTTATCCATCACACCCCACACGAAAACAGTGTACCCCGCGCCGTTTGGACGGCGATGATGACGATGCCCTTCGTAGACGCCGCCTCGATCCCCGACCGACCTATATCATTATTATAATATTATAACCTCTATTGGTCTCCCGTACGAGCGTATTAATGAGTACCTATTACGTATACACGTCTTGACCGTGTGTCGTATAGTATGGTATAATGCATTCGGATCGCGCGACGATGACTACGGAAAATAAATCCCATGCGGCTGTGCTTCTTCAATGATGTAGTCGTTATATATACATATTTTATGTACCCAGTATCCTAGCCGTACAACTTACGCGCGCAGAGGCGCACGCTGGCAATATAATTCGAAATGTTATCACGATTATATTCCGAGCTAATACTATAGACACGAACTGCGTGTGTGCCCACTAACAAACCGATTTTGAGTCGCGACGAATTTTTAGAAAAACAGCAATGTACGCCGAACAATAACTATGTAGGATATATATGTATAGCAAGGCCGTAACCAGAAAAATATTTGGAGGGGGGTTAAAGTATAGATTTGTTATATTATGTAATAAAATATGTAATTATAAAAATAGTATTTAAATTTTTACTATTCAATCTTATTTCCAAAAAAATACAATTTCAAGGGTGGAGGGTATGAACCCTAACCCCCCCTCCCGGCTACAGCTTGATGTATAGCTGTACCTGATTAGTTATAGTATAGATTGTTTACTCAACCCTTCGGGATAACTTCTTCGAGTAAAAAAGTTACTCGAAATTGACCATCTTTTGTTCTTGTACAATTTACCATCACTTTTTCAATCAATTTTTTTCTTTTTGTCCTGTTTTACTCGACACAAATCACCTCCTCGCGTCTTCAAAAACTAAATATACTTTCATATAACTACATTTTACAAAGTATAGAAAATGTCATAATAGCGTGGGTGTATCAGTGGTTTTATCGATATGACGTCAAATTATATTTCATATTTTCATTCGATTTGGCCAAATGGAATCAACTTTACGCTTTGCGGCCGTCGCGTAAAATAATCGCCTAGTGTGCTTTATATAAAATGCACATGAAGGTTTTATTTTTATACACGACTATTATCAAATTCGTATTTCAATAAAATAAACTTTACGTGGTGTTTCAAAACATGTATTATTACAAAAACGCTCGTCATTTAAAAAAATACACAGCAATCTACACACAGTACACGCAAACGTTTTTTTTTTTTTTTTTTTAATATTTCTTTTATTATTATGTTTTTATTCATTATAAAATGCTATCTCGACGTTTTTCTGCGGTGCAATTCATCATTTATGCTGCTCTTTTTCCGTCAAAATCGTTATATAACATTTTATGCATAGGTAAATGTACTTTTCATATGTATATCAAATCATTTGACTCGTTTTTATTCCACGCGATCAAATCTTTTATGTGTATATAGTGCACCGCCTCACGACAATAATAATATTGTTTGTAGTCTGTATATTTTGTGCATCTGTGCGATTTTTTTTTTTTTTAATTACGATTTTACATCTCGTTTATCCGTATTATTATAGTATTAGTATTATATTATTATTAATCATCAAAATCGAATATCAATTAAAATTATAACACTATACAATCTATAATATAATAAATTATTATACATCATCATCATATTATTATGACATTATCTCGACACGTTTATTGCTGTTCATCATATATCTACATTTAAATCGTATTATGTACTTTCGACTTAACGGTTACTGTTTAGTATTTTTACCTTTTTCCAAAACCATTGTTCACCGGCTCAAGGCTGTGTTTGACGCGGAGACGGCGACGACGACGATGTGCAAAAACAGAATAATATAATACAAAAACCATCTTTCCGGTGTAGCTCGCGATCGGCGTGTAGTAACTACACTATATTATTATGCGCGTATACCTTCCGTATAAAGTATATTATATTATACAATGAGCGGATTATATTTTTATTAAAGAATTTTAGGTATACCTACGCGTGTTCAAAGCCATAATCGTATAAGAAAAAAAATAATAATAAACGCGTTGGTACCTATACATATATTATATACATATATTTAATATAGTCGGTGGGAGAATAAAAACGACGATGACGACGACGGCGAATTTAGGTACGCGTTTTACAATTTCATTATTGTGTTACTTTACTAACACGGAAAGTATTCGGAAGCTTTCGGCGGAGATGAAGTGAAGTTCTATTATTATTGTGTCTGCCACTATACGCAGCTACAACTATAATACACACGATTGCGGGTACAGGAACGATAGTGGGCTTTTACGTGAGTAGAAAACGTAATAATAAATGTCACGGCGCGGAAGCGAGCGATTCGTCCGACCACACAAATAACGGTTTTGTTCGCAATATATTATTATTACTACGATGTATAGGTACAGGGTGCACCTCGGATATCTGCCAAATTAAAATGCAATGCCGACGTTGGTTGGTCAGGTCTTTGAGGAACTCCTCGTGATCCGTACAATAATAATATAACGCGTCGATATATTATTTAATAATTATTATTATTAATTCGCCTACCTGTAAACACAATACGGTACTGCACGTGATGAAATACACATTATACATAGTATTATATACGTGTTGATATAGTCAAATCCGGGTAGGACAGTACGCGTCATCTGTCTTCCGAGTTGGAAATCAAATGGATAACTAAATTATTATGGAAACAATATAATATAGTACCTCGATATTAGCCAAAACGTGTTGGTTTTTTGATGTTGTATATTTTATTTGTGCAGCAATTGAGGGGACAAAAAAAAAATACAAGCTCGCACTTACTATACAGATTTATATAAGGATTTTTTCAGTATAGTTTTTAAATACTATCTATTTCAGATGAGAATAAATGGAAAAATTTAAAAATCCATTGCTGTCCGTTTGTGGTTCTATTGGAGCATAACGACAATAATATTGTTGATTGTAAATCGGTATTGTTATTATCATTATTGTTGAAGTTCTCACGTTTTTCGCGATGAAACGAAACGCCCGAACGTTAGGCAAAATAATAGTCGTATCATGTCACGGGGCGCTATCTATCTGTCAGTCTTCTGTTTCGACGCCGTCGACGAACAGATCACTTAATATTTTGTCATGGCTATTGGAATTCTCAATTCATTCATAATGTGCTGTTAAAAGTTATATCATAGAACAGATGCAATTCTATTCATCTATTCTGTGGTTATAACTCGTTACTTACACGGCGGTGTAATATTAAATTAAAAAGGAAAAAATGTACAAGAAACCGTTTTCCGACTTAGCGATTGGTGGCAACCGAATTATTTGTATTATCGACTTTTATTTTGTCGTTCGCAAAAACATAGAAAATGATCAATTATTTAATTTTATCAGCGTAATTTTGGATGATTTATTAACCGAATGGTATTCGTTCGTGTGTAAGCAATTGCTCGAATAGTATTTTGTTTTGTCAATTATAGTGATCATATAACCTACCCATTGGCAGACACTAAATCGACATTGACCCAACTAACGTTGATGCGTAATCGTCCGATAGACGATATTTTTATTCTAGATAATATTGTGTTCGCTAACGGAATTTGAAACGGACAGCTGAAAAAACGTATATGGTACATGATGCTGCCACATTGGCGAAACGATATATCTTTGTTGTTTCCGAGCAATCAAACCAAATTAAACAACTATGTATATAATATATATTATTGGAATTTCCAAACTCTTTTTTTTTCATAATTGTGGGTAGAGGGAATTTAAATGTATGTTTTAATAAAACCCAGTTTGATATAAATCAACCCTTGGAAGCGGTAAATATGCTAACGCATTAACGCATTACATTGTCATAGTATAATATGTATTGTTGTTATCGATAAACTTGACTTAGGTATATGAAATTTTAAAAATAACTCAGGAAAAATATTTAAAACAAGCATTTTTATTTTAAAAATAAATTATACAAATATATTTCTGTGTCGATGAAAAATCAATAAATTAGAAAGAACACAAAAAAATAAATAAGTAGTGACAAACTAAGAGATATTATGATACTATCGTCACCACCCCCATAGCGCATCCCTGGCTTCATGCCCACGAATTCAAAAGCCTGTAATGCATTTATACTCAATTATTGTAATAATAATGTCACAGGAGACGATCAGACAACATCTTCTCTCTATACTATGGAATATACTGACTAATTATCATTCGGTTTTATTGTATTTAAATAAAATATATTTTTTTACAAATTTAAATGTACCTAATGGTACATAATATTATACTTGTTAAAATCTTTTTTATTTATCATATAATATAACTTATCGCGACTTGGTGTCTAGTTAGGTGCTTGGGCGAGCTGGCGGTGCCCAGTGTGGCGGGTCAATACGTGCAGTAAACATACAAATACGGTATAAAAATAAATATGAGACGATGTCAAATGTCTTATTTCCCGTCTGGCGCGGTGTGCACAGGAATTGAAAAACAGCGGGTGAAGGGGAAGTAATCGTTATGTGCCATGAAACATGTCTCACCGTACATATTTTTGTTCCGTTTTATTTTTAACTTAACGTTATTAACTGAGTTATTAAGTGAGTTATTGACGTCGCGTCATCGACCGCCGCAGACTCTTTATCGCGGTTGGTCTTTAATTTTGGAATATATAAATCGCCTCTTTAAAAAAGGTCACAGTCATAAACTGTGTAAATTGTGGACCCGGTCGGGGCGTTTAAAACAAAAAAAAAACATGCAAAGATATACATAATAATATATTAGTTTGAATTCAGGGAACAAAAAATTAAAAATTCATGAAAAAAAATGCATAAATCATGTACAATAAAAAAATTGCAAGCAAAAAAAAATAATAATAATATTAGTTTGTGCGAGAGTTATCATACATTCATGTACTCAGTTTTACCAGTTTTTTTATAACTACCTATGTAATAACCATAAACAACCAACATTCAACAGAAAAACTAATATGTATTAAAAAAATTATTATCTTTTTAGATTAAGTCTGAGAAATGAAAGTAAAATATCAATTAACAAAAATATCCCAATACGTCATAGTTTACAAATGATTACAAAATATTTAGACAACAATTTACACGTTATTATAAACAAAATATACCCAGATCGAAGTTCACGTTGGGTAAATTAATTTAATATATTTTCCATATCGTTCGATTTAAGCAGTTTAATTTAAGTTTAATTTATGCATTTTGCGTTTATGTTTTGTGAAGAATTTATTCAGAATTTAGGCCAACTACAGAGCTCTTTTTGACCAAAATATTTCGGGCCAGCTTATTGTTTGAGAATTTATCAGAATATCCGTAGCGAGCTACCGATTTTGTACAATATTATATTGTCTGTTTTACATTACATAATATTATTGTAATAATGGACGTATAAAGAGTCGTGTCTGGTGGGATGCGAAAGGTACATATTATACGCACACCGGGCGGGCATTAAGACGGCGGGGCGCCAAAAGCCATTTTATAATATTATTTTAAATATTATAACCATCTGAATTCATTAATATACATCAAAATGTTTACTTATCACTTATTACAGTATCCCTAACCACTACAATAATAATGTCGTATAGCTATGTGGAAGGCCGCAGATGATTGACGAGTACAAATTACGTCCCCCTATATGTAGGTACTCGATAAGTTTGCACAGACCAGTAAAAAAAATTCTAACGTGCAGATAAAGCCTAAAAGAGATTGAACGAATACTAATCTCTTTTTCCGCAAAATGTGTTTCTAGTTACAGCGTTGATGACGTATAGTTGTAAGTACACTTTTTTTTTTTTGTTTTTTTAACTATGCGTAATTTAAATGCATCTTAGCACCGGGTGCTGATTTTTCCAAGGGTGGCATTAATATATGACAAGGGGGCTAGTAGTCGATTGCAGTTATTCAGCCACAAATCGGGTTAAGACGGTTCTCATTAAAAACGTATCGTATATTTATACTTGTGAATTATTTATTTACTATATCGTTACGTACAACATAACTTGTCGCTTTTAATAGATCACAAGGAACAAAATAGTACACACGCAATTACCCGAAACACCATATAGTGAGTCTTACGATGACGTATATATATAAAGCAACACAATTCGTAGCCCACGTAATAGTTCGTGAGTTGCATTAGCCCGCGGCAATCTCCTGCACTTATGCTGATTGAGCTGCTTATATATTCTAATTAACGTAAACAACTCATTCAACTCGGTCCAGTCATAACCACGTCACTATTCGCTATACACAGTACAAACACCTAAAACATACACATAGATATCACGTAATAATATTATGGTAATGGTCCGTGTATTTCCGTTTGGCACGTACGGACGAGTCGTATAGATGGTGACCATTATATACTACTTGTATATTGTAAGCTTCCGGCTCGTAAGCATTTGATTAAAACAAAAAATATACATTTTAACGCGACAAAATACTAAACAAAAATGCCTACGAATTCATAAACGCGAGGGCCAAAATCGAAACTGAAATAGTACGAAGACAAAAATTATAAATGTCGCTTACTCTATTTAATACGATTTTTCATGTTATTAAAATACAATATTATAGCGTATATTATACACTCGAATCTGGTGCAAGATCGAGCGTATTATATTTAGCGTTTGGTATGAAATGTGAATCTGTACGCGATGCATATTATAGACAAATCTATATCGATTTAATTTGATTATGATTTTTTGCATGCATGCATGCATGCATATTACAGACACTCGTAAATCGCAAATAAAAAATTTGATTCGATATTGATCTACGTCATCTTACAAGCGTCAAATATTGACTATAAATATTGATGTTTGAAGCGGCCATTTGTCGATTTTCTAATCTTTTTATAAATATGATAGCGATCAAGCGATTAAACGATATATGTACGTGATAACACATAGTACCTATAAATAAAAAATAAATTGCCACAGTTTGTATAATTTATGTTATCGGTTTTGTCGCAGGTCGTATAATATTAAAAATGTTTAGCCGCAGTTTACATACCTATCAACTTTTTAGAAAAGGTGAGATTTTGTCGAGGTTCACATACAGCCACGAATTTAACGATATGATTTCGGAGAAGGATTATGTTACAAATGGCGAAATCGATCGTTTTCTCCGAGACATTAGAAATCTTATAAGTTTCGAAAAACGAACAAGATTTGCGTTAAAGTTCAAATAGTGTGTCATACAGACAATATATACAACGAAAATAAACGAACATATATAATAAACGCCCGTTTTTGTAAAAATATAGTTTTGGTATAATATATTTACAATCGTAAAATAAGACAATTGAAAAAAGATTAAACTTTTGTTAATTTTCCGAATGAAGCGATAGATGTGGACACGTCATAAATCATAATTATACTATAACATATTTGATATTACGAATTAATTAACAATAAATATCCGATGATTATTATTTATTATATGAATGTTTGGGTATATTATATGAATTTCCTTAAAAAAGATTAATAGAAGATAACTATTCTATCTTCTATATTAATTAATATTCATGTAGAATATCTAAAGTAAGCTCAATTTGCAAGTTTTTATAGAGCTTATAAGTATGGAACAATTGCGAATAACTCATGAATAATATAGTATATTATGTCTTCTTTATGAATATTCTAAATTCTTATAATATTCTATGAACATCTATGTGCAACTTGGGTATTACGTACTTGTTATTTGTTATATATAATAATACTAATATTAGTCCCCGACAAAATATACGATCCATCATCCGCATACACCCTGTAAAACTGAAAAATATTGACGATTTTCGACAGCCGAGTTTTTCAAAACAGCTACGTCGTTGTGTGCGCGCCGGTTGAAATTTACAAATCACATAATATGAGTCACCGCATAAGATTCGAGTAGTGACTCACGGGCGACCGCCGAGCGTACTTATATACTTGATAATGACTTTAGTCATACGATAATAATAATATTATAATATAATACTCGTCATCCATCGATCGTCCGGCGGACTTTGGAAAGTCATCGGAAAAACGTTATCTGTTTTCCGTGCCCCGCAATACATAAAATTTTATGCCAAGTATGAGTTGACTTCACTATACGCACGTGTGTATGTATACAAAATAATACTGCGCCGGTGCTTACTATGTATATATATATTTAAAGCCGACACGTCACGCGTCGCAGCTCATACGTTCGCCCGTTCGCGTTTACGTACACATTATATTTACCACGTTAGGTCGATGGGTCACCGGTCGTCTGTGCTGCTGGTCACCGTCATCTCTGCTATAGCACAAACACGCAGAGCTGGATATATAATTTATACACAAACACGTGCAGCGTCGTTTCTAAAAGCGCGTGCTGCGTATACCGTACAGGAGACGAAGGGAAAATCGGATCTGACGCGTTTCGGGTCCGTTAAAACGTCGTCGTTGATCATCGGCTATTTATAAATAGGAGCAGTGAGCGCATCGGGGAACGGATTTAACATATGTGCTGCAAGTCGTCGCTGCCATCGCACGCGCGTCTGACGAGACGTGAATCGTACACCCTATTTAATATTATATATGTATTACACACATATTACGGCGTCGGTATATAGGTGCTGCGTGTACGAACTATTTAAAAAGCTTCATTCACGCCGACCAAGTGCATCAGCGAGTTGGCACTGCACTCGGCGGCGTTCGGTGCGGGCGCTTTCGTCCATATATATATTATAATATTAGACGATAAAATATATTCTACAACAGTCGCGCCGGAACGAGCTGACGCGCGGCCCCGGGTCCGAAGATTTCGTCTCGTGGTGCACGTGTGTTCAATGCAGGCCACTAAACGTCGACGTTTTACATCTATAATACGAGTTTATAGTGTCGTTGCAGTTTACGCTGCACGACCGCAGACGACTCGTATATTATTTTATGTCATAATAATATTATAATCTCGTAAGACGATCGAATGTTTTTGGGGTTTTTTTTTCCTAACAGTACGAAATATGTTTTAATGCTTTACAAAATTATTAAAAAAAAATTTGATTCCTTTAAAAAAAAAAAAAAAAGTGAGAATATATAGGTAGATACACCTACTCATAAATGTTATAAAAACATAAATGGATTTAAATAAATATTATTGTAATATGTGTGTGATTACTCTGTTTGCGATAAGTTGATATACATGCATGTGGTAAGTTGGCAGTTGGCACCAAAACATTTTCTCCGGGTGGCACTGACTATTGGTATACATAGTTAATATATGCTATATCTTAACTTATCTTCATGCTACAGACATTTTACAGTATAGTATATTATTTTAGTCGTTTTAGTCGGATGACGTAATTTTTAGTATTTATTATGCGATTTTGAAAAATCTCCGAGAAATTTGCAATAAATTATTATACGTCTGTGAAATCCGTAACATTCGATGAAGTATAGAATGTAGACGGTCACAATTAGAGCACTCGACACGAAGTGTTTGCTTAATGATTTTAAAAATGTTTTCAGAGTTTTGAAACGGTTTTGGAGCACACACACACACACACACATACATATATACACACAATAATTTATAGAAGTACATACTTCGCACACGAAAAGGATTCGTTTTAGGATTCGAGTGGCACACGGCCAATTAGTATTGCGACGTATACTCAACGCGTTCTCATTATAATAAAAAACAAAAGCTGCGTAATGTATACAAAGACTTGTACAGTTGTACAAAAACCACGGCAAGACGATTTCTTATGACTTTTACGATCTTATTATGATCCATACTCATATATTATTATATTATAACACGCGACATTGTCGGACGATAATCGACTCAGAATTTGATATTTATATACCACTATACCAGATATACCTGAATATAATATGTTCATGTGCGTTGTGCGTTATGCATTTATGTAAGTGCCATTATGCACAATAAAGCCACGTGTTTTGTGCAACATGTATTTTATTCGCCAAATTCACCATTGAGTAAAAACTACGCAGAACGTAAATAGATGGTCATTTAAATAATTTAATAATTATTACATTTTTGAAAATACTGCGATAAAATATTGGTTTTACAATGATGTGTTGTTAATTATATCTTCAAAGTCTCGTTTTTGGATGAAACTAGTCTAAAAAAAAAAAAATGTTTTTATGTCATAATAATATGAGGTAAAATAAAAATATGTATATTATGGTATTCATACGGCACTTTACGCTATATTTATACAGTAGGTTGTAAAACAAATGCAATTGATTTCTTTAGTTTATAATAATTATAGTCATCTATTTTAAATGGTAAATGGTTCATTTTGAAATAAATGTCGCTGCTATATTATACTTAGAAAAAATATTGCTTAAAAACTGCATAATGATTTATAATTTAATAAATACGATATACCTATTAATTTAACCATGATGAAATGTTTGAAAATCGATTTTTTTATGCAGTAAGTATATTATTATTTTTACGTTTTAAGTTATATTATTAAATGTCCTGGTTTCTGTAATCTTTTTCACCGTTTATCATGTTATATGTTCTTAGTACATGTTCTACCAAATTTACTACTTACTATACATATATAGTATAGATTATATGATTAAATAAAAAAAAATTTGATAATTTGATATGTTTTCTTTTTAAATGCATTATATTTATATATTATTTATATTTTAATACACTTTTTGAACAAGTTATAATACTTAGAACACAATACACAGTTATAAGTTAACAATCGTCACTCCGTTCCATGAGTTTAGATTTTTTTTATGAAAAACTACGTTTATTACCATATAACATGAAAATCAAGAATGCACTTCAATTAAATGTTTTTGATTTACTTTCATTGAGTGTTATAGTACTGTAAAAATCCCATAGAAATAATAAAATCGTGAAAATGTCTAAAGATATAATTTTACAATAATGCGAATAAACTTATGAAAATCAATAACTTTCAACGCATACTTATACTATATTATTAGAGTGACATGATTTTTAAAACACTTTCAAATCATAACTTACCCGGCTGTATATATTACCATATAACTCGAATAAAATATATACTTTAAACATTTATCGCACGGGTATTAATTTGCGTATATACATGTTTTAATGCTCGGATTTCAAAAGATTTCATTTATGTACAATAATATGATGGGTAATCTTATTTTATGATCGTTTTGGTTATATATATATTGAGAAGTATTCGTATACTTCAAATTTTGATAACTTTAAGGTCGATTATACAAAATCAGTATTTTTGTTAGAATTACTATTTTACGAATTGCAAGTTATTCCTTAATATGTATAATATTCATAAAGAAACCGATTACTATAGTGCACATTCAGATTTAATTAACATATGCTATATAATATAGGTACTCTTGTACATTTTATTATGAATTCATAATAAAATGTACTAAATTTAAATTTAGGTATCGTATTATGATAAGAATATATAGTTAATCGTAAGTTAAAAAAACAATGTATATCGATTAGAAGTTACGTATTACTTTGTTTACCTATACCTGTAGTTAATAATTATTGACTAATTATTTTTTTAAGCCAATGTTGTTACAATGTACAATGTACATAATTTAAAATATTATCATACGCATTGTGATAATATTATTATGATAAGCAAAAGTAAATCGCAACAGTGATAAATAATAATAATAATATAAAATCATTCTCTCGGCCAGGAGGGCAAAGAATAAGGCGGCGGCGGCGGCGCGGCAGCCACAGGGCACGGACATGCGCTCGTCGCTAACAAGGGCAAGGTCATCGTCCTCGACGGTTCGCGGCCGATCAATAAATGGCCGTCATACCACTCGCCGCCGACGCAGACGGTCGGTCACACTCTTCCTCCTCGACACCGACGCACCCACAAATCGTTTCCTCTTTCGCGTAAACACGTCATGCGTACAATAGTAAAATCGTTTACATTTCGTACAACTCTGATACCTGTACACATATATATATAAGTATACACGCGAGTTGGTATTATATAAATCATGACGAACATCCATTCACGCGAGCGCGTAATTATATTTTTTTTTTTTTTTTTTACGCCCAGGACCGAGGCCGGTTTCGTTTTTTAGTAAACATATCATGTGAACGACCAAATGATTTTTGTTCTCGTGTGATGAATAGTTTTCGTCCGGTTTGCGCCCACATGGCCCATATTCTATATGGTTATATGTACTTGTGTGTGTGTGTGTGTGTGTGTGTGTGTGTGTGTGTGTGTGTGTGTGTGTGTGTGTGTGTGTGTGTGTGTGTGTGTGTGTGTGTGTGTGTTATGTGTACTTGTTGTGTACCTACATCGCGCATATTGTTATTCAATATGTTGATGTATTATTTAACTATTATTCTTTATATATATGTATATTAGGTTTTAGATTTTTTTTTTATTATTACATGTATCATTTAAATGACTATTATAGGTAGTCTAATGGACGCATAAAGTTTTAAAAAATTACCATTTCGTCGCTGTATATAGTTACTTCATCAAAATAATATGACGTGTATTTTCACAGAAAAGAACTACCTATATTATGTAATACACGCTTATAGCGGTGCCTTATTTTTTTATACTAAGAACGAGTAAAATGTGTACCAAATATTATAAAATTATTATTGTACCTATACCAACTCTTGAGGGTTTCAACAATTTTTCGAATATTATTTCTATATATTTTCTATAACTGCAAATCAGCGGATTGCTGCAGTATTACCTAAAATATATTCAATACTTTCTGTTTCGATATAGATTTATTAATTTGTTTATCGACGATCTCATAATTATCAGTTGGTATTATTAACCGTCTTTTAAATATAATTATGCACATTGGTAATTTTTAATTCGTACACGATTTAATATTATAATATACTTGTGTCAGTGTTTCAAATAAGATATTGACATCAAAGGATATTATTACCACAATATTTATAATGTATATACTATATAGCCCTGTTAATTAATTTTATAAATTATAACGTATATATAACTACATACGAATAGTATTAATATAGATATTTACATAGATAGTGTACTATAATTATTATAGTCAATATACTTATGTAGTAATTACTAAGATAGATTGAACAAAAACTGTTAAAAATTAATAATTCATAAACTATAAATTGGTAAATAAAACGATTACTATATACTTGTAAGACGCAACCCATATGTAATCTTTATGTCTATATATGTTAAATTAGATAGCGTATAAATAGCGATATTATAAACTATTCAAGATTAAGTTGTCTTCAAGTACGACGTTCAACTTAATTGATTTGTACTAAACTTTCAAACTTCAATTAAGAATTTTACACCAAATGTGTAAGATTATGAAACATAATAAGAAAACCCAAGTAATTTGTTTTATTGAATATTAATAGGTTTCAAGTGTTCCTCATTATTAAGTATGTATAATATAATGGATGAGTTAAATTTAAATTATTATTACTATAATATAATATATATATATATATTATATATATATATCATTTTCAATAAATAACTATATAATATATAAGTATTTTAATTTTCTATTAGTAATATAGCAATATAAACTGGTATGTTGGGAAATAAGTACAAATGTCATGTGCCATGAAGTAGGTATATTAAAGGACACAGAATATTTAAACATTTTTGATATGATTTACAAAAGCTAATAATAAGTATTTGATATAATTTCTATGACGATTAAAAAGAAGTTATTTGTTATTGACATATTTTACATATTTTATACTACCCATTATTCTTATTTGGTTATTGTATATCATAAATGAGTATAAAATATTTTAATAGTTTGGTGACATAACATAAAGGTTGAGAAATATTAGCATAATCACATATCACAAATTATATTAACAACATAATAATAATTATTAATTATGATAGTATATCATACGACATACAATATTTTTATTGTTAATTCATTAATCATATCCAGACAATGCTAATTTAAATATTTGTTGAATATTTTAAATATCTGCAATACTTAATTTTTGAATTAAAAATACTCAATCGATTTTGTCAAAAAACTATAATACTGAGTAAATATAAACGTCTTCTGTATTTTATTTTTTTAGTTCATTCCGATTATTTTTAAAGAACTGGGCATTATTTACTTTTGACCCAAGTAAAAATCAGAATTTATTACCAAAAATCACACTCTAAATAGTAAATTTAATATTTTTTTCTACAATAAAATTTCAAATTTGTACTTAGACTCAAAAATAACACGTCATTTTAAAAACCGATTCATTAGCTCATTAATCCGTTCACAATCTCATAAAATACTTCATAAATCGTTTTAAAAAAATCTACTTATCTCAAAATATGGTCTTTAAGAAAACTATAAAATACTCAAAATATCAGAATTTGAATAGGTAATTGCGTTATTTAAAGAAAAATTGGGCGTGAACAGGGTTTTTGAATCATTCTATAGTGTTATGATGTGTCAGCTATATTGCGTAAAAAGTAAAACTAAAAATACTATGATATAACATGCAATTACACATTATATACCTAAATAATAGTATACATATATGTATATAATTTATGTACATAATTATGTTTACTATTATAGCATGAAGATTTATTAGGGTTAAAAGATGGATTGGTAAATATTGTTTTAGATTTTAAATATTCTGATATGAGCGAATTTACGCCATTATTTTTCAAATAGTTAGTCATATAAAATGTTTTTCTCATTTCGTTTAAAATGTTAATCTTTTCACAGTCATTTTAAACTTATTTACAATTTACATTCATGAATATTTTATTATGTTATCTTATATAAATATAAATATAATAAAGATAAACTAAAATGTCAAAGATGTAATTGCTACCGTATAAAATATATTTTATTTTATTATTAAAATGTTTATGTGTACGTGATACGCATTACTTTATAAATATTGTTATATGCGTCTATACGACAATACGACAATAATACACGATGTTATGACGATATTTTCTATACATTGTAACTTTGACTATAGTATACTATAAAATCAATGATTGTAATAATGCCAAATCATATCGCGCAGAATCTAAGCACGATTGTAAAGTTTGTTATAATATTTTATATAAGTTCAGTGGAAATACTATATACGTTCTATATACTATTAGTATAGTTAAGTTACAATATTATACATATGTATATTGATATATTTCAAAAAGTTGATTCATATATTCGTATTTTCGATAAATATATTAGATATAATAAAGAAAATAAAAATCGAAGTCAATATAATATTGTGTACAATATATTATAATAATATACTATACATATGCGTTATATACTCGTTCGTACATTAAAATTACAAGCTTATAAATCAATTGTACAATATAAATGCTTATACGACGTATAATTAATAATATATTAATATAAGTATATTAATTATAGTATACACAGGGTGCTTATTTTAGGATTCGATCTCTGCTATGATTTCTACTAAAATGTACCTATATATTTATGTCATTTGTATCCGACTTTATCCTATATACCAATGGAATAAAATTTTTGAAAACATATTTGGATAATTAAAGTTAACTTTATAAAGAGTGATTTATTCTTTATGACGAATAAGTAAACTATTTTGCAAACGATTTTTCATTTTTTTTTCAATTAAACTAAATATGCTAAAAATTAGATTTTTAAATTTTCAACATAAAAACAAAGTCATAGTGTATAAAAAATTGAATTAAAAATTAGTGTTTAAAGTTGGAAGAAAGTTTTTCAAGTAAATTTCAAGATGCGAAATTCAAATACGTTTTCCCAATTTTTATCAGATAATTATTAGGCTATTATTGAAACTTTTTGACAATTAACAACAAATAATTAACATTGATATAGCAGGTAATTATATCAGATATTTCTTTTTCACTAAAATCACCCATAGCGCGTCACTCTATAATGATCTCTATACTTACGCACACGTTTATACACAGTATGCTATTATTAAGTTGCCTATACTTAACTCCTTAAAAACGGACATAATGAATAAGTAAACATTCATAAAAAGTACATTACGTCTTGTGCGTTATTATTGAACTTTCGTGTTATGGTTGACTGTTTTGCGCCAAAATTAACATAATATTATAGTATTACATACTTATATACAGATGGTTGTGTTTTAGGGAAATATTGTGTATAAGCACGACTACAGCGGTACCTGTTAACAATGACGACGGCCTTTTTTCGCCACCACTGCGCATTGGCATAAAAGCCCAAATTCTAGTCCTTGACCTTTAAAATGGTACATTTTGGCAAAAATATCGATCGCATCAACCGGTGACCGCGAAAACGAAATAAGCGACAAACACTGCAAAGCTGTATAAAATAGTAATAATATAATAAATACCTATACGATTATTCTTAAGCAATATATTATTTATTTTCGCAAACAAAATAGCTTTTTATCCTCTTAAGTCTTAAACGAATACGTTAAAAAGATCTTAATATAACAAAGGTACTAAAAAGGCGGACGAATATAATATCATATTATATATAGGTAGAATTAGATGAATAATGTGCACACTATTATTATATAAATATTAAATACATATCTAATATAATAGGTAATTATTATAGTATTATCTTAGGGATATAATCATTCGTAATCTCAAAAAATAATATATATATTTCTTTTTAATAGCTAAAATTTCATGAAATAAAAACAATAAAAATACTTATGGTACTTTGATTGGCTATAATAATAACTTTAAATTATTAAAGTAATATTAACCGGGGTTATATATATTAATATTATATTATGTGTATGTTTTTGGAGTTCCGCTGTTGAGTGTTTCACTTGATACTATTACACAGGCAATTAAGCGATTGCACACACCTGAATATTTGAGGGACTCAAGTCTCAATACAGGCATTTTAATTGAAACATATAAGTACCTAGATTTTAAAAACACGATAACGTCTAAGTACATGACGCAAGTATACTAAAAATAATTGTAAGTTAATAGTGATAGTAATAACTAATAACCGTTGTGTAATTTATTATTAGAAGACAAAAACGAAGACTGCAAAACACAGATAATGTAATTCAGCACTATTAATTATACCTATATACACTATAAATAACCTTGTCTCTCTTGTTTGAAAAAAGTATTGTTTTACGTGGTCATAACTTATAATCACCATTTTGATATATTAGCCCGGAAAAAATTTATCAACGCTCAAAACGGTATTTATTGTTATTTTTTTTCAATTCCGAAATAACGGTCGAAAATTACTGCAATGATGAGGTAATAATTAACTGTTTTTAATTTTTATGCGTTTTTGGCAAGTATTTTAATAAGTATGTATATTGGTAAAGTACGCGCGTTTACATAATCCTAGTACCTATTCAATACAGGATGTTAATTTTTAAACCCGATACCATCGTGCCATACACGCATAATACATATTACGGTAACCGTATACCTATCGTCGTGTACATTAGTTATAAATTTGTAATAATAATGTATAACCTAGCAATATATAGCCATATAGGTGCACATTACGACGACGGTATATTATTATACATTTATATTTTATACACCCTTGCCGACGTCGCGTAGTTCCGTTTTATGTGCACACGTTGTCGTTCTTGATGACCTAATTTTTAAGGATTTGTCTCCTAAATAATACGAAATTGTTCACGATTTAATATATATATAACACGTCGTTTGTGCGAGTCCCCTTCCGGCAAAGTCGATCGATCGTAAATCCTAATATGTGTAAGTGCATCATGCGTGGTTCGCGGCGAACACTGAAATAATGTAATATTATCATATACGTATTAGTAGTATTACACATAGTACTATAACTATAATAGTAAGTACATAACATACGTGGACGGGTGGCAAAATATATTATTATTATTATTATTGTGCTGTAAACCCAGTATTTTTACGGTATCTTATCGAAAATAACCAAGGGGGGGCCGAGGGCGCATATTATTTACACTGCTGCAATATTAATAATAAATAGATACAAAATATGCATATGTTATACGTATGTACAGCATATTAGCCCCAGTGTTATAATATTTTCTACAGTAGTCACGTCGCCACTATTATTATTTTATATCGCGCGTATTTTCAGGTGACGTAACCAAGTAACTACTACACTAACTACAAATAGTTTAGGTGATATCATAATATGATATATTTTTGTGTAAAATTCATAAAAATATATACATTTTATTATACTTGGATATTGATTATATTCAATAACAAATAACAATTCCGATCTAAGAATGAAAAACCGTGTTAATATCTTTGACCGCTTGAAGTAAATTAGTACATATTAAATATTTAAATTTATATTATACAGGTATAATATATATACAGAATGATTCTTTTATCAAACAACACTCATTATTTCAAAAAGTATTGACTTTTTTCAATTTTTTTTTTCAAAATGTATGATCCATACTGTTAGTATGTAGCAATTGTAGAACTCTTCCATATTTTCAATCTTATAATTATTAGGTAAGCCACTATCGACTTTTGATTTTCAAATTACAACCTATTCTTAAAATTTCATAAATTTAATATATGGCTATTTTTTTTATGAATTATCACATTCAAATTTTAATTTTTCGTTAATCTGTTGATAAGATATAGCTTCTCAAAGTTGGGTAGTTTAAGGAAGTGTTTATTGAGTGTAAATGTCTTATAAGTTATAACTCGTCAGTAGATAATTAGTAATAAGTAGTACCTATATTATAATATTAGTCTAGTTCAGGACCATAATATTATAACATCTTTTTGGTACAATATTGTTTTATTTTTCCCGACCACGTCAACACTGTTGAGCCAATTGATAATAACAATCATTGATAAGAATAAAAAATAAACATAATAATCTACATCTAGTAGAATAAATAAATATTAGACTAGATTTTGTTTTTAGTTTTTTTTTTACTATTTATTGTATTTATTAGTAATATTAGTATAAGAATTAATAATATATTGCTATTCTAGTATTTAGACACCTACCTTGTAGGTATTTTGAATTTGAATATATGTTATTTAGTTTCATTGAGTCTTTGATCGTATGATTGATTTACCTTAATAATATTATAAATACCATATAATACAGTAATACCTACCTATATAGTGCCTTGTATATGTTATCATTCACAAGCAACACAAAAAATGGAGGTGTAAGTATTACATTGCTAAAGAATTATTTTTTTTTGCATAATACTTCCATTTGTTACTTACTAATATGTCATATATTTTTTTTTATACAGAAAAAATCCACAAGTAGCCGTACTCTGTAACAATGAGGTAAAGTTATCTGTACTACCATTAATCATTATAAACCAATCAAAGAATTTTCCAAGATTTAACATACAATTTTAATATGTGTGTTAGAGTTTCTCCATGTCAAATGGTCTTTTGTCTGTAATATTGTAACTTGCAACTATGATTGTTATAATTACATGACAATGACAGTCAATATAAAGTTTGGTCATGTTGAGATTGCAGTATTTTAAAATATTACCTATTTAAAATATATTTTAGATTAATAAGTATAATACATATAACAATAAAATATAATATATAAAATAAATATATTTTTAAAATACCAAAAATATTCATCAAATGTAATGATTTTTTGTGTGTTTCTTTGTGTTTTTGACATACATAAACTAGAATTCTTGTACAAGTAAATATGCTAATAGACAATAGGTATAATGATATTCTTGTAAGTTAATTCATCAGTATGATTTCTTCTTTATTAAATCTGTGATTTTCAAGCTGTATTGTTTGTAATACAATTTACAAACATTTGCAATCTTTAGTCTATTCAAATAGATAGTGTTTGAGATTTGTAAAAACTGAAACTCAGGTCCATATTGGGTTTTTATGAAGCTTTTCTGGTTAAATCCGTAATTGTGAACTTATAAAATCTTTAATTTTTTTATTACATAGCAATCATAGTATACAGTTGAGCAGTACCCTCCAGCCACTACTTTTTGCGTCTGTTGCTCAATTACATATTATTAAGTGCATATTTATTGATTTTAAATGAAATAAGATTGTAAAATAACTAAGAAAGGTATTATAAATTGAAAGTAGGATAAACTGCTGGTAAATTTAGTATATAAGGAAAATATAAACTTTCATTTAGATGCGTAATTAATCAAATGAGGTAGGTACTAATATTTTCAAAATAAATTATTTTAGTTTATTTTTATTTTATTTAAATGTGTATAAGGTGCTACATTATAGTAAATAATTTGAAGTTTGTATGGTGTATGTTTAAAATATTTTTATTTCATCTACACGATGCATTATCTATACATATAAACATAATTTATGATTGTATGTACAGACGTACAGTAAGACTTCTCAATTAGAAGAAATCCTCCTTATAATGAATAATGTCAATAGTCCCAGATCAAATAGTATATGAAACTTCTACCTCCTTAAAAGGAAACAAATTGTTAGTCCCTAGCTATTTCATTATAGAGAGATTTTATTATATTATGTACCTATGAGTATTTTTAAATTGTAATTTTCTTGATTTGACAATTTTTTTTTTAAATTTATACAATAGATAGGCATTAGATACAATCAGTGGTATATTTTAAAATTAAATGTTACTATTCTAGTATTATAGGAAACTATTTTTATTTTGTGTTCAAAATAGCTTCTATAAAAAAGTGTAAAGAAAGTTGCCAGACATATAAATCACTTTCATTAGACCATAAACTTTAGATGATTAAACATGATTAATTTGTCTCCTCTTTTATAGAATAGAAAAACTAATAAAATATTCAAATGTGAAATAATTTTTCTTGTGTCTATGTTTAAAAATATAATTATTATTGTTTTAGGTTTTTGAATTGCTAAAAAAATCTCAAGAAAATACAAAACTTATTGGAGGCATGAACCATTCGACAATTTTATATGAGGTGGATCCAATTTAATCCTTTGGTTTACTACCATGTTTTAAAATTGTTGGAAATGTTAGTAAATATTTGTTTTTTCACAGGTTAACAAGTACTTAGAGCAAAGACCATGTGCAACACAAAATGCAACTAAAATAAAAGAATTCCTGATCAAATTAAAACATATGCCAATTAATCTAACAAAGAAGGAAAAACTGATGTTAGTCAATGATCCACCAGACTCGGTTTTACAACTATCTTTGGTATTTATTTAATTCATTAACTGATTACTAAGTAATACTTTTTAAACTCATAGCTATTAAATACATTTTCTTATTAGATTATTAACAATACTAGTTTATAGGATTAATTTTCATTTACTATTAGAGTCTTCTATTTAAAAAAAAACTTATTTTTTGTTTTGTAAATAATTTAATATTTAAATGATAACATATACTTTAAATGAAAATATTATTTGTATGAACTCCCATGTTACATTTAAATATAAATGAATCAAAATTGTATATAATGTTTGACTACTGATTGACTACAAATTATTATATCTCTATAGTATTTCACAATTGAGATTGAGTTTGGAAGCAAAATAAATGTTTTTTTTTTTTTAAGAAATAATTGAAAGGTAATTATTATGTCAAGGAAATGTTTCATTAAATTTCTATTAAAATAGAATAAACATTTTTACCATTTTTTGTTTTGTTAATTTTGTTAAACTATCAATTTATCACTATAACTTTGTACATATTTATACTTCCAATTGATAAAAGCAAAGATGACAAAATATGTAATGTTTAAAATAATATGTTGTATAATATCTAAATTCAAATACTATTCATGAATAATGAATGGTTTTCTTAAGGTTTGCTTACTATTGTTATTATAATTTTCAGGGTATTAAAGATTTTTATGATAGACTCAGCGAACCAGAAACCGAAATGCTATTACATGCTACCAAACAATTTTCTGGACAATTTGAAGTTATTACTAAGCAAGAACAGATGGAAGAAGAAGAAGAAAATTAATGAAGAGTGCTTTTTAAAATAATTTTGTAAAATTAAGACTGATATTAATACATTTTCCCACAATTATTTGTAATCGCATATTTATTATATGACATTTTTTAAAATCATTATTGCAATAAAGTATTGTTTGTAAGACATATACTATCAATGGTCTTTATGAGTGAGCATTAAAAATGGGTTGTGACAGGTCTTTAAAATTAAAAATTATAAGACTATAAAACTATAATAAATAAAACATTTCATGTAGAGAATTTAATCTTAACATGATATTATTATAATTGTAATAACATATAATAAACCATAAATAATAATAATGGATATTGTATCATTGTGTATGTACCTATGAGCATCATTGTAAGACTGTATGATATTCGAAAAACAATAATTTATGACTAAACTGTTTTATTTCATATAATTTGAAGATATTAGTAAACCATAAAATCAAATGCAGGCTCATTATATAAATGAAAAGTTTTTTGTCATTATCTACTAATATAGAAAATCAATTAATTGAGGTTTAGGGTGATCATAATTTTAAACAAATGTTATAGAATCTTCTTTAGACAATTTTTAGGCACACTTATGTACATGAAATTATGTAAAACTAGAATCTACATTTTATTAATATCTCCAAAAAAATTTTTATGTGAAAATGGATTTTTTCCATTATCTTATCTGAAAATGTCCAAAAAGAACTGACTTCATAACAAATATGATTTATGGAATTTATTATGTAAAAACAATCAATGGCTGGTATATTAATTTTTTTTTCATGTATTAATATTTATTACTATATAAACAATGTTAAAAATAAAATACTTCCTACATAAATCAATTTTTTATTCGGTTAGTTTTAGTAATACATCTATATTAACCAATTTTGTCTTATTTTTTCTTCTATGTCCGATTAAGTTGACATGGGTCTTCAAAATTTTTACAAAAACAAACATGAGTCGCAAATAAAAAAGTTAAAGACCACTGTTCTATATTATAATATTTTATGAACTTATTAATGAAATTTGATTTTTAATTGTTATTACTCGTATTACCTTTATCAAACAAACATTATTTATTGTTTTGGTCACAACTTCTCTTATACAACTTTCTGATATATTGTTATTTTAATTAAAGTACCTAATACATTTTATTTTATTCCTTTATTTTTCTGTTTCATAAGTTGTGAGCTTTATTATATACTGTTTTTATTTAAATTAATTTTTGTTGATCTTACCTTTTTTGTAAACATCAATGTACCTACTAGTTTAGTATTAGTAATTATCAAATATTAATAATAATAATAAAGGTAACCTTATCATCCATTGAGTATAATTGGAACTTAATTAGGTACCTACCTACATATTATTTTAACTATTAACTAAAACCTAGTTTTAAAAAACGATGGTATTTTCACAATTAATCTTTACATTTTAATTTAAATTTTAAAATTAATAAAATTAAAAAATTAGGATTTAGTAAGTATGTAGTAATGTTAGATTAATTCTGATTAATGAAAGTTACTTTTAAAATACCTAATAATATTTTATTTCCATGGAAGTATAGTTAGACCAGTCCTGAGTACGAAAAGTTTGAAAATTAATGGGCAATCAAATTATTCAATGCATTACAACCTAATACATAATTAGATATGTTGTCAATACCTACTTAGTATTTTAAATAAGTTGTGCCGAATAATCCGGCTGCTAATTTATTTTGTCTCCGGTGTCTATGTCCTATGATAGTTTAGTGTAAAAATTAATACGTGAAAATTTCAAAATTTGATCTTAACGTATTATATCATCTACCTATGTAGTAGGGTACATTTTATAATTATTATTAAAAAGTCAATTATTCTTGACAAAATATCATTAAAATAACATACCTATCAGTTTATAGCGCTAAAGTTCAAAACTATAATAATATGGGAGCATTTTTAAATAGGGCTTGGCTCCAATGTATCAACAATGTAAATATATCTATTATCTATATAAGTACTTAGTACACTGTCGTCAGTTAGTATGTATATAATTATAGATTAAGTTATTAGTATACTTAATCTACGGTATAAATGTACAGTGTGAGTGTGCACTAAGTTTAAGAATAGAAGTAATGCTTAAACAGTTCTTTTTATTTGATACTTTGTTAGCGGTTCACAAAAAAAAAAAAACTCACAAATCAATAAGTCATGAAAATCATAAACACTAGGTATTCAAAAATCATAATAACTACACTATACTAACATCTCAGAAAATTGCTGATGACATCATTAATTAGGTACTAGTGTACTATAGTTAAATTAAATTATATTAATTAGTCATGTATCATATATTCATATCCTATACAAATAATAGATATTTTATATATGTCATCTAAAATGCTAGTTTGTATACCAACAGGCACGGCACTAGAATTTTTTTCCAGGGGAGGCAGAGTGGGGCAAATATTTTTTTTACGTGGGCTAAAATTTTTCAACAATACTGAGGTTATTTTAATGAAATATAAATATTTTCGTATCATATAACATAATATAGCTATTATCTATATAGTACATACGTTTTATATTGTATGCTCTAAGAGTCTAAACAGATAATATATACAAACTTTTGAATAGTTAAAAATGTTTTAAGAATAATGTCAAATATTTTTTTTGTACCTTATGTAATAAAATGTCTAATCACAGACCTTCAACAACTATATCATAATGATGACATGATACACAAAAATGATAAGTTCTTTATGACTTTAATATTACATACCTTTGTGAATGAATAATTATGTTTCTTTTACTTACCTACATTTCATAAATATAAATTAAAGTAATTGTGTTTAGTAATGAACAATTTGTTTCAATCATCTTTAATGCAATGATTTGGGATACGTTATTTGTTCATTTTCATCTAATAATTAGTATTTGAATAAAGGTAATAAAAAATAAATAAAAGATTTTTTCTTATTTTACAAATTTCAAAACACATTTTATTGAAATTGTAGTAAATTTTTTCCTTATTAGACAAATAATAAATTTAATTTATTCCTCAATTTTTTTAGTTGTGACAATATATTATATAAGTTAAATATTGATATTTTACACAATATCGTACATATTTTTTAGTGGGGGGGCTGGCGAAGGGGCTGATCTGTTTTCTGGGGGGGCTAGAGCCCCACCTTGCCCCCCCTTGGCGCCGTGCCTGTATACCAATTAAAGACAGTCTTAAATACGTATATTAACAATATTCACTTAGACTTTAAATAGTTGTCTCATTTAGACTTATTTTGGAACATAAAAAGGACATCTATTATACATCAAAAATAGATATTTTGATCTCATAAAAAGTATATAATAGACATTTAATAAACATTGACATGTTTACTGGGTACTTTCTAATAAATTATATGATAGGTATATAATATTGTAGTCAATATCAATAAATTGAATAAATCTTATTTGTTTGAATTCTAAATGTAGAATAGTTATTTAAGTTACCTACCTACCTACCAATCGTAAAATGACAACTCATTTAGATAGTAAACGCTCTATTGTACTGTGTTTAATATTAGTCACTACTTTTATTTGCACATTGTAATCATAAATTAATATAATCAGTTTTGTAGGGTTTTTACAACTATTTAATTCTTATTTATTTATATTTGAAGGGTGGGCGGGAATAACGTGCTATGTAACTTATAAATAAATATATATAAATTATAAAATACCAATAATAGGTACCATTTTAATTATATGCAATTGTACAGATTATAATGTGATTCACCGATCACCAAGCATGCATCATTTCTTTTTTGTTCATGAATGTTATTAATTATTATCAAAAAATTAAATACGATGTTGCATAGACAGTGTTTCCCTTTTTTTATTGGGAAAATTGAGTTGATTAATTTTGATTATAGCCTTAATGGTTCTTAGAACGGTTTTTTCTATGTTGTATCAACCTACGTTTGTAAAACCGAGACAATACGTCATGTGAATGAAGCGTCCTATTATGGAGGGTCCTGTGATTGATTTACAAACTTCTATTTTTCAAATAAAAATCTACTCTTCTTACTGTAAATTATTTAGTGAATATATTTTTTAATAATTTTCATGTAACAAAATCAAATTTTGAGCAAGTAGTTTTTGTGTTATTTAGCTACATGTAACATCAGAGTTATTTTACATTTTACATTAAGAATACTATGTCCATGAAAAATATTGGAACTAAAGTGATTTAAATATTTTAGTAATTAATAAATAAATAAATTTATCAACATTCATAATTTGTAAGTCCAGGTATGATAAACATTAGATCTTTAATTATTATTTATTTACTATTTTGGTAATATAATTTTTTAGGGGGACGAGTAAAAACCTGGAATGTTATTCTCTGGAATTTAATACCTGGACAGTTGAAATCTGGACTGTAAAAACTTGGGCCGGACAAATGTGAATGGTAAAAATCCGAACCGTAGAAATTAACTTTTAAAGGGTATTTAGGAGGCCATAAATTGTTAGCAAAAGTATGGACATATGTGACCTACCTTAGATGGTGTTGCATAGCAAATAGAGGGATATTTTCGTTTTAAATGTCCGAGCGAGTGGCAACGCTGGCCTAATTGGCCTATACTCCTTTTGAAAATGTATTTGAAAATTATATGTTGTTAGAATAAGCTTTTATTTTATTTTTTTTTTTTGATTACTCAAAATCTAATGATTTCCGGAAAAAACTTTTGGCACCATAATTTTTTAAAACGTTGAAATACATAGGTTTTCAAAAAAAAAAAACCCCCAACATGTCGAGGGGGTGCTAAACTAGATTTGTTCCAAAATATTGTTAAAACAATATTTATGGTCTACTCATACTACTTAAAAGTTAATTTTTACGGTCCAGATTTGTCCAGTCCAGATTTTTACCGTCCAAATTTGTCCGGTCCAGATTATTACGGATTTCAAAATTGTATAGGTATTCCAATTTTGTACCGTCTAGATTTCTACTATCCAGGTATTAAATTCCAGAGTTTGTATCAATCACAGGACACATTATAATATATTATACTAATGTAAAATCAATACATTCATCGTTCTGTAGTCTGTTCAGAATTAAAATCTCAAGAATTTGAGAATATTATCTTTAAGTATAAATAAAGTATAAATAAAAATTCAAAAAATCGGACGATGAAAATTGGATGTTCTTACTTCTTATTGTAAATCAGATTAACATATTTTACATATTTAAATTTTAATAAATTTATTTAAATAGTAGATAGGTACAATGATAACAGTTTTATAATACTATTAAATATTTTAATACTTGTTAGTTGTTTTTCAATAAAAGCTTTTTTTCTTTAAATAAGTTATTCTAAAGCGGCTATAGTCTGAATAAATACATATAAATAATGATTTAAGTATCAAAAATCGTGAGAATCAACTTAAAGTCATAACACATTTTACACGTTTTATATTTTCGTAATATTAAACACAACACACTTTGAAGTGGTTTGGTATAGTATCTAAACCGCGTTATAAAGTTATAACAATATATTATTTTATCATTAAAATATATCATTAAGTTTTCAAATAATGGGTCATACAAGAGTAAAGGAAATATAATATACGGAAACAAATGGTGTAAAAGAACATTAAATGTAAATAAATAAATCGAAAACAATTAAAATATTTGAACAGTTTTATAAAATGTTCACACACTTAACACCGCGGTTACGTTTTCCGCGTAAACATTTTGTCACCAGTGTAGTGTTATCTCAGTGTATCATTCGAACCACGACAAGCAAGGGCGCCCATATGGGGGGGCAAGGAAGGGTCATGTCCCCCTTGGAAAATGTTGAAAATTAGAAAATCTTAGCATATTGTTTACTGTGGTCAGAATCTATTTAATTATTTAGATAGAATTAAAAACTTTAATTGAATTTAAGATAATCCATAATTTTTTTTATGAAAAACCAGGTAATTAATCAGCTATAAATAACAGCATGCTTTTTCGTTTTTATTCTATGGGTAATTATAAATTCTTAAAATCAAGGTGGATACGTATATATTATATAATATATATATATATCCACCTTATTTAAAATATTGTGTATTGCCATAGATATGATATTTATATGTATGTTTACACCACCAATCACCATAATATATACTTATTATATGTATATATATATATATTATATATATTATATAGTATATACAATATACATATAGTCATTCCCATTTATATATTAATTGATATAAATTAAAATTTTGTCCCCCCCAGAATTTTCCTATGGGCACCCTTGACGACAAGGGATATTTATTATAAATTATAATAATATAGGTATAATATTAGTTAATAAGTACACCGAGATGACGCAATTTTTTTCTGAGCTTTTGGTTTCTGCCGATTTATGCCGTCAGATGGCGTCTCGTCCGTCGCCGTTCGTCATTCGCGTTCCCGTCGAAGACGATCAAAACAAACGCAAGCAACACGTTCTCTCGTCACTAGTGCGCTACAGTTTGCCGCCGTTCATGTACGCCACACCACGTACTATCCGCTGATAATACTGACTTCGTCGTCGCCGCCGTAGTTTGTTTTATAATTGTTGTGGTTTTTACAATTTATTTTTAATTGTCGTACGAACGCCAGTGTTTTACGTCCAGACGTCGTGCCATCGTCAGGAGATATTCTCGTTTTCAGTCGCATAAAACCGCATCAAAATGGGTTTTGGAACATCCACGATCAAATACATTTTGTTTTTTTTCAACTTTGCGTTCGCCGTGAGTACCTACAAAAGTCGTTTGACGTTTTTATTACTAATACCTAACAAATAAATACAGCTGCACACTTGTCAAGGCAATAAAATAAAATACACGTTTGCTTGTATTTATATAGTAGTCGTATTTCAATCTTGACGATAGTTAAATATCTCGAAGTATATTGTATACGTATAGGAAGTATTTTCTATACATTAATCGTGTAATAATTAATAATAATATTATGGAGAACTTGACGATGCAAATTGAATGTCAAATTTAAACGAGTGATACCTATACGGTACACTCTGTATACACTATATAATATTCACAATATTATATCATATAAAATCCATTATAACATTCATAACCCTAAATCCACTTCATATTATTATTACAATTGTATACGGGTGTATTGTAACATGCATATTATAATAGCTAAGTTCAGTAACGCGCACGTTGCACATTTTATTAGCAATTTAGGTATGCTATCATATCGGTATGATATTATGTCGGTTGTCCACCAATAAGCTCTTTGGTTTATCGTATACACGGACTTTTACGGCTCTACAACAGTAGACGGTAGAATATTATTATTACATTCACTTAGCGGTTTAGCTGTTAACGTTTGTTCAATGTTAACGTTGAACACATTTTAACGGATATTATAATCTATTAAAACGATGTATTTAAATGTAGCGATACCCATTTTATTATATTCATATGTATGAATGGGAAGATTGTAGTAATTCCACAACGTCGTGTATTTGATCTGACAATAATTTACACTGACTTTTGGACTTTCGATAGGTTTGTGTAATGTGTACACATTACTATTATAACATAGCTATCTTCGACGGCCTTTTCCGTTTTGAACTCACGTGTCCTCTCCTTCAAACCAAATACGCGCGTTGATTGATATTTTTCATTCGGATTTTAAGTTTAGATTACAGTGTGTACTACTATTATTTAATGTCTCGAAAAGAAAACGATCATTTCTTGACGAAAACCGACACATCTTCATCATATGGCTGTATAAATTGTAGTATACTTACGTATTATGATTTACAAAAAAATATGCGGTGCTTTACAATCTGGACTGTTGGAGGTTGTGTAAGACTTTTTTTAAACATTTAAATCGTGCATTGATTGTATATTTAATATAACTATAGTATGATATTACACCACGGGTGTTATAACTTATGATCGAATTTAATCAAACGGAAAATAAACGAACTTATTCATGAACGATTCTAACGGCAGATTTTTCTGGTTTTAGGCCCGACGGGTGAATATTATTTCAGTAAACTCGACTGTGTTGTATGTGTGTGCGTGCATGCGCGGTGCGTTGGTGATAATATATACATGTAGGATGTAGGCCATAGTATCTACCTATAATCCATTAGTACCTATTCTAACCTAAGGTACGTAATAAAACCGTATAATGAATTCATGATAACCAAAACACAACTTGCATACAATTAAAAAATCGGTCGGCTGTTTTTCTCGTGCAAGTGCGCCCACCTACAATGGCGCATCGCTATATGGGTTCACCCGATAGAATAATACGCACCTATTTCAACAACGACCGAATTATTAAAATGTTCATACTTTGACGGAGTCGAATCCATGAATGTATAATATGCTCGACTGATAGACATTGACAGTTGTACAATGTACAGCCACCTACCAATCATTGTTTATATATCATTATTAAAATAATAAACATTACACGTGCTCGTTGTTGTCGACTGTCGTACTCTGTTTTTAATAATTTGCGAGAAAATTAATCGCTCCGAAGTAGAAAACTGACGCATATTGTACGTACACTAGACTACACAAATAAACGTGTACCTCTTAAGTAGTTTCTATTTCTATACGAGCACCCGAGTGTTGTATGTTTTAGCCTTATTTTTATTTCTTTTTTATAGCGGTAACCACATATTTGACGGTGGGTAATGCTCTGTTTAAAAAAATTAGAAATTACCATTTAACATTCCAGGGAAATTACACAGTGTGCGGCTAGTAATTTTTGCTTCTCAAACAATTATTTACCGTGTATACAATTTTTGATTTTTTTGTTTAAGCTGTTTTTCAACTTGTATGTAATACAATTTGGTGAAATAAAATAATAAAAGTTTTGCATGTGACAAATATTTTTTTGAAAACCATACGGTCATACGTGCTGTGTGGTTCCTCGAAATTTAACATAGTAAATTTTGATTTTTCTGTGACTGAGTGAAGCAATTCATGTTAAACATGTCTTAGTAGCTAGTTATATTAGTAAGAAACAAAAATGGGAACAGAATGTACGATATATAAGTACTAAAATATACTACTTATCAGTTAATACCATAGAGAACAAGTGGGAAAATTATCTGTCGCTCATAGTAATGATAGACCATCACTGCACTTATAATATACATTTATAACGCGTACCTACATAATAAGAGTTGTGACCAATCAAGTGGTCCACACGCGGCCTTCGTTGGCCTTAAATCAGTTAATTTTCTATTCCACTATTTAAATTTGAACATAATCGATATCAGCTGAGTACACATTGTTATTTACCTTAATTTATTACATTTCCGTCATTCGCCATTGTAGTGATAACATAAACTTGCAAAAATAATGTTGCACTGAGTTTAACCATAATAGCTTAGGTACTGATAACTTATTCGTAATAAGTATTAATAGGATATTCGTAATTTATTCTGATTATACCTAATAGCAGTATAAATATAATTATAATTCTTGGAATTGTGGATTATTATCACATACTTAAATAAAATTAACCAATAATTATACTACAGTATTGTTCACATAGGTATTATTTCGTAAAAAAAAAAACGTATTAAAAAGGAATGAATTTAACGTTACAACATCAGAGTTACTGGTTTCGTTTATGGCAAACATATCCTGCTGTACAACAGTCTACAATAGTGTTGTCTATAATGTCTGTGTTTATTTAATTGGAAGTAATTCATAATTATAACAAGGAAAACGCTAAAACCACATCGTATAATATAATACGACTTTTATACAATACACTGAAAGATCCTTCTTGAGATATTTTTCTTTTTTTTTAATCGTTACTAAACTATTGATCTTATAAATCAATTTTTATTTTTATTAGAAAATAGATATTGTTTTATTTTATTTGGAAAGTCATGATTTAAGACATCTAATGAAATATTGTATTATTTATACAACTGTAGTCTGGAGTGGCAATTATAGGATGATTAAACAGAAATATAAACATATAATACGTTTTATAAACAATTATTAAACATACCTACCTATTGTTTTACTTCATTTTCCAATTTTTATACATAAATAACTCTCAAATATGTTACTGGTTGGGACCCGTCTTTAGGATTTAAAAAGTTCATGACCTCTTGCAATTGAATTCTGCATAGACCTTACAATTCGGCCCACTCAGCCTTTTTTTCATTTTTAATGTATACAACTATAAACTATATATTACTATCATCTGCAGCTACGGTACCACTTTAGAAATTACATGCATCATACTACAATAGCCAATGAAGTAAAAATATTAACTATTTCTAAATATTTTCTACTAGCCTAGAATTGACAGACGCTGCTTACATCTTGATTCTTACAAAGCGAATTTAACTGACACCGTATATAATAACAATTTAACAGTCGTAAAATGAGGGGCTCGAGAGTCATATTTTTTATGTAGGTAGAAAGACTCAGAGAATCCTACACAAATACACACACTTGTCGTAGTACGTAATATATAATGCATGTATTGTATTGCTTTATAACGTTTGTTTTGAACCTTGTTTCGAACGATGACGACCGACGGCCGACGGGTCGGCCTTGCGAAGACAATACATGATTCGGTCGGGAAAAAGTCGTGCTCCGCACAATTGGCGTTTCCGGTGGTGAGCCATCACTTATAAGTGTTTTCAAAGTCTTGTGTTTTACATCTGTTATACACACAATTCTATATGATATGCAGTGCAAGTATGCTTCACGACTGTTACGTTTAGTATCTACCTTGTAAAATCTCTTTTATTTTTGTAATCTGCAACGGCCACCCTGTAAACAAATAATCGTTTTTTGTGAACAAAACCAAAATTTATGTGTGAGGTATTAGTTTGCATTCCATGCAATTTATGTAGGATGAAAAATGAAGTTACTCTTAGAGTGTCCAGGAAAATGTGTAAAAAACTTGGTACCGATTGGTTCAGTAGTTTTCAAGTCTATATAAGCCCCCATATGCAATCGTAAATTTATATATGATAGATAGTAACGCTTGTACATTTCGTTTTTTCGCGTACAGTTTGTTAGGTGTTTCGGTATAATGATATACATATTCGGAACATTATATTATCATTTATCATTTATTATTATGTTGGGGTTTGCGATGATTAGGGACGTACCGTATAATATCATTGTATACCTAATATATATACAACTGGCCAATTTAGGTTTGGTCGGTATGGCAGTAAAATATATAATGCATACTTTATAATTATATTATAATAGTCTGGTGAATGTGGCTGTTTGTTGTTCTGAAGGAATCTGTCGGTTTAGTAACTATTTGGTCAATATATATATATATAATATAGGTATATATGTAGATTAGTCTATAGTATTCGTTACATTATATTATCATTATAACCTAATATTCGAATATATTTCCGGTCGATCGTTATTATAATGGCATGGCTGGTTACAAATCGTTCATAAACTTGTATAACATCTACGATTTAATATACATTGTAGTGTTCTTATTTTTTTTTATAAAATATTTACGCGATTATATTGATACACCGCACGTAAAACGACATGTAGGTTAGGCACTCTGGTAAACCTATATGCAACGATGAAGCCTCCGAACGAAAATATTCTTCAAACGACGTCAGATAGCAGTATAATACACGATATAAGAACTCATTATGCGGAATCATAGCCTTTATATTTTATCATGTACATTGTACATTATGTATATCGTATATATTTCAAGTACGTTAACGTACGCGTTAGCGTGTTGCATGCAAAGTTTCTTTCGAGATTTCATATCTCGTACTGCGGGTTTAGGTGAGGTCTTTAATATCGTTTAATCTATATATAACGTTTAATGTACTTCGTTCGGACCAATGAGTTATAATTTACGCGACATAATACAAATCATGTCTTAAATACTTGTACTGTATGTTGGTATTTTTACTACGTATTCACGTGCGGTACATTTGATCTGATGTTGTGGAGACGACGGTGATTTTGATTTTTTCGTCTGTTAAAACATTTGTACAGCTATTTAATATAAGCATGACAGTGGCGCACAGTTTCACTCTAATACATGTGGGCTACAAATCATAATGAGGTTTTTTCTGTAATTACATATTATCCTCGATTATAGAACGTTACGTTTTTGGTGCGAGCTATACTTCTCCTATATCTTACATAGACACACTGTAGGTACTAGATACTTATACACATATAAACCGGAAAGCACCTGATTTTTTATCAGGTTTGACCCATTTGTTTGTTTATTTATTAAAATTCTGAGCTTTGTTGTATTGAAAGTATATTATATTTTAAAATACTTAGATTTTCGATGGCATTCAAGCCGATTGTCTAATATCTTGTGATGATTTCAAATTTATGAACCAGTAAAATTATTGGAATAAATGTATAATGTATATTTCAAACATAAAAATAGTATCAGCATGACTAAGGCATCACTCAATGGAATGAGTTACTCTGTACAAACTAAAATGTGTTAACATTCTAAGTACCAATTTTCTTGGTCACTTCTCATTAGTTTATAAGTATCTACTTTTCATTTTAGTTTCGATGTACGAAATGTTGCTTTTACTTTAAATAAATAAATAAGAATTTTTCTAGAATTATATGTTAACTTATTTTAGGCTGCTTGATCCATAAACTTTAAATGCTCATATAAACATAATAACTATTGAAATTAAATTAAACTTGCGGGTCCTAATGTAATGCATAATTATTATAGTATAGTATACACCTACTCGTATTTTTAGAAAATCTCAGACGAAGTTGAAAGTGTTTTTTCGCATTATAATCATTAATCAGAGAAGTTATCGCTGGTGTTGTATCTTCTAGCGGTCGACGGAACTTTCCAAAAACTAGTTTTCGTAGCGGTTCGTGCCTTCGTGGACCGCGTTGTACACTTTTTGTCGTAGGTATAGTAGATGCACGAGAGCGGTTGACTTTCTACGGTGCACAGACGTCCACCCGCAGGCAACAATTTATATATTAATATTAGGTATTATTATAAATTGTAATATAATATATTTTCTGATTTTTCGTGTATAATTTCCACACCGCTGTCTTGTACCGTCTCTCCCATAATAATAATATTAATATAATATAGTATCGAATAAAAACCTATTATTCTATTCAGATGAAGCGGTAATTCGCATATAAATATGTAATATTATAATTTCGATGCGCCGTATACAATATACGTCCCTATCAATATATCACAGTACGCTTAGCTGCAGTTGATTTGTCTGTATAATAATAATAATAATAATAATGTTGTGATATTGTTTATCGGTTTACCGATTGATTTTAACTATCCGTAACGACTTAACAATTCGTTTTAGGTGTTTGCTCTATATTTTATTTGTGCCATACACACGTTTCGGCGTTTATATTATCATTGCGTTATTATTTTATATACGGTTTATTATATATATTATACATATACAATATTACAATGCTAGTAATAATAATAATATAAACATGTGTTGGTACTTGTAAAAAATAATATAAGACATAGCGATACGAACCGACGCGTGTTATTCCTATTTGAATAGGTACCACACAGAATACGTATAAGTGAAGTGAAAGCATATTATTTAATATTTATTATAATATTATGTAGTCCTCAAATACTTACAATACATATTATTAATTTTTAAGATATTCTGATATCCTATTTTTTGTATTATGAAGAGGAGTATAGAATTCGTTGAACACTAGCCACAAACGACATTAACGACATTTAAGAATTTGATCGTTAACTGTTAAGTATTCCTTATACACTTTTATTCAAAGGTTTTCAATGTATACTCAATTAATAATTTAGGTTTAGACGGGAATTAATAGAGGTACCTACTATTAAAGTAGAAATTCGAACCTTTTTTTTATATGTTGGTGTTAAATAATTTATTTTTAAATTATTAGACACATTATAATTTGATACCACTCAAAAGTGAATACAAAATCGAAATAAATATGTGACCTTGTGATTAAGAATGTATGATGTATTGATGTATTTAATGGTACCTACCCATAGTGGATATAGTTTGGGGTGATTTTTATCAAGTTCAAATATTTTAAACTAAATACAGCCATCGTTTGTAGGTAGATCCATTTCGAAAATGTCTTCAGCAATACATATATTATTTTGAGGATAGTCGCTATTTGTTCTATCTTACATAGTAATGTGTATAATTGTATGTAAGTTTATTTTTTAAATCAATCAAGATTTTTGATTCCGTAAACTTTTGTAATTCTTGAGAGAAAAATATTTTAAATTTAATTTTTAATATTTACTTTTTTTAACCATTTTATCATATTATTGTGTAGGAAGTATATATTTTTTTATTTAAATTTCTACCCCATAAAACCTGTGTTATATGCCGATAAGATATAATAAAAAACTTAGGTACCTAAACACATTTAATATTGCGAATATTTATTTTACTGTTTCAATAGAACCAAAAACGTATTTGAACAATATTATAATGAATGTTTAGCAGGAAACAGTGTGTTAGAGTAGTACTTTTAAAATCGAAAAACATAACCTTGTAAAACGTAGGTTCATTATTACCAAAACCAAGAGAAATATTAGCGTACAAGTGTTTTATAAGTAAGATATACTACATAGTATTACGATTTAACTAAGTTTTAGCGAGTCAAATCAACGGCTTCGCTAGTAGTTGCAGTATATCACGCTGATATATAGGTATGGACCTATAGGTATAAACTATAAAGGTTTAGTGTTTTGCATATAGATCGTTATAATTAGATTTTTAAAATGTCGTGAGTGACAGTCGAACTCAAAAACACCAATTAGAAATCGACAGGGGAATACAAGGAATACAATGACGGAGATGGTGGCGATGTTTGGTGGATACGTTCTGTTGGTCGAAGTAAGGAGAAAGGCTGTACAGTGGTAAATAATATCAGTGTACACTGTACGCACGTATGAGAGTAGGAGCAGACGTCGGGATCGAATAAGTTTACGAAAGTGAAAGCTTTTTTACCCGAGATCTTAGAGAGTCTGCGACCGGAAACATTTTTCTTTTTTTGTCGGAGGTCTACAATAATATATAATTCGTCTATAATCTTGGCTGGTTCACCACGTATTATTTGCAGTCGTGTCAATTATTTAGACTTCAATATATTACATAGATATTAAATCGTATACGCCTCTCTAATTTAGTTAGAGTAAAACGCATGTAAATCGACATAATATTAAAATATTGATGGACATCGTACACTTGCTTTGTCTGTAATCAGTATATTTACTTAATTAATTATAGTTACAGTTAGTTCACAAAATTATTAAATGTCGTAACGATTTACTTTATTTATCTAGGTATTATAAATGTATGATTATATTAGTGTCTAGGCTTTTTCAATAGCATTAGACATAAACATTTTAATGAACATCTACAAAGCAACGGTTAAACGTGGGAAAAATTATTTTCGCCAACAATATTATAATATGCACGACGCATACCTCGACAGGGTAATTGTGCGTAGTATGCCTAACGATTATTCGAAGATTTTTTTTAAATATTTTATACGCAAATAAGTACATCTAATTATATTATAAATAAGTAATTAATTATGTATTTTTCGATTACAATGGACAATTGTACCGCTTCCGTTTTCTCATATTTTTTTCCCTGAAACCCGAGTCCTTGGTCAGGCCAGAAATATAATATTATTATATTGTATAAAGTTTAAATTCACGGTCATGGCTGTAGCGGCACTGCCCTTGCAAGTGTCATGCGTATAGTCGAGGTGATGGTGTCATGTGCGATGAACCTTAAAAAAAAAAACAAACAAAACCAAACGCTTTAGTGTTAAATCTACGAATCGTATGTTGAAGATTTAATATTTCTTGATAGATTGTAATGGAAACAATTATCAGTTTTTAACATTTCGCGACTACACGAAGTATATATTTAACAACCACAACTATATGATATAGACAGTAAATAAAAAAGGTAATATGAAATAATATTAAAGTATAATATATTAGGTATGAATATGAATTCTGTTGACCTACACTCTTAACCGCTTATTGTACATATGAAAAATGGTTCTCGTGATTTATCATACGTAGGTACATGATGTTCTTGAGTTGAAATAAGCGTGATGCACGTCTCCAGCTGTAAATATACCACGTAAAATGTACATGTATACCGATTTAAATAATCTGTAGGTATAACTATTTCAGATGTATCCTTATTCTGAGTTTCAACGAAAATTAAAATGCAGTGAAGTCCCTAACAATGATCTTATCGACGAGTCGCATTATAATTATGCAGTTTATAAAATATTAGTAAGACTTATTAGTTTTTAAAAAAATAATAATAATATAATAATATGAAGAATAATATGAGATGTGACACATTGATTTTTTTTATTATGTGTTTTACCTGGTAAATATTTCAAAACTTAACACGGCTCACAAAAATATGACCACGATCTACTTTTGGATCATAAACCACGGTTTGGGAACTCATGCTTTATATTATTACTGTCGTGATGGCATTTTGGGGAGACTGACTTTTTTGAAAAAAATATTTTTATGTATTTCTTTAAATCTTTCCGAATGGTGATGAATATTATGTAATTTTGAAAAATACTTATAAGCACTTACCGATACGTACTTGAAGAAAAGTGTACTTTAATACATATATATCCAATATATATAATATTATGTTACTGTTAAAGTAAGAAGTATAGAAGATAAATTTGACTGTGTGCCCAGATTTCCTGCTTAATGTATGTCACATCTTACACATACACACACGTATATACATATCTAAGTATATTTAATGGAGTATGAATCCGATTCATACACCGTATAGCTTTTAATGACAGATGATTGTATATAATATTATATTGTGTTATAGTCGTTTTGTAATATATTATTCTAATGACGATTGATTGATGGAGTATTATTAGCAAACAATTCGTAAGTGTGCACAGCTATCGTGCTTTCAATGTGTCAGATTTGTGATAATGAACGAGTTTGACCTAAGGAATGGTGGCTATTCAGTTATTGTACTAGTTGTGTATTATTTAATGTTTAAAATATTTGTACGCTAGTCGAAGAAGTATAAATAGTATAATATCGGTGAACTATATTACGATGCAAACTACCAAGTGTATTGGCTAGAACAATAGATAATTTTACATCGAAAATTTAATATTTAATATAATAAAGTTATAGTTATAATATTGGATCTGCACCGCTTCATTAACAATGCCGAATGAGTTGGTTCCGGACCATTCAGATTTATATAATTCGTTGAATCATATTAAACTGATGTCCATTTTAATTAAATATTTAATATTGTTTATATCAAAACAAATATTTTTATACTTATATGTTTTTTTTTAAGTATTTTTACAAATCTATCATTGCGTGTAGGTCCAGACTTGTCCTGTTGCAGTAAATAACATATTGCATTATCTATTTACTTAAATATAATTATTATATTTAAGTAAATATGGAGTATTATATTCCACAAATATATTGCATGCACGTACTATAAATTAAAATGTATATTCATACAACGATCACCAAACATAAAATACCTATATTATGTACCTATAGTACAAAAAATATACGATCATTGATCATATTATGACCAATCGGTGGTAATCTTCGTTAGCTTATAAATTTTGAATTATAATGTATTTGTATTAATATAATATATATAAATATATTATTATCAATATACTTAGTATTACTCATTTTAGTGAATTACTAGTCAATAGTGACTATTTTGCTAAGTTTATCATGATTTTTAATTATTTTAAATAATGTTTAACTGTCTTGAACAAACATGAAATATTCATATATTAGGTATCTAGTTACCGTGAATATCTACGAACATAAACGTTTTAGAAAATAAAAATAAAAATTATTACCTATGAGTTATTAGTTTATTACTTATTGCAATATGAAACGAACTTTATGGTGAATATTTATTCGATAATTTCAATAAACTTATACACATTTACTATAATATATATTTATATATTATTTTATTATCTGTCTAGCAACAATACCTAATATTATCATACAAACGAATTATATAATATAAAAATATAAATAGTATGAAATGTTATGGTGCGTTTTTCATCTTATACTTAAACTAAACACACTATACTATATTGATTATGATATTATATTAAATTTATTAGAATTTTTACGCATACAATCCTAGTCAAAAATGTACTTACAGAAGTTAATCTAAATAATAATAACTTAATACAATATAAATCCATATCTAAGTGTAAAGTAAATTAATAATTTAGACAATGATGACACCGATGATAGGCTCAGTGATAATTTTCATTATCATTATATAGGTATTTATAATAAACGGTTAAGAAATACCAACAGTGCTAGTCGATTAGTATACATATGAAACATTACCTAATTTATTTAGTCAATTATAATCCTGAATTATCGTTATTTCTTAAAATGTCTTGTCTTTAATTATACTTGTTCCATTATCCAAATGAATAATTGCCGCTATTCCCTAATATATATAATATATAATATTATGAACATTTATGGCAATATTATTTGATTGAACATTGTTTTTTTATAATAATTTCAATAAAAGGTCGTATTAAATTAGTTTTAAAACGTTGTCATGGTGTTACGTACTTATTATCTGATATACACGATTTACATATACCATATAAGTATATTACACACATACAACCATACAATACATATTATATATGCCCGATGTAAATATAGAATATATAATATATATATAGCGATATAGTAAATAGATACATCTGTTATTTCGTTAAAATCCAAAGTTTTGCAAAATTAAATATTATCGCACAGATATTCTTTGCATAGTATTGCGCAAACTCATATATAATATGTAAATATTTGCTTGTGTGAAATTTAGGTCGAAAAAGATAAGTCAGATAAGTTCGATTTGCAAAAAAAAAAACGTTCATAGAATATTGAATAAAATCCAAATCAATTTATGCCATACGCTTATTTTGTATGATTATCATTATATTCCTATTTTGGCATATCACATTCATATAAATAATGTTTTTAGTTTGATTGAACATGTAATTAATATAAATTCAATGAAGTTCATGCATAACGTGTAAGATGGTTTTTTAAGGTTAGGTATATACTTAGTGGAAGTGGATAACAAATTTTCCGGTATTGTAAATACATTACATGTAATTTTTACACGTTAATTTGCATACACAGAATACATGAACCTTAAAAACAAGTTGTGATTGAAGTTAATTAAATGGATATTATCTGCTTTGCGATTAGTTTGATTACACCACATGGATGCGATAATAAGGAGTACATAATATAGAGATAAATATAATATATGACGTATGGTGTTGTTTCTATTTACATTTTACAATTTTGTATTTTAATAATAATACATTTTTCGTAGGTATATTGCTCGTATTTATCGCAATATTAATTAATAATTGTTATGTACATTAGTGATGTTGGTTTCGAGTAAGTTTATATAATATACTTATTCATATTACCATACGTATTACGTAATAATTATTATTTTAATTATCTAATTAAATTTGGGTTTTAAGGTTTCCATAAAATTATCTTCGGGTTTTTTTTTTTTTACTGAAAGATTTCAAAGTTTACTAAAAATATTTTCCATTGGTACGTAATAGAAAAATAATAACTTATATTATATATTTGTAAAAATTGATGTGAAGAGATGAATTTTATATAATATGTTTAATTTTAGTATGACAGGATGGAGAAGGTAAACAATATTAGGGGCCCATATTGTTATCTGAGATCATTGAATTATAAATCCATGATAACTCGTTTAATGTGAAAAATAACAAGTTGTTTTTAAAAGAGCAACTACTGTTTTTTATCACTAGAAAATGTAGGTTATTATTTTTAAATTTTAATCGGATACATAAAGATAATTAGAATCTATTTATTTAATTTAAAATTTTGTATTATTTACAACTATTCATTGCTGGTACATAGACTATACAGTAGTATATTATTATAATACATTTATATTAAGTATGTACTTTTATGTTTTGGTATTCGGCCAAATATCTGTTGTGCGTTATGCCACCGGGGTTGGTTCTCGTTCTTATAATCACATATATAATATTCTTGCAGCTATACAATATACATAATACATACATAGTTATAATATAATGTAGCGGACATCGGTTGGTAAATGACGATACTATTAATAAATTATAATATTTGCATACTAATAAAATGCAATTATTCTGAAGGTAATTTTACAATATAATATCGTCGGTTGCTTAAGATTTAATGTAGGTATACAGTTTCGCAATCGTAATAATCATTTTGAGGCACCGGTGAAAAATATTTTAGTGTTTTTTGTTGTTAATCAACTAATTCTTAAAGTTTCCAATGTAATAATCGAAAGCAGTTTCATTTTCATTATAGTAAAATTATATAGGTTAAGTATCGACAACAAATTTGTATCGTTTATTTTCAACTTTAAAAGTTAACATTACACCGTATATATCGTATCTTGTCGTGTTTTGTATAATATTCGATAATACATAGTACATAATACTACAAAGTAGTTAATATAATCATAGACCGTATTACCCAAAATGATCGCACGTATTAATCTTTATATTGCGTGGTTTACATATAAAGAGAATCTATAGTTATACGTTATAATACTTAAAACCACTGTTAGGCACAAAACACAGAAATTGAAAAACGAGTGTACTCTAAAGTACAAGCTTGTATGATCGACGAGGTTTTGGCGAAGCGTTGTTGGAAACCAATGTCAGTATATCGCGACCAAATATGACGTGTCACTCACGGTATCATCCAGTCTTAACGTTCGAAAATATATTGTTAACATATTTTCTACGTTGTATAGAGACTTCGCGATTCATATAGTCGATTCAGTCTATACATTCTGTTGTACATACTTGACATACTGTTCATACGCGTTGAAGGAGAATTGCACTGATGCGGAGAAAATATTTGGCGGTGGCGACCACGTTTTTCTTAGATTGGCGCTGATGACAGAAATTATTCCTGTTATATTTATGATTCCGGTCGGTGTATAATATATCTCCAATTCAGATAATAAAATACTTCTATGAATTATTATTTTTTATTGTAGACTAATATGATAATTATTTATTAGTATAGGAGCTAGTGTTTTTTTCTCGGGGAGACGCAGTGTCAGCTTAAATTGATGAACGGTCACTGGCCATTGATAACAATACAACATATATATAGTATATAACATATTATACATATTATCCAGCATGCACAATATTTTAATAACCATGCAGCACTCCTTAGTTGTAAAAAAAGTTTTCTGAATTCCCTGATCACCGTAGACTGAAGCCCCGTCGGAACGTGCACACACACAAGCAACAGAAATTATATGAAAGCATAGCCGGATCGTATTGTCTCTGCAGCAATCGCAGTCGGATCGGGTAGCTCGAGTTCCACTTTGTCGACGATATCTATCGTTATGATTTAGGTCATCGCTGCAGCTGAATTTACCTTACCTTGTGCACATGCAACATGCGACTAGACGATATAATGTATTCGGTGTGACGTTTCGGTTTCAAAATAATATGTTAAAATCCGATTTCTATTATAATATACAGTAGACTATAGAGTATATACATAGCATGTATTAACATCTGCCACAAAATATTGGCCGTGAATTCATCGTTCAACGACGATAAAAATATGATAATAATAGGCATTTGATCATAATATCGCATATGCGGTGTGGAACGAAAAGACAATCCTATATTATTTCGATCTTACGATGTGATGTGACTTATTATATTGTTTATATACAGTCTCGACAGAATATTATTTTCTAATTTTCTCATTTGCTGGTGTTACCGTTATGGTTTTCGTTTTTCAATCGATTAGTGTTATGATGACTATTTATTATCATACTGTGTAAAATATACTCGTGATAATATGGGGCGTGAAGAAAAGTTATAATTGTACGTAATATTTTTCGATTATCACGTTGAAAGAACTCTGCTAATGATGGTGGCGGCGTGGTTTTAGTAATATTTTTGTTTTAAATATGCGCATTATAACAGAAATCTGGCCTGAGTGTTTGCAAAATCGATCTAGCGAAATTTCAACCAATCATCTATATCTGCTGATCTACTATAATGAAATGTTTAGATGTGCTTTGGGTTCGGCGATATTAAAAATGTATAGTTGCAGTTATTCTGTATTCATTATTAATTTATTGCTACCTATATTAAATTATTATTATTATGTATTATAATCATCATCGTCACGGGAATCTTATAAAAATATCAATAACCATTGCAGTGTACTGTGAAGAATTAATTATATTATATAACAAGAAACAGATTTTTTTTATGTAAATGCATATATTTATTAGAATAATCTATTGGAAATTTAATAAAAAAAATGGGCAAGATTTAATTTACATCATCGTTAAGAATACAAATTTTATTATCCAATAAATTATGTATTACCATTATAATATATTCGTAATATTTAACATATTTTGCATTTTTTAAAAATATTTAATGTATTTACTGATATCCATTACATACTTTTTTCTTTAGTTTATTTATTATTAAAATTACATAAAATTGAATGTTGGAAGAAACAATATTTTAAAAACTTGAGTAACAATTATTCACAAGGTATAAAATAAAGTATTTAGTATCTATATGCAGCTTAAAATTAACATAGAAAAAATTACAGTCGATTGATAATTTACATAATTTATTACTTCTAAGTTCTTACATTGTAAATTGTCAATGTTTGAACGTACTTGGACTAATATCAATTGTGTGCATTTGGCACATTTTTATTTTATATAATTTATTGTAAATTTGAGTGTATATTATAAATTTAAATGCATACTTTTTAGGTATAATACCGTTGCATTTTAACGTGACATTCATATTATTTTAATACAACAATATGGTAGGTATAGAGCATACTATAACTTATAACATATCAACTTGTCGGGTTTAGCATAATTTTTATACTGATTTCAGTTTTGTGACTGTTTTATTTTAATTGTGATGATGGAATTATACCCGTTAACATGTATACTTATTACTTACATTAATGAAAATGTGTTTTACAAAAGCGTACCAGTTTGTAATATACAATAGCGCAATTTAAATATAATAGATACTGTAAAATATTATGAAAATTATTTGGGAATTGGGGACCACTGATCCATATTTTATATTCTTACATGTACTTAAAAGTAAAATATAACTGTCGAACGGGTGTGGTATTTATTGTAGCTGTATACACGCGTTAGCGCTTAATATAACAGATTAAATGTTTAATCTATGACAATACACACTTAATTATCACGTAATATTTTCTTTATTTTTTTTATATAATAATATACTGTCGTGTTCTGTTCCGACATAGGTATACGACATAGTATTAATGTATTATAGGTGCGGTATTATGGAAGAATTTGGAGGCATAGGTATATCTATTTTGAAATAGTAATCCAAATCTATATAGCGTCCACGAAGTCAAACATTGTATTTTTAGTAAATTGTTCATAAAAATAAGTTATATTTTTTATCCCTAGATTTCTTCTACTCAAAATTTAAAAAGTTTATGATATTTCAATAATGTTTAAAAATTTAACTTGCTAAATAAGTGTAAGTGCGTACCTAACTGTAAAAATAAGCGCCGCTAATAATTAAAATTTAAGCGTGTGATACGAAAATGTACCTAATACAAAGATCTTGTAAGTATACAAGATTATTGGGTACATTTTACGAGCTAAGGGCCGGAAAATCGATTATTTCCTTTCTACGGTACTTTGTTCAATTTATTAATTATTTCTATACCTAACCAGCTAAACGTTTTCTCAGTAATCTCGAGCACTGAATCGCGGAGCGGACCTATGTCACAAGGCATAACTAACTTGAAAATTCTGGAACAGTATTATATTATATTATATACTGTTTACTATATATGAAATATATGTAATGCATCTTACATAGTTATAATATTATATTTGCACACGTCACGTTTTAAATACAAGTATATTATGAAACGGCTTTAAAATAATAATATATTTGGAGCAATAGTATGTTGAAATTACATAAGTAGGTATTATGTATGATGTGTGTGTGTGGGTACACGTTTTATACTGGATTTCCTACCTACGTAATATAGTGAATCTTCTTACGAATCTTCTTACGACATTTGTAATAGAGTCGGATTGTCCTTAAAAAAAAAAAAAAACATAAAATAAAAACGAGAATAAAAATAAATACGACATTTTTGGTTAGTATTCTCCTACGTACCTAATGTATATTTGTACTTGATGGGTATAAATACATTTCGTAGGTGTAGCATGAGTACTCATATAAAGGTAAATGATGTAGGTGGTATAATTATACCTAAATCACGAGGACGATTTTGTAAACCTGAGTACCTGACTAATGTAGATTATCGTCAATAATGAAAAAATAAAATAAAAACTAGTTCATATTTCTTTTTTTAATTTGTATGATGGTTTATTACAACATATTATACTTATTATATTATGTTTAAAAACAAATACATTTTCTATCTTAGTTATAAGTTTTATGACTAAAACGTATGGTATTTTACCAAATTTCTTATCGTTCCGGACTCCGGAGAGATATCATCATAGTGTACAATCTTAAGTTAGTAATACGTACTTACATAGTATTATATAATATTATAATACATCGTTATATATAGAATATAGATTACAAATGTGCAAACTTTACGTTGTGCGTTATTATTACTCTGTTTTTATGCTGAGCTTTATATTATTATATTTATATAAGTACCTATTACCTATACCTACATTAATGTATACAATTTGAAGTGTATATTATAAATACATAAAATAAAATAAATAGTAATAAGTATTTTTTTAACATACAATAAGCCACATAAAAATTTCACAAAAAAAATAAATATACACACATATATATATATATATTATACATTTATATTTAGTATGTAATGTGTATGGATTTGTGTTACCATATTTAACAAATTTAAACGCTTTTAGTTTTCGCCCCACAAACCAACCAACCAAACCTGGGGGTATTCTGGAGGTACGTTGAGGAATAATATTTATATATAGTTTGTCAAGTGATGTATTATGTAACGGATGTTGGTATTAATATATATGTCTATTGATTTTTATTGCCGACGACGAATTTAATATTTTGACAAATCTTTATTTGTAAGTTTCACGTCTAATGTTAAATTATAATTTTATTTAGACAACGAAAAAGCTAAAACATTATTATTACCTAGTACCTATAAATTCAGTATATTTTGTCATACTAACCTGTGTCACTGTCACTTAAAAATAATTTTTAGTCTACCCACGTTATGGTGACACTTGAGCTTACACTCAGTCTGGTCCAATAGGTTCTTGATAATGAGTTATGATAATATGATTAATATATATTTTAAAATAAAAAAGAGGAAGGGTTCTCATTTCAAAAATAGACGTTTAGATTTATTAAAGGACATTCCTTAAGTAATATTTAAAATTATAAGAACTTGAAAATATTGTTTATTATTTAAGTATGCTTAAAAATTCCAAAAATCAGAACTTGAATAAATTTATTAGGTATTAAGTGAAAAATGGGAATTACCACGTTTGATAATTTACTCTATATATTATTACGTTATACATTTGTGCATTAGATTTTATAATTGTTTAGTTGCGATATGATTATCTGATTTATTATATCAGTCGTTAATTATTAGTAATAATTCATTGAAATTTGTGACTAATTTATTATGTATATTTTGTACTTTCTTTTATAACATGTTTTATCTTATTCGTTAATAAGTTCAGTTTTTTTTCATCGAATTGATTTTTGTTCATCTGTCATAGTATTGATTGGTTATTATAGTGGTGAAGACGGTAATTGAAGTGCATCCACATTAATGTATTACGAAATTTTATAACGTGTTAGCGCCATATATCAGCCATACCGTATTATATATTTATTTGTGTATACAATATTTACATCAATTTTAAAGTACTAAAAATATTTTTTTAATGTACTTATATTGGCCGTTGTTATGCACGTATTTAATAAATTGAAAATAAATTGATCATACTCCCGTGACGTGATGTCCTCGAAAATATTGTAATTTTTTTAAGTATTTTAATTATTTGTAAATATATATGTATGTATATTATATATTTATATGCACAATATAATAACACAAAGTTGTCGTTTCAGTTCCAAAATCATTTCCTGGTATTACAATATTATTTATGAACGATTTGCGTGAATTAGTTATCGCTGTTTACGCATGTGACATATATATGAGTATGTCATAACACGCAGCTACAAGAATAAAAGGCTACAGGCATGTTCATATATATTTGATATAATAATGAAAAAAAAATTATACAGTATTCGAAATATCGACTATGCAGGACATATTAGGGTGAAAAACTCAAGGTTGTAACAATATTGATTGTACATAATTTACTGACTATGATAATATATTATAAGAATTGGTGTGTAATTTCCTCGATAAAATGTTTTATTTATATTTGTAAAACTGTATAAGCTTAAAAATATATCATATGTTATTGATAAATTAGTTTATCCCTTGCATGAATACACGATAGATAAAAATATTCATTTAAACCAATCGTTTTAAAAATTCATTCTTATATAATGACCCTGACCGTTGCGATCGTTATATAATTCAATATTTGAATTGATTCAGCCGATTCAGAATTTCTATAATCTTTTGTAGACGCTGATCGATACCTTGGCAATTGGTGTTGGTGACGAGTACTTTAATTGTAAGTACTAAGTAGGTACTCGGGGAACCTATTTTAAAATGACGGAAATGGCATATTTAGGTTGCTTATATTATATATGTATAGGTATATGCGACGGATGTAACAATTATTCATCAACAACCAGCAATTGTCAAATTCTTCAAGTATAGACACACTAATTTCTTTTATATTTATATAATATCGAGTATTGGCTAGGTAATAGTATAGTCGTATAGTATTTGGCTAAAATATATTTATTATGACTTGCACCACACGGTAAAATTCTGCAGAGAAGATTGACAATTTAAGTAATCTATAACAAACAATAACAGAAATATTAAATAAAAAAAAAAAAAAAAAATAATAGTCATTTTGAGTCCAAGAAGTAGAGCCCAAGCCATTTTCCTAAAACGCGTTCCGTCCAATCTGTCCATGTATACAAAAGTGATGCATGGATTTTCAAATATGTTACCTGGAGTAATGGATATTAGTTGCGATACGTTAAAATATATACCTATGTATAATATAATATATATGTGTATAATAGGTATATATTTTTTCCATTTTATGAACCGCTAAAATTGGGTACTATACTTATATCAATATATTTCTTTGGCCTGGATCCACGACAATACCAACACAATATGTAATCTGCCGTCCAACGAATTATGTAAAAATGTTGCGGTTTTTTTTTGTGGTTCTCGTGTAGAAACAAAGCGGTTAATGTTTTTTTCTTCAAAATAGGCTTAAAATCAAATTAAATAGTCGACCAGAAAACATCTGACAGTGATACCGCCTATCATAACTGCACTTCAGGATGCGTTTAACGGCTGTTTATACAACCTTCGGCCGGCAGTATTCCGATAATAATAATAATTTGTATAGTTTTTCAAAAGAAAATACTATATAATATATATATATTTGTCTGGCTGTAGACCGTGTGAATCATTCAGAAATAAGCCGAGTTGTTATCGATTCGTTTCGGAACAGTATATATAATATATTATTATTATTTTCAATCGAAAAAACAGATTTTGTCACCGGTCGGTCAGTCATCGTTGTTTTTCGCTATAGTTCTAGAACGATTATTTAGTGTGCAAAATATGTAATGTAATACAATACAATATAATATATATATATATATAGTTTTAGTAATAATTAAAAATATAATAATATACTATGTGAAAAAACGCGACCGCGAACCGCAAGTCTCCGAGCTTATAATAATAGGTGCGTGTTGTTCTCTCGAGTTTATATCAGGTGGGTAGGGGAGGGGATTATAGAGGAAAACGATTTCCGGTCTAATGATTTTAGGCGTATTTTTGTGTTTTTTCATCCTATAGATACACCTAACACCGTTGTCGTTTGACATAATTCATTTTTATTCGATTCGGTTGTAGGCTCACGATTTTTTACACCACATTTTTTCGTTGTTATTTTTGTTTTATACATTTACGCCGTGCTTAGGTCTCGACAATGGTTATTATTATTATATACACGTACAGGTGGTGCGTAACTCCCAATCGTGTAGGTGTAATAATGTAATATAATGTACGGCTGTGTATAAATCGACTATAGGTACCCTTGGATTGATGAATGACGAAGCCGACGACAAGCTATATAATCGAATTTTTAACACGGTACGTTTGTTGTTTTGTCGGCTTGTTCAATAAAGTTTTTCTCAGTTTTACGACACTTCATCGTCGTGTATATTATACCACATATTATTACATGAATATATTATTATTTAATCAGGTCCGGGATGTGCGTATGAATACATCGTACAAGCGGAATTTTTATAATATATAACATTGTTAGTTAAGGCTTTGGTAATTTAGGTTTACTGATTAAGACTCTATATGTTTTACTCAATACCCCTTTAAGATTTTCAACATTTTTACACAACTTTTCCCCAAATAAAATAAAAAAGAAATATAGTGTTCTAATTAGCAATTTAATTAAAGCAAAAAAAAAAACAAAACTGTAAGCAAATTTTATTTTTATATATTAAATTCGTATTGCAGTTTGTATACAATATACATATGCATATCTATATACTTCTGTGTATTACTTTTGATATATTATTTTAAATTATTTTTGATTGTAGGCAGTTACCTATATATACATTTCATTTCTATAAGTTATGATTTGTAAACAATAAAAATAAAAGTCACAGTAGAATCACTTTCCTTAGCATTTCTTTAAAACGTCCCTCTCAAAATCAAAAGAGCCCATTGAAGGGGTACCACCCACATATGGAATCACTGGTTTAGAGTTTGTTTTATCACTTTTATTATAGGATACTTAAAAAAGTTGAAATTGATAAATTTACCTAGCTTGTAAAATAAAGTATATGACAACAATAATCAATATTATTCGTATAAGTGGTAACTATTACATCCTTATTTTAAAGTATTTTTTCTTGTGATGGAAGGATTATGATGTATAATTGATATTTTTATATATTATGGCCATACATTTAGTGTGATAGGTGGTGAAATTATGAAAGACTTTAAAGTTTTGTATCTATGCAAAATTATTGAATGAAAATAAAATAATTAGTAGTAACTACTTTATCTATATACATATATTTTATAATTATATATATTCAAGCATTCCTGTTAAAATATAATATTATAATAATGGAAAATTAGTAATTACATAAAACGCTTACAGAAAAGTAAAATAATAGTCAAGTTCAAGAGTTTAATGCTTTGTTGTCAAATATTAAAATGATATCTTTTGTATCAATACAAAACTTCTCCTCACTTGCTCTCTCAGAATATACACTTATGCGTATTAGATTAATATTGTTAAAAATATTATTGTCTGTATGAAAATAAATACGATTTATTTTAGACCTACTTTAAACTACACAATATTACGTATGCAGTTCAATAAATAACGATTTCGTCATTTGTTTAATCGGACCGAGAATAAAAACATTTTGTTGAAATCTAGAAATTCACTTAACGCGTTCTTTTGTATAATATATAACACAGACGCACATTTTTCGTTTCACTCTACATAATATTATTATCATTGCGTAACGTCAATGTATGTTGAATAATACTTGATGATTGACTCTATGATTTTTTTTAATTACATTTAGTATGAGTAGTGTAATGACTGTTGTCAACAACTTGCTGTTAATATTTTTGGTGTTTTTTTTTTTGTCAGTACTTCCTGTAGTTTTGTCCTCAGTGGTTTGCTTTCCGGAAACAAAACTTTTTCCCACAATTTTTTTGTTTTGTTATAATTTAAACGTTTTACCAATAGTACATCGCTTGTAATTCTATGTACCTATCCTGTATATTATAACATGAATGTAATATTAATTGCGATTGGGAACACGAAATGGTTTGATCACGACTGAGCATCTTCATATTTATTTTGTTATTACCGCGGGTAGCTCCGGCTAAATGACGTGTTATTATTTTTTCACTATTCTTATAAAAGTCCCGATGGGAGGCTGAAGTCGATATACCGTGCAGTGCACACTTTGCACATCCAGGAGTCGCAGTACTGCATGTGTTAGCCACTGTAACAATAACGATATAAGTATTTTTTTTTTTCTATAGAAAATATCATAAAAAATCCGAAACCATCACTGACGTACACGATTCATGTATACTTAGTATCAATTATAATATTATCGCAGGTTATCTCTATAGCGAATTAATGGAGGTACGCCGGGCGTTGCGCAACGCCGCGCTCGTTTTTATAGATGGTTGTCGGACCGCGCCGAGGAAAGTGTGTACAATCGATTCATGCCGAATAACGACAATGAAATTATTACGCATTGCTCGTTTCGCTCGTCGGATCGAGAGATAATTGCGTGTCTTAAGATGCGCGAACGAGTGACGGTTCATGTCTGTATAATAATATTATGTGTACGTTGAGCGCGCATTACAATCGCGCGCCGGGCAGATGATTTTTTTCCGGAAATACAACCGCATCTCTCCATCGTGTTGTTATATAAAACAAATCGGTGTTTAAACGGATAATCGCGTTTAATTATTTGAACCGATCACTTCGCGGCTTTTGAAAATCCGCCACAGATACCGATTCGATCGAGCAATTTTAATATCCTTTTCGGGTGCCTTATGGCTGCATTTTCGCATAATATTATAATATACGTGTTTTATAATAATTACTCATATTACAGTACTATTATACTACTGTCTAACGCACGATTTTTAAGTCTGTTAGCTGTACGGCGAGCGGTCTGTTTTCGTTTTTAATTTCATCTCTGTCATGACGACAGTAATAATAATAAGAGTATGTCGCGTGTGGCGTGTTATAAAGCAACGCGTGTTGTCATACTCGATCAAAAATAATAAACATAATATTATAGACACACACTGTAGCGCGTTTCAATCATAATGTATATAGTGGCTCGTTGAATAATTAATATCAATTTACCGTGCGGATCGATCGCGGCGGCCGGCCGTCGACTTTTAGTGTACACAAATACAAACGCAACGAATACACTGGCTGCTAAGACAATCGAAAGCGAAAGAACTCCCAGCAATTACATGCGCGTTGTCGTCGTAAAACGAAATAATTTGTACGAAAATTTAATGGTCTCCTACATAATACGCGCCTAATGACTTGAATACATTTGTACTTGTACACACTGCACATACACACTTTCCAGAACCATTAAACTATATGAATGTTATATTGTTCGGGCCGCAGAACGATTAGGTTTGAAATTCAAATCTGAACGTACGGTAATTAGAATTGTTCGTAAAAAAATAAAAAAATAGATACCTAATTTTTATTATTATTTTATTTATATTTAAACATTTATATTTATCTTAAGGTGAAAGATTTGTATCCATTTCGATCACACGTATTGCGTCTTATTGATTAGGCGCGTTTGATGAAGTATACTGATTCGTAGTCATATAAATAATGATAAATGATAATAATAATACGATAAACACTTTTATAGTTAAGTTATAGGATATAATAAACTATTCGTGTATTATTAAGCAGAGCAAAGTTATTAATATTTCATAGAAACGATTCATGAACAATTTAATAATTTTATTATCTATATTTAATATTGTTGATATAAACCGATCCTCCTTAATACAACCGAAAAGTTTATTTGAAAAAATAAACATTCACATACAAAATAATTAATTGTGCATATTATGTCATGTCGATATACACTCATCGATGGTACGGTTCAAGTTAAAATAAGTTCAGTAGAACTAATTTTGCGTAGTTAGCTTTAATATTTGAACGAATTTATCAACTATCAAACAATAATGTCGCCTTATCTATATATTTATTTATTGGTGTTTTAGGATACATTAATTTTAAACCAGTTATGAGCATTTTTAAATTGTAATATCTCACTTAGGAAGACCTATTCATACACTATACAACATAAGGTTTTGATAATTAAGTTTGATAATACTTCAATTAAAACTAAGCTAACAACACAAAATTGGTCTTGTTGAATACTTGAATGCTGATTCAATCATATTCAATATGTTTTACGTTTACAAGACGAATACAATAAATTTGAGCGAGACACTGGTGACTGAAACGCATCCTTTCGACGAAAATATCAACGGTTTTTAAACCGTTGTCGAGAGCGACGATAATGATAATCGGATGGTAATTAATGTATTTATAATAAGTAACAAGTAATGACTATAATAGATACAACAGCATAGCCATATGGTGTCATAATAATAGTAGTAATATTATCGTAGTACCTATCTCGTGTCAATTATTATAATTCGTAATTATTTGTTGTCGTCGTGGGCGGCGCACTTCTAGAGTAATAATAATATTATATTATATATAACGCACATGTGTCATCAATCCGACAAGTACTCAACGTGTTCTATGTCAACGGAAACGATTAATTTATTTGTCTCGAAAGAGACCGACCAATGATCACACCGTTGTAGTATAATGGATTATTATTTATCATTATCGGTATGGATAACGATAAAATGTCATGTTATTGCAGCATGTGCATCTTCGAGTATATTCTACTCTTTTTATACGTATATCACATATTATTGTACTCAATCTTAAATTATTATTCAAATCACGTACTAATCGATTAATACCAGTATTTTTCTTACGAAGATGATCTAAAATTTGCTTTATTATTATTTATACACGTAGTTTAACCACTCTAAGACTGCAACATGCTCGTTCCCACGACGTACTACGCCTGTACCGTTTATTTTACAAGCGTCCGGAAACGTGTGACGGCAATATAGATATAATATACAAACGTATAATGTAACAATACATATTATATAGCGACGTGTTCTTTATCGACGGTCGAGGAAGTATACACTGTGCAATGAGGATTAGTGTATAAGTCATTAGTAGTAAATTATGTAAATTTTGTAAATATACTTAGAACTTCCATCAGTAATAATATTATTAAACAACACTACATTCTATATTAATATTATAATATTCTACAAGAAATTTGGTTGGACATCGCGAACAATAATATTATATTCCATAGTATATAATTATTACACGTCTTATAACTTTAAATTTAATATTTTACTTAATTAAACGTGTACAGCAGTTTAACAATGATAATAATTTGACCGTTGAAAGTTCATCATATCACGACGAATAAAAAAAATCAGTTAGGCAATTCATAATATTGCGAAACCATCGTTTTGAATATTTAATAGCTTTTTATTCAGGATGACATGTTATGCTGACGTCAAAAAATATGTATTTTTATTCGATAACAACACAATACACTCGAGATGCAGTTCGATGTGTCACTCCATCCACATGTGTCTATTTATATTAAATGTATATACTTTCATGTAGTCATAAGAGTGTCCAATATGTAGTGCGTCACATCGACTGAATATTAAAAAATACACGTATTTTGTAATTTCCGACATTTTCACTAAAACTATGTACGATTATGGTAACCAAAACATAGGTCACATTGAATTATTTTAAGTATGTGGATTTAATTTGTATAATTTGTAATAAATATCCGAATAATCACACTTTTTTAGTATTTTTATAGCGTTATTAAAGTTTAAATTTACTAATCCCAATGTGATATAAATAAAGTTTCTCTCTTCCACTCGAAATATAAATGATATTATACATTTTATTGTTTTACGATGAGTGGATCGTCTTTCCTGTAAAGTAATTTTAAATGGTTTGCTCTCATTCTTTTTGTATGGCTGTCGCGTAACGTAACTAGAAATTGCCCGCATATTGCCCCTTAATATCTGATATCTGACTAACATTCGTGTATCGGTGTATCTCGGTTTGAGTGCATTTCGGTCAGCAGTAATTATGGGTAATGGGCATCCACATGTAGACATCGTCATAATGTATACTATTTTATTGATATCATAATATAGCTTAGAAGTTAATATTATTTTTATTGTTAATTATCAATATGTTTAATATTTCGCATTAAATAAACGATGTATAATGTGTATTTGCTCAAATTGACTGGGATTATAAATAATTGATCCCACGTCTAATAAAGAAAGGACCAATGCAAAATAAAACTTAAAAGTGGCTAATGGCTGATAATTTCCTACAGTTATGTGTTATAAATTTTAATTTTCTATGCGCTCTACCGTAAATGGGGCTTATGAGATTTAAAAAAGAGGCCCTTATAGATATATAATATATCTTATTCTTTTATATCACGAAAATTACTCAATGACTGATCATAAATTGTATTATTTACTTGAGCAAACAATTTTAAATCATCATTATGAAATAAGTCATAAAAATGTACAGAATATAATTATGCAGTATATCTTTTAATTCATTAACAAAAATTAAAAATAACAGTGCGAGAAATTCCTTTTAAGGGGAAGTCTGAAATCACATTAAATATTTCTGATTGACATTGAAAAATACTTTCTAAGTACAAGTTAAGTATGACAATAACCACATTAATATGGGACCATTTTATGCCAATTGATTTTAATTTAGCAATTAAAATTATAATATTGACCGTAACAAACGCTCTTTTTATGTCTGCATAAATTTTATCAACCTGCCTATTGTCAGAAACCATATCAATTAAATAGGAATAGAATGTAATATAATTAATAACATAATTATCAGTCTATTTTGCATTGTAAATTCCATGTTTTTAATAGGCAATCCATCGATAATTAAAGAACTATTATAAAAATTGACGAAAAATACTTATTATAATAATTAGTTATATCGAACTGGTTAGGTATTTTAAGTGTGTTTGATATGTTCTTATACATTCCCATAGGTTTCAAATGTTATTTTTATATTCGAAAGTAATAGGTATTATTCTAATTATTGTTTTTAATAAATTTCCAAAACTAACGTTTTTTAGATCTGGATAATAATGACTGTAAGTATACATAACAGTATACATATAATAACAGTATATATTGTAATATTACATGTTATTATTATTTTCTTTTATCAAATATGATTCAGAACTAGATTTTCAAAATCCGCCAACATATAATAGTATTCTACATTCTGCAGAATACCGTAAAATATTAATATATTTTTATATGTTATCGTTGTACCAAGTGTTTACACACCACAAACACGATAAATTGATAACATTGTTGTCTTGTTTTTCAGCTTTCCGGACTAGCACTGTTGGCCTTGGGTTTGTTTACCCGGTATTATTCAACGAAAACTGAAGAACTGGCCAATAAAGCATCTGGAGATGCAGCTGGTCTTGCGGCTTTGGCATTCATCATCATCGGTGGAGCTATATTCATTGTGTCGTTCTTCGGCTGTTGTGGAGCTATCCGGGAGAGTCATTGCATGATCACAATGGTACGACATATATTATGTATCATACTTATAAATATTATATACGCAAACTAAATAAGATGGTTTATTAATCAGGCTTGTGGCCACGTTACATTTAAAATCAATTATTGTGTTTTTAAAAAATAAATATTTTTGTGCCTATTTAGGTATATAAATTGATATCTATTTAGAAAATTAGATTATTTTTTAAGTAGTATTATAAATACTTCAAACTCTAGGTATATAAAAATATTTTTTATTTTCCAAAAATAATAATTTACTTATAACCATCATTGTTTAAACTTAAAGCCTTAGAGGACATGGTTTATCACTTATTAAAAATAAAATATTTTTTGGGTACTAAACTCTTTTAAATTTTAATTATACTCATATCTTATTCAATAATTCATTTAAATCTTTATGAGAACACAATTTTTTTTTACATTTAAGTATGCATTATTTTTTTTTTTTATTGATACTCTACTTAAAAATATACAAGAATATTAATTTTCTTGAAATATTATAGATTTGTTCTACGTATTTAGCCAGAAAGTTGGTATGATCTCTCACACAGATATAATTTTTTATCCACTGTCATAATTTAGTGTCACTCGAATACGTGTGTTTTTGTTGAAAATATTTCGGTTTTCTGTTAAATTCCTGTATTGTTAATAATAACAAATCCCTGATCTTTGTTCATATGAGTAATCTGGTGTTCTAATCTTATAAACAATGTAAGATACTAAGTTATTAGTATAAGTTTATGAACTACCTACTTTTTTCCCTCTAAATTGTTTAATTATATATTATCTATCCTTTTGTATATCAATTAACTGTTTGCAATTACTCCGTTGTTTTTGAGCTTGTTTTGAACTTTTGTAAAACAAAATAAGTCATAATATTTAAATATTATATTCTTTTGAATGATTATGTAGATATTTGTACGCATGGTTGATTTTATTCGGATTAAACTTGTTGATTAGTCGTGCGTACAGGCATAAAATTACACATTATACGAATAAACAATATTTTGTCTTTGTTTTACACATAAAGTCGAAACATTTTCTGATTACACGTGATCTATAATATTATGCTGAACGAATAACGAACCAAAAAAGTGCTTTTTAAATTGAATATTTGAATTAAATACACTATTATTTAGTCTTATGATGCGTAAACTATAATTCGTTTCCGCAGTTGTTTTATGATTTTTATAAAACACGGAAATTCCTTTCCTTAGTTCGAAATATTAACATAATTCAAATAACATTTTAGATTTTGAGCTGAGAAATGAATGTATTGATTTTACTATGATGTGCTTTAAAATAATTTTATTTGCAGTATTTTATAATATTCAGAGGTGTCCGTTTTAAATACTTACTCCGTGTGCTACAGTCACTTATTATCATACACAACATGTACACATTATACACACACACACACACACACACACACATGTATAAATACTTATACTATAACGATGGTTATACGACGTATTTTCAGTACGCAATGTTCCTGTTGGCATTCTTCTTGTTGGAGGTAGCCGTCGGAGTTTTCTTATACGTGAACCGGGGACAAGTGGAATCAATCACTCGAAAATCCTTAACTACAGTTTTTGATGATTATTCAAATAAATCGGAATCACACGCTTTTGTCGATGAAATACAACATGACGTAAGTATATAAAAATGTATATTTGTTTTTGTTGTTGCATTATCGTTGATATAATAAAGTCCATCTTGACCAATGAGATTGTGGTTCGTGTCGTGGTTTCCAAATAATTTCGTTTATGTAGAACGAATACATACGGGCCAATAAACGATAAATAACAAACATATTAAATATATTTTATTAAAAAAGAATACGTGGTAACTATTACAATATATCTATGATAATATGCCATAATATAAGTTATAATTAAGTTAATAATATATTGGATTAAAATTGCACTATATTATATAATTTATTTACATTGTATTGTAAATTTAAATATAAACGGTTAGAGAAGTTTAGTATGTTTTTATGGAAGTGAAATATGGACCGAGTGGTTTGTTTTGTTTGCAAACAATGTATTTGGTATATTATGTGAGAAAGTCGAAATGTTTATTTTATTTTTGAGGTTTTGGAAGTATATGGATGGCATGAGTTCCATGGTATGTGATGAGAAAGCTTATTAAGAACGATTGACTACTTTTTTATTGCCATTTAAAGGGTTATCCTTATCATAATGTATTTTAAGCGTAAGAATTTTAAGCAATACATTTTTACAGAAAAATAAAAGATTATATAGCTCATTTCACCAATTTGTGTTACAATCATTTAATATATAGTGTTTGTAATAAAATTTAACATTTACATATTATTAGGTTTATCTACCTATCAATTATTCTGTTAAAAAAATTGCAATCCCTGCGTAAATTATTTATTGTTTACAATACTAGTTATTTGTGTCCATTATTAATTCGTAGATTAATAGCATACGTGTTCAGTACTGTGTTCTGGTGCTTTACCTGACGTTGAACATGTATATGGATGGTAAATACCCCAAAACTGTTTTAGTTGGTGGGTTAGTAGGTAAGTGGGTGACTGCTTGATATATTACTGTAGATCTTATAAAATGTAGTGTAAATACTAAATAGTATATAGAATTTACAGACATACGTGCAGTATTTACTGTATTGTACCATTTAACTGATTTTAGTCGTCAAATATTTATGCTGATTGAGTCGAGGGTTGGTGGGTACCAAAAAAAAAAAATTTTTATGATTTTATGAAATTTAATTTAATTAAATTAGCAGTACTGGAGACCCGGGAGAGTTTACATGTTTCAGACAGGTAATATTGGAGTAGACCTGGGAGAGTTTATCGCATCGTTAGAGTTTACTATCGGTAGAGTTTACAATCGCCCCGAGCAAGTGCACATATTATTATCGTTATAATGTCATGTAATTATGTTATTTGTAATTTAATTAATATTGCTAGTGTATAATATATTATGTATATTATATTACCATTGCCCAAACTATTTATTTACTTAATATATTAAGAGACTCTAAAAAATCTTGCTGCTACCATATAAATTATTGTTAGATATTGATAATATGATGGTTGATTATTATTAAACAAATGATAATTTTTCTACTAAACAACTAAATTAAATGGTCGAAAACAAGATAAAAATATTTTTATTTTTTCGAAAGTAATTAGTATTTTATTTCACTTATGTCTTTAATTAATTTTTAGAAGGTATAGGCGTTTACCCTCTAATTACTTAGTATCTTAGTAACATCGGGCTTGAAGGTAAAAACCTTTTTTTAATAATAATAATAGGAGAATTATTTTTACACACAGTTTTTTTTCATTTAGTATTTAAGATGATGCATTTTTTTTTTTTTTTGCTATTTATGAGATCTGATAGTTTTATCCACAACATTTACGTATTAACAGTATTAATCGATAAGACGTGCTTGTGAAAACGGTACATTGTCGATGTTAAGATAAAAATTATTTTTGATTAATTCTTAAATTAGATACCTAATTATTTTTAAATGAAATACGTCCCAATTACTCGGTGGCGAAAAAAGATTTTCTTGTAGGTCAATCAAAATGTTTTGAACCCGAATCGTCAAGTTTTACAAGACAACTTATTTAAGTACGATGCATTCACTAAACATTTTAAAACAGTTAATACATACATTAGTACCTATATTATGTAGCGATGCAAGTGATGCAACAATTCCAATTGCAATTTTTACATTTGGTTTATTGATTATTCAGATTGAAATCAAACATGTAATAATTCATTCGTTTTATGTATTATTAGTTTTCCTGTTGTGGCGTAGACGGACCGAACTACTGGACCGAAAATAACGCGGCTGCTATACCGCACAGTTGTTGCCGCGATGATGGTGGCCAAGGAACGACATGCTCTAAGGCTCAGGCATGGCAGGATGGTTGTCTGCAAAAGTCTATCGACTTGGTCAAAAGCACGTCAGGCATGCTATTCAAGATCATAATGGGTATTGCAGGTGGAGAGGTGAGCATGAAATCACAACTATGAGTTTAACTATATACTTAGTGAGGTTTATAGTATAGGGATTGGATTTGTGATGAAAAAAAATTAGCCAAGAATTGTGTAAACGTGATAAAAATTTATTTTCGTTATTTTACGCATTAAAATATCGTCTATGTTAGTATTATGTATTTACAGTAGAATGTTCGTCAACATTTAATCTATTTAACACTATAATGACCCATTAGTAAATAGTAGACTATAATAAATTATAATCCTTAAGTAAATCACGTTGCATAATGTATAAAACTTCAATGTGTTACCAGTGACCATTTTAAAATATTTAAAAAAAATTACCATTAGAATTTTTTTAACATTATAAAATACGAGTTATGTAACTCTGAAGCATACGTTAGTACTTATTGCCATCATTGATTGATTAACAAGTAGTGTTTGGAAAATAAAAAGATATTATATTATTTTAAATAATAAAAAAAATAAACTAAGACGTGCTTATGTAGTTTTAAATCGCTCTTTTGTTTTAATATTGTATACATATTATTGTAAAGCGAAACATGACAAATGTAAATTTATTCAGTTCTGTTTCGTTAGTCTAAGAGTCAATAGACTTGTTATTACATTTAAAGGTAGAAAAATTATCTTTGTGTTTAGGATTTTTGTAAAATATTTGTTCGTATACTCTACTCGTAAACAACATATTCAATAATAACGTAGAGTGAGGTACAGGCGACGATTGTTTTCTTAAATAAATTCCAGTGTTTTTTAAGTCACATCAACAATTGATACGAATAAATTGAAGTACAGTCTGTTAAAACAAAACTCATCAATGGTTATCAGTTTATCACGTTTCATAATATTATTATAATTATTATAACTAGTAAATATAGTTACTGCTTACTATCTATGCGACGTACACATAATACTCATTAAAATATATGTATATATTTGCATTATAACACTATTATCAGTATTATCGAATTCAGTTAAGCGTGTTGACATTGTCAGCTATAAATAAATGATACTATATAACTATGTACCTACATATGATATCATAGTCAACAAATATTTTATGGATAATCTCTTAATTCATTTTGAATAGTAGATTCAATAAATTTGGATTGTTCAGAGTTATGGGTAATGTCCGTGGTACATATTATGTAATAATATTGTTTTAAATGGGATAAACTGTGTAGTGTTAAAAAATTCTTTAACAAAAGTATAATAATTATATACACAATATATTCAGATGGAGTTCGCAATAATTCTGCCACGATTAAACGATAATAAATATCAAAAGATATTTAAAATTTGGTCATTTTGTCTTGGCTAATTTTAAAATGTAGGACTTGTAGGTAACTACGTAAACCAAAAATGTATCGTGTTTATTTAAATCAAACGTGTTAATTTGTTTCAGCTGGTCGGTATCGTTTTTGCGCTGTGCCTGGCGAGCAGCATACGGAACGAAGAACGTCGACAAGGATACGCTTAAATGTAGCAGCGACATGATACATTATTATAGAATTAAGTATACATTTTCGTGTCACATTCTATCGAGTAAAACTATTTCCTTCCTAAACATATTATAAGCCTTTTTGTTGTGCCGATTTGAAACCATCCAACAAACCAAAATCCTAATAATAATTTTTAAATTTCAATTTTTCGTGTCACATTATACACAAACACCCCCACACGAACACACAAATGCACTCTGGCATTTTGATTTGTAACATTTTTTTTTCTCGTATTTAGAAATATAATTAATTAAATGTCTTAATAAATTATGTAAACATGTTATTATGATGAACGAAAAAGGAGTATGATAATGTATAAATCACTTTTTTTTTTTAATTTTAGGGTATTTATTTTATTAATTGTAAAAAATGAATATCTGTTTTTATTTTATAAATTATATTATTATTATAATGATTATAACTTTTATTAAATTATTCCATGTATTCGAGTAGAATTTATTTTTTGTGTTTTTTTTTTATTTTTTTTATTTTCTTGATTATAATTCTATACATTATTATATAAATTGTAGCATTCGATGTTACCCCAATCAATCTTAAATAAAATTTCCATGTTTGATTTATTTTCATCAACAGTCATTGCTTATTGTCCATTATTATATAGGTGATTATGTGGCCTAATTGTTTTATCATTAATCGTTTTTGGTCCCTAGTACACATCATACATTATAACAGCTGGCATACAAACTGTATGCTAGTCCTAATGTAATAATATTATAAAAATTTACTTTATTATAATGTATGTGATTTGTTTTATGACAGATAGGAAAAGAATCGTTTTTCGTATTTAATAATTAATTATACTAATACGTAATGCACGCATTAATTACAGTAATCTATTCTCAATGATGATATATTTTAATGGATTTAAAACAGGGAAATTTAAAAATAAACAAGAAACAATCAATGTATACGTAGTTGTACTCGCCTGTCAATCAACGAAGATTTAAATATTGATTAAAAAGGATAAGAGAATAATCATGTAGCTGGTACTCAATTTTTAATACATGTCCAACAAAGTATGAAAGCTTTACGCGCTGTAGGTAACTCCAAAACTTTATTTTATTAAATATAATATTTAATGTAGTACTTATATGGTAAATTATACCGGTATAGTATAATGTATTATAATAGAATATAAACTAGGTATTGATATTCAATAATATGAGTCCATACTACTTTTTTGTTTTTGAATTGAGCTCGTATAAATAAAATGGCATAAGGACATGAACCTTGCATCACATTTAGTGGTTACTAGTTGCGGTCAAATCAAAAATTACATAGGTACTAGTTGCGGTCACCCCTCAAAAAGGTTACATACTGATTGCGGTCACTCATTAAAACAATTTTTTTTTTTTAAATTAATAATTAAATATAAAATTAATATTTCGTTATTTATTTAATTTAGAAAAATGTATCAATCAACATTTTCCTTCTCATTTATATCTAATATACAATTATATAATATACATACATAGGGAAACCATGAGTAAAAATTTAGAATTTTCATAAAATATCAATTTATTTATTGTGTTAACGAGAATATAATATTGTCATACGTTATTATAATATGTAAATACAAGTAAAAAGTAAGAAATATATTTTTGTTTTTTTTTTTTTCAAAATTATAATAAAGAACTTTATTTTATTAATCAGTTCAAATGATATTTATCATTAAATGATTAACCCAAAAGTTACGATGTGACCAATTCCATTAATTCTCTCAACAATTGGCAATCTGACCTGACCATATTTGCTTTAAGATAATCAATCGGATAAGAAGCTGAAAATGAGAAAGAATTAGATTTAGTGAGTATGTGCCATAACATTTTCCCTCTTTAAATAAGCAGACTAAAAAAGTAAAAATATTATACATTTAAAACTTAACACCCCGGACTCAATAATTTATATAACTTTTCTCCTATAGGTATTTAGGTGTTTTTGTTAATATGCTCATTGCTTAAAAATTAAAAAAAACATTTTTAAAACCTCACGTTTTCTTAATACGTTAGATTGTAGGTATATAATATGCAGTTATTGTTTCGAACAATCCTGGCCAAACATATTTTGATTTAAAGCCTCAACCTGTCTCTTACTATTATTTATTTTTATTTAATTACTATTGCGATATTCCCTACATAAACACTAACTTTTATAGTATTCAAATACTCTGTTCATACTTCAAGTTAAGAAACATGTCAGAGGAGAATAGTTTTCGTCTGGCGGAAGGCAGGTCAAACCAGTTAGGGGCTTAGGGCTCACTATCGAGTCAACCGTTTGGGAGCTTGTAATCTGCACTATATTAAAGATATGTAATTTGCATCATTCTCAGGTAGTTGAAAATAGAATTTGTAATATGCACCAAAATGATTATTTATTTGTTCGATTATCGAGTACTCGATTTTGAAATATTCGATTATTCCTCGGTAGCTTCGTAAACATCGAGACTAAATGGACACGAACGAAAATAATACTTTTTCGGGATTTTTCGCCTTATCTAGTAATTACATAGGTATAATTTTTTTAATTGTCTAATTTTTTTTATATCAAAATTATACGATTTTATATAAACTTTTTATAACAGTTTTAATATGTGCATAATCTCAGCTGTTTTATAAATATAAACTAAACTAAAGTTATATATTAGGATTATATACATCTTTATCGAAATCTATATTGTATACATTTATTTTTTTAATTGACCAACTTTTTTTATGTTCATAATATTACGATTTTATATAAACTTACAACAATATGTGTATAAGCTCAGTTATTTTATAAGTAAAACTAAGCTAAATTTATACTAGGATATAAAAACTTGTATGTTTGTAATATTATCGAAAAAATAATCAGTTTTAATTTTGGTCCCAATTACAATTTTTATTTCTTACTACCTGAGAATGGTGCAAATTATCTTTATTTTGATGTAAATTACAAACGAATTTTAAAAAAAAATGGTGCAAATTTACTTATATTGTAAATATTTTGGGTAAATTTTGGTGCAAATTGACTACAGCCAACCGTTTATACTATAAACTTTATTTATCTGTTGTGTAGTTTAACCACTACGTATTAATTCGCAGCCAACTAAATATATATTAGTTTTAATAAAGTACTGACACTATTTACATAGATCATAGATAGAATAATTATTGTGTTTTTAGTTTTTTCTAATACATATTTAATTACATATCTTCAGAATGAAATTTATGTAATGCTTTGTAATATTTAAAGATTTAAAACATTTTTTTTTAAACCTCACGTTTTCTTAATAAGTTAGATTGTAGGAATATAATATGCTATTAATGCTCCGAACAATCCCGGCCAAACATATTCTACAAACAATATTATACATAATATGGGTACATACTACACACATTTAAATTAATATTACGAATTATTAAATTACAATCTTTGGGAATTTACATTCTAATGTGTTATATTTTAATAAACGGTTTTATAGATTTTAATATCGTGTTTTCGCAGCGAAAAACTATAACAATTCTTTGTACATAAATACATAACTACTATAATGAGAAGTACGATGTAATATTAAATGAAGTCAAAGAATCAAAATCTATCAATGTTAAATAATCAAATCACTATTCACGACTTAAAGACATAATAAATATTATTGTGGTGATATTTAATAACAATATAAATTTATTGTAACAACATAAAATTTAACAAATTTATATTGTAATATAGGTTGACCAAATTATTTTGTGTATCCTAGATTTTATAGAAATCAATCGGTAAATGTCTGGATTTCAGGTATTTAAAGATCACAGTCAGTAGAACCTAGGTTTTACTGATATTCTAAATTTTACTGTCACATAATATAATGTATACCTAGTGTATACAATATATTTATGTTACATATACGAACAAAATTTTCAGATTAGAAAGCAATTTCTCCGAAGTGTCTTGAAAGCAAAACACTTGGGCAGCATTTTGAAAATTGAAATACGCGAGAGGTCGAAATCGGAATATCCCGGGCCGCAATTTACGTACATTTCAAATATACCCAGGCTGCAATTTACGTATGTATAAAATATACTCGGGCCGCAATTTACACAGAATATAACTATGACCTTTTTTTGCGACACGCAATTTACCAACTCCGGAGAGGCGATGGTCTACGTTATTTCCAATAGATTATAAATTATATCTTTAACAAGTACAACTGTGATATAATATTTATATAAATAAATATTTTTATAATTTATATTTTGTTTGACATAATATTATAATAATAATATTGTAACACGAAAAGTCATAAAAACTCGTTGGGTAAAAATTTTTATTTTGAACAAAAAAAAAATAATGTAATAATGTAGTATAATATATATAATAATATGTATTTATACACACACACAGTATCATCGATACGACAATAATAGTTATAATAATATAGACTATATTATATAATAATGATTTGCATTTGAATTATCATAATATATAATATTAATATTTTATTCACATATAATTATATTAGACAAAAAAAAAAAAAAATAATAAAATAATAATAAAAAGAAGAAAACAAGCGGTTTTTTTCACGAGGTACAAGCGGCGCCGATAAACGAAATAACTACAATAATAAGATGTATATAATATCATAATATAATAATAATATATAAGTGTATCATATATATAATAATGTTTAACATAATGAAATTATAATACTATTCGTCGTACCGCCTCCGACGACTATACAATATTAAAAGGTAGGTACATGTAAACTAATAATACATATTATTATATGTATACACTTGAAGTATGAAAAATAAAAAACAACAAACTAAGATAATTTAGTTGTCGGTTTAAACCCGTACGTTTTAAAATACGGACAGAGTAGTATAATACCTCGCGTTACATCATGTACCTACCTACCTACTTTTTCGTATAAATATACTTTTTTTTCTCGTAAAAAACGGAAAACATACCGAACGTCTCATCGTCATAATACGATTTTTAATAATAATAATATAATAATAATATAATAGGTAGTAGTACGGTGTGATGAAATATAATAATATATTTATATTATGTATAATATACCTCTCTATATTATAATATATAATATCAAAAAAAAAAAAAAAAAAATATTTATATAAACTCAAAACGCGGAGGAGGCTTCGGAAGAATAATAATTGTCTCGCGAGAAAATACGAATATTTTACAACAATATATTATGCGGTCGCCGATTACATCCGGACGGACGGACGGTACGTTCTTCACTGACGGCAGCCACGTCAGTCCGAGTCGCCGCACGAATCGCTCAGCGACAGGCCGGAGTAGCGGCGGCGTCGTTGCCGGCGGCAGTCGGCGGGCAGCACCGACGGTGACGCGGGCGGCCGCCGGTGGCCGGGCACCGCGGAGTTGGCGGCCGCCGCGGTGGCCGACGAGGAACACGTGTACGAGTAGTATTTGCCGCGGTGGTCTGCGGCCGCGGAGGTGGACGCGGCGTGGACGGCGGACGGTCGGCGGGGCGACGGGGGACGGTCGCTCGAGTCGGTGCTCAGCGACGTGGTGGACAGGTCGTCCAGGAAGTCGAAGTTGGAGATGGCCTCTCGCTCCTTGTCGCCGAACCGGACGAAGAAGTCGCTGCGGCCCACGATCGACTGCCGGAGTCCCGCCGCCGGGCACCGGAGCACGCCGAACCCGTCGCGGATCGCGGAAGCTGAAACAAAATTTTTGTACGTTTTAATATTTTCGATCGTTTTGACCTTTTCTATAATATCGCCTAACCCGCGACGGGGCATATTATACCGCGACGACGACTCCGGGGGGGTTCTCTCTGGGGCGGGTTTTTAATCATATATATTTCGTTAATTCGATTTATAAAACATAATATGCAGTAAATTATCGTCTTCGGGTAAGCCGCTGCTGTATAAAACCCCGTTACACTGCACCCTGCCCCGATGAAACATCAAACGTTATTATAGTGCACGGTTGACGTGTATAACATACATTTAAATAGTATTTTGCTGGTATGTGGTCCACTCGTCCCACTTACGAGTTACTACAAATAACGATACGTTACAAACACTACGCACAATATAAACATTATAAACTATTACATATGTTTTTTTTATTTTTTTTTTATTAGATTGCTAGTATATACTGTTACTGAATATAGTGACCATAACCTGCAGAGACTATAAAATCACAGGTGAAGACATCTGAAATCTGAAATTTTTTTTGAAAATCCAATACTAGAGACGAGAAACTATCAATAATTACTGAAATTATTCACCTAAATGTAGGCATGCGTTGTACACCAATATTATACGATTTATCATACAAACATCTCGAACGTTAAACTGTCTATTTTATTACTGATGAGAAGCGCTTTGTTTTTTATTTAAGATGACAATCAGATAATATAATATTATATTGTTTAGTTTCCTACACAGTAATAGGGAGCGGGATACAACGCAAATATTTGTTTCAATATTTCGTTCGTATAAATTTCAAAAGCCTGCAATATAAAGTTATTCAATATCCAAGTGGTATGCGTCTGTATACAAAGCTTACACATATTTCGACCGGATTGTGAGCAATTCAGATTCTTTAAATATTTATTATTCAAATTAAAAAACGATAAGAAATGCACTATTGGAGCAGTATCACTCTCTGTAAATCCCTCAGGGCCTTCTCCCCACGTTAACTAAAAGCGAAAGAGAAAATATTGCGTACGAAGACAGACAATTTTGATAATAATAAAAGAGAAAATCCTAATCTCTCATGACGTTGGAAATCGTTTTGATAGACATGAAACCGAAGGCAATACATATACGAAAATATTGTAAGTGCATCATATTATATAAGATCTGATACATTATCGGATTTGGATTGTGAGTATAGATCGCTGGATCATACCGAGGTCCAAAATTCAGGTAAATCTATGTCGAGTAAAGTTCAAATTAACTGGTCCACCTTCAAGTAATCAGCCCGCGGTATTAGATAAACATATTACCTTTTTTTTGTCTCCGCACCCGGTGCAACCTATGCAGACGGTTGTACGATTCCTCGTTTGATGCATCGATCCCGGCCTCAGTAGTCCGTCGTCTGCTGACTTGACGAGCGATGTCGTCGTCGTTTGGGTCACGCTCGTCGTCGCTACTGTCGTCAGTTGTGTCGTTGCAACCACTGCCACCAGCTCTGCCACTACAGCTTCCGCCACTGACGCCACTGCTACAGCTGTCGTCGTCGTCGTCCTCACCCGTCGATGCGCTGCTCGTGCTGCTAGAAGAACTTCTACTGGCCGCTAACATAACGTCCAACAGATTTGCTCGTTCCTGAAAATAGAATACTATGTTAAAATGGGCCACAATACAATTGCTAGCTACACAATTAAATATAATATATAATCACAAAAATAGTGAGATAGTATTTTTTTTCCTAGTATTGTATATGTGGGTGTGTTATGTGTATATTATGTATAGTTGCGTTCTTAAGTATGTTATTTTTACTTTTACTTAAAATGTATGTAAAGAGATAACATGTGTGTAGGTACTGTAACCTAACCTATTTTTCATTTTACAAAGTCTGCGTGGAGTCGTGGAGACACTAATTTATTTACGCGTTAGTTAAATATAATATATATATATATATAATATATTATATGGATTTCATTAATCGCATCATCCATTAAAGATAACAAACGTGGGTCAATTAATAACATAATATTAGTGGAGAAAATTAAACTAATTATGTTTTGGCGTTTTTTTTCAACATTATTTATCTGTAAAGCTTTATATATACATATAATAATAATTATAATAGTGTTAACATCAACATAAAATACCTAATAAATCGAAAACTATTTGTTGTCAGCTAATCGACTTATTTACTGAGTGTTAGAAATGAATGGAACAGTAACTCACTCGAGTACTTAAAAGTTGATTATTTACTCCCTCAGATTTGAATTTATCATTTAAACTTGTGTAAGTATAAGGTAACATCCATATTCGAAACTGCACAAGTCCGACACATGAGCGTAAACGATTTCGTAGATGAAATTTTACAAGTTGTTGTGGCCTAGACGAGTTTGTTTATTAAACAAGATTGCCTGTAACTATATTAGTCAATACATTTTGACGCGAATTATGTTTTACAATGGTGTAGGTAATTCGTAATTGTAATACCTATTATAAAAGATGCGCAAACTACACACGGAATTGTTATTGTGTTTTATTGTTCCGTTACCCGGGGAGCGACCATAAAATGATAATAAAACTAAAATATAGACAACATTCATCGATAAAATTGGGTTAGTTTTTTTTTTTTAATAATACATTTATAATAAAATTTATTATATATATTAATTTGTTATTAATTCGTTACGATCGTACCTATAAATTGCCGCGTTACCGAGTTTGATTACCGGATAATAAAAGTTACAGGTACTCCTATTCAATAAAAGTATAATATGTAATAATGTATTGAATAATATAGCCGATTGTGGTGTATATACAATAATAAAATAATAATTTATGTAGTATTCAAATAATTAGTCTGACACTGAATATTCGTCGTCAGTCGTCACATATACTATGAAAATACATCGTAGCTGTCTTAATCGGTGTTGGAAGTTTGAGCAGCCAAGCGACGACGGTGTCGGGTACCGTCGTCAGGTGGAATAATATTTTTATATATATATATTATATATATATATATAGTATTGTTATTTACATATTATTCACTATAGGCTGAGCGGATCATCGTTTTTTAATGTTTTGCTGCAGCTGATAACCGTACGCATTAAGTCTAATTGAGTATTAAAGTACGCGTGCGTGTACCATAATTATTAGGAAATCATCTATATAATCAGATTATAGTCTGCGGAGGTCTTATCATCACGTGGTTTGTTACGTCCAAATACTGCAGGAGATTATTGAAAACTGATTTCCATGTAGTCGATTTGCAAATTACGCGGAGTTGTAATAACATTATAATTTAAAAATAAAAACCATAATCCAACGAAGATATTTATCTAAACAAATAATAATTCATATGATATACCCAATAGACTTGTCTGTCACGCTGATCGGCTGTCTCAAACTATTCAGTTATATCATTCATATTATATAATATGTTGTTATCGAATAAAAAAAGGTCATATCATTGATACATGGTGTGTGTATATCATGTAAATTATATACATAACGGCATAGAATTTATTGAAAATAAACGATTAATTGCCATTAGTAGGGTTCTAACTTGTACGCTCTAAAAATGTACATTATATTATACAATATGTTTCAGTGATGGATATAAGAGCGGTCGTAGAGGGGGGGGGGTAATCATTTCTTTTAGTTGAGTTCTAAAGAAAAATATATGTATCGATTTAATGTTGTACTTTTTAAACCAAGTATACATTGTATTTAATTCAAGGCTACTCGATACGAACTTTTTGAGGAGTTTAATATAGACAATATATGCGACATTATTATTTGAATTGGAGCTGCGTAACAAATGATTATTATACAGTCATTATAGTGTGTACCAGACCTTTTAGAATGGCCTTTTTTCTTATTAGAACGATTGAATTACAACTGAATATTTTAAATTTGTATAATTTATAAACCCAACCTTTAATAAGTAATAATTATGAAAGTTTACAGTCTTTGGTACTTCAATGATTGATTAATCTACCTATATGAAATAAAAATATGAATTACGATTAGGTACTATCTATATGTTATCGACTAAGCTTATCGCGACTATATTATAGACAATTTTTTTAAAAATATTTTTTCTAAAATATCAATATATAGTTTATTATGTATACAATTTCAAACAACATTTTCGAGCAAACTAACCTTAGGATCGGCGAAGTCGATGTCACGTTCGACGTGCACCCATCCGGTGGGACAGCAGCACGCCTCGTCCAGGTCGGGTGATGACGACGGAGAACGACGTTGAACGACATCATCCTCGGGTGACGTATTGAAGAGCGGGTGGCCTTCGCTACAACCGTCCATCCAGTTCAACTGGTCGATCAAATCCTTGGACGTGGCGTCCGCCCACGCGGGCACCATGCACACCGTGGTGTCGGCCGTGCAACCGCTACTTGAACCACCGGCGCCGACAAACGACGACGACGACGGCGGTTGTGGGGACGTCGACTTGGCTGACGCTTCTTCGTCTTCCTCCACCACGGTCCTGAGAAGAGTGGAAAGTGGCGTGGATGCGGCTGTGGGCGATTGATCGGCCGCGTAATTGCAGTCTTCGGGCAGGCACTCGATCTCCACGTCACTGCCGCACAGTCCGCTGTCCTTAGAGTTGAGCAGGTTGTCGCTACAGCTGTTACTGTCGTACGTCTGGTGCGCCGCCGGCAACGCGGACGGCGGAGTCGGATTTGACGTCGGCAGCGTCGGTAGTTGTGGTGGTGGTGTCTGAGACCTCGTGTCGGTCGAGGGCTGATCCGAACGAAGGCATTCCTCGGTCTCGACCGCTGGTGACGGGGCTCGAGGCGATTCTCGTTTGTCTTCAGCTTGCCGGGACAAACAGTACTGCTGTTGTTCGGCGATAAAGTCCAGCACGCTCTGTAACGCTTGGTCGCGATCCAGCTGCGCCTCGACCACCGGCGGCGTCCGATGACCACATCCTCCGCCCGTCACGCTCCGCGACGAGGTGGAAGCCAGACTCTTGGAGCTTTCAAACTTGACCAGACGGTAAAAGTCGCGAGTGAAGTCGGTGCCGGCAATCGGCCCGGGCGGCGGCAGCAGTTCGATGCTGTCCGCCGAGCAGCTAACCGACGACCTCTTGGAAGGCGGCGTGTCGGCAACCGCGTACTCATCTGCGCTCGACCACGAGTCACCACCGGGCGACCCCGAACCGTACGACAGCTGCTGGTGCTGTTGTTGGTGCAGGCCGTGCTGGTGGTGATGGTGGTGGAGGTGGTGATTCTGCTGTTGTTGCTGGCAATCGTGCTGATGGTTGTTGTGCACCTGAATCTGGCCTTGTGGTGCGTAGGGGGGCTGTTGGTGGTGTTGGTGTTGTTGTTGGTGATGGTGATGCTGGAAGTGGTACCACGACATGTCTCTGATCGATCCTATGTCCTGTAGCAGGTCGTCTTTGCGGCAGCCGGACGTCGACGACGAACCGGTCGCGTCATCTTCCTCGATGCACGGCAACGATTGTTGCAGTTTTCCGTCTACAGATGACATCCTCTTCCAGCCGTTCGACGTCCCGGTACCGTCGTCCATGCTCCAGTCTTCCAGCTCGGCTGCGTCGTACTCCATCCGTTGTTGGATGGCGGTACGCGTCTCGTCCAATCGGAGCCAGTGCTGCACGTAGTCCATGTCCCACAGCTCGCCGCCACTGTACCACGACGTCCGGTCCTCGTCCTCGACTAAACCACCCGTGGCCGCGGCCAGCTTCAGGAACAGATGCGAGTCCGAGTAGCTTCGCATTATGTTGTGCACCGCCGGACCACATCGCAATGGTGGGTAGCTGTGACGCGGGTTAATGAAGCTGAACGACAGACTGAGCGGCACGAATATCACGTCCGTATCTTCGCTATTCATCACCCTGCAACACGAAACGTAATAATTGTTCATCAATCGTACATCATAATATACGAGGTTAATTTTGTGTGTATAAATATAAAAAATAAAAATAAATTTTCTAAACTTTTTGCCGTCATATACTTCCAAAAAGTTATGGAAAATTTATAATACAGCATAAATGAGCCAATAGGTAATAACTATCTGAACATTCTGAACATATAGCTATAATACTGTGTATATCATAATATTATACCAAAAATCTATTAAAAAGCGTTGTGAGGTCAACATATAGTAGTAATTAGACGTACAAGTGTACAACTACAATATTATTGAAACAATGATATTGCTTTTAGACAGTTAAATCAACTTGTTTTATTTATAAATGCACTCAAATCAATCGTAAATTATTTTATTAAACATTACTTATAGCAACACTACTTGTAACATTGATTAACAAAGTCTTCTGAAAATATGTCTAACTATTACTCATTTAAAAACCATGAAGTTACTATGGACTTATAAACGGTGTATTATGTAAGTTTTTCTTTAAATAGATAATTAAAGAACTTGTCCGATAACTATTATTTTGCAGCAGAACGAGTAGATGATTCGATTCATCGTGAGGAATACGGACGCAGACACACACAGAGTAGATTACTATAACGAATTGCCGAGTATATATATTTTTTTAAAAATGAGTTGATCTCTTATTTATTTTTTTTCATATCCATTAAAGTCGATTTATTCGAAACGGTCCATTAATACACATAGTTCGTTTAATGTAATTGCCCGAGGTTGGAATACATTTTATGCTGCCTGCGACATTTATTCAACCCTAACTGGCACTTTGCATGTAGTTAAAAACTATATAATGGCTCAATATACATAATGTCCGCAAAGTTAACCGTTGTCGTATTGCCGTTAAATAAAAAATAAAAACTATTATCGATCTATGCAAGATATTGCATAACAGGCCGAATAATAATAAGTGCAGTGCGCGTTGATTGATGAGTACTTTGGTATATTAGACATCTATTTAATAATGACAAATGAAAAAAAAATTCGTCTCACGTCTAACATTTTTCGTCTTCTTGAACCTTTTAATCGTAAATAAGATAATATAAATGATTTTTTTGTTTATAAGAGAGTCTCATCGATTTTCACCTGCTTTTAACGATATAGGTATATTTGCCACAAATAAAAACAGACGATTATAGGGTAGTTCACGCGTAACGTACAAGACTAAATTACGTTGTTATATACATAGTATGTACTATATTATTGTTTTTTTTTTCAGATCAATAGCGTTGAACCGCGTTTATAGCCGCGAGTAATTAATTTATTCTTAGCCACGAGGAATTATAAGATTATAGAAGGGAGAGTGTTGCTTTGACAATATTGTCTTCGGTTTTTTTTTTTTTAACATTTATTTGTTGAGAATTTGATTAATGATGAAAATAATTATTTTAACGGAATGAATTTAAACTCGTTTTTACTTTCATTAATAATATGCCTTAAACGGTCCGTAATGACTTGGCAAACAGCTTTCCAGTTTAGCAACGAATAATAATATTATATATTATACATAATATTATTAATTGAACTCTGTTTAATTTCGGGAAAACGACATTACTAATTACCACTATGCACATTGTGTGTAATTAACACGCAAATATGCGCAATAAATAGATGGGACTGGTAGAAGAGGTATATTTAGGTAATTTGGAGTAACGATTCTGAGTCCTTATCTAGCCGAGAAATGCATAATCCGTGCACGTAGAGTAGTAGCAAGTATTATAATAATATATTTAGAGATTCAACTAAGATTTTACAATTTTTTGACTAGATAGGATTATATTTGGGCGCTGATCAAGTTTTCGAAAGAAGTAATCTAAAAAAAAAAAAAAATAATTATTCGAAAAAATAATGTAATTAAATTTATTATTATTATCGTGTTTGAAAACTATTTATAATATTAAGTGTTATTTTTTGTTTGGAACACTTGATCTTAATTCTTAATCTAATCTATATAATAATAAACGTTACGAACGAACCTGCCCGGATATATCGAGTTAATCATCCCGTATAAAATGACTTGTATTAATCCCGAATTTCAGGTATTTAGGCCGATATTTTTTTATTTGACATAACAACATTAATAACAGGTATTCAAAAACATTAATATAATATGTACCTGGAACACGGCGATGATTCCATGAGCGCATTCGATTCGTTCTCGTTGGCTTCCTTCACGTCTTCTAAACCTTTGGTGGACGGTGGTTCGGTTGTGCCTTGCACGTCGCTCGACATGGTCGAATACCCTTCGTCTCGGTTACCACTTTCAGGCGTCTCGTCACCGAGCACTCTGTCGCATTTCGTTGTCTCTTCAGCTATACAACAATGAACAATTCACATGATTAAGTTTTTTTTTTAACTTCCCTTTTCTTATACTTCAAAATGAAAAAAAGTATTATAAAAAAAAAATAACCGTCAACCGTTTGTCCACATCATAAGATATTTTACCTGAAATTTGATTTGCTATTAGTGCAAACATTTATTAAATTGTTTTTTTTTCGATTTATTGTTTTAGTTATTCGTGAATCATGACCCAGCCTGAATGGTGAAATAGTTCTTATATAAGAAAATAATTGAAATGTTATGGTACAATTTGTATAGATAGCGCCACAAGTACATATATTTCTATTTTATCATTCACTCTTTCAGAAGTCGAGTCATTATAATATAGACATATAGCGTATAATATAACCGTCTCATAGAGATGCTTAAACAATAGTGAAAACTGCATTAAATTCGATTTTGTATAGGAGTTTAAAAAATAATAATCGCAATAGTTTCATATTTTAGTATTATTTTAGATTTATTTTTATTTTATTTTTATATAATATATTGATTTGTATGTTCGTAAGGTTACACATTCTAATTCTGTGTACAAGCGGACTATCAAGTAGCGTATAGAATTTTAAAAATGTGCACAAAAGATTTTCACCTTTCTGTATACACAATATCGTATTATCTTACCGTTGTGCGAGCAACAAATCTCTAGATTCAACGACTGCGGTCTGTGGTATGATACCGCTGCCTGCCATCCGTCATTTTTTAATCTCTTCAGACCCTTGGTGAGATCGCAGCTTGCTGGTCGTTCAATAGCCATTTTCTGTGCAAAAAAAAAAATGTATTAATAATTACTAAATAAGCAGTACCACAACTGCAGCAACATTGTTATAACTTAAAAACACATCACATCAATTATAGGCATTATAACAATATCGTAGTGCGACTCACCACAGACGGCGACCGGTGGATGTCAAACATAACCGACCGACTCTCAGCTACCGGCATCGTGGTCGGCGAATAGTTGATCTTCTGGCCCTGTAGTCGTTGCACCAGAAGGGCGGATAGCGCACAGTTGCCGGTCTCAAGTTCTTTGACGCGGTGTTGGAGTGAGGATATCTCTTCCCGTAGACCCTACGAGCAAACGAGAAACGTTATTTTCGTCATATTATCGTGATAACAATGAAAAATTTATTAAAGCTGTAAATGTTTATTTTAATATTTCATTGTAAACCGTTGCAATATCCTAAAAAATAATGAATATTACATATAAATACGTTTTAATGAAATACTGATAATTATAGACAAATTAAAAATAGTACCTATATGTTTTTAAACTAATATCGATAATATTTTATATTTCCGGAAGTATTGCCAATCGATTCATGATAAAACAACATTCATCCGGTGTATTCCGGACGTCCATCTAACACTTTTTGATTACTATACTACTGTTGTAATGCGATAGGGTGGTCAAACGTATAACAGTTATTAAAATTATTACGCAAAGATACATTTAAAAAACAAGTCTAAAAATAATTGTAGTGATATGTACATGACATTATCGTCGTGTTATACACTATTAGGGCGATGATGCGTACCTTTTGTGACAGCACCGCTTTGACCACTTGTTTGGCCACGTCGTCTAGACACCTCTCGTACTGTTTGCGCTGTTGTTCACCCTCACGTTCGATGCGACTTTTCTCGTGTTCCAATATCCGGAGTCGTTCGACTAACGCTTTTTGTACTTGGCTGATGCCCTGCGGAAGACAAATAAACATAAGATCAAACGTGTCTTACGAGTCGTGCGGCTGTCACGTAAACGTTAGATCGACCTTTTCCTAAAAAACTCGTTTATTATTTATTTATGTTGGTTTTTTTTCTCCTGTGTGTTTAGTGTTTACAAATCAAAAAGTTGCGTTTACAATTTATTTAGCTAACAAAATAGGAGGGGTGGATTCGTCATTCATAAAGATTGAGGACCCTTTACGTATTACGACTATATCATATTATAGTGTTTTATACATTACCGTTGCTTCGAGAGTATCTATCTGCTTCTTTAACGTTTCGTTTTCAATCTTGAGTTTGGTGATTGCGTTTTGGAGCTGTAAGATTTGATTCTGAAACAAAAAAAAGACGAATTAATTAATATTACTTCACACGATTTCAGTTGACATATCAAATTGATTCAAGACGCTTTATTAGGGGCGAATAACATCATTGCATTTATCAGTCTGTAATTAAAGTTACAGTATTTTAGTCTAAGCCATGAAGTGCTCTAAAACTATATGCGTTTTTATTGGATTGTGTTTTGTTTAAGACTTCAAATTTTCCCTTCAAATTTCAAATCATTTTGCGTTATTATCCCACCGAGTTAGGTTATGATGTTATAATGTTATATTTCACTTTACCCTGACCATTCGTATCGTATGCACGTATAATTGTTATTATTACATGATATCGGGATCGAATCGGGACTTGTCACGTTACATAGTGATGGTTTGAAATAATTTCGAGTAAAATTTTGGGATCAAAAATGCATCCATATATTATCCTCAACGACTCGGGCACCGGGTTCCGACGATAACGTCGCTCAAGAAAACGCGCTGTTGTATACTGCGTGATGAGGTCCGCGGGGATTTAGACCTACATATTATGTATTTATATACAATACAGCTACGGCGGCCAACGTGATCGCAACGTCAGCGATTTGTTTTTCTGTTTCACTAGCCCGAAAAGTGCACGTCCGGGTGCGTGTGATGCGGGAGCGCACATACCTATACATTTTCGCGCGTACCTAGCCGACTGTTGCAGTGGTGTATATTATCATATTATACACGAGCGGTACCTACGGGGCGGAAACAACCGCGGAAGATTTATAGACTAGCGACTGCGAGGCACGTCTGTCGGCCGATCCGCAGAGAGAATAGCTGGTATCCGCGAGTATATTATAGACGTGTGCGCGAGAGAGAAAAAAAGTCCGAGCGGTTCGAAAAGCGTACCATTAATCTTAAGCCGGCTGCGGATCTCCCCCGGCACCGACCGAATAAATAAATAAATTGATACCGTCGTGCCAACTCCCACCCCTACCACTTACCTTTTTTCTCTCACCCTTTCTCTTAACGCCCCGAATCTGCCGTACAATATAAGTATCTTTCCGATCTTATACATATAAAATATGTACGATTATATGCGTAAATGCGCTCATGTAAATGTAAACGTGTGGTGTTCGGGTAAACTTTACGGTTGGGTAGAAGCCAGCTCAAGGCTCAAAGGCCTCTCTTGGAAATAAATACACATCGGTTCCGCGATATAACCGTTATCGGTTATCCACGAAAAGACTTGCCGAGACGGGCAATCCGGATAATAACGCCGCCGCCACGAAGTCAACGATAGTGTACCGGACAACGGCGAAGTTTAAATTTAAAAATAAATAAAATACATCAATGATCGTTATTATATTATGTATTTCACTCGATTCGACGCTAATCGAATTTCGCGTCGCGCCGTTAAACTACAATGTCTTCGCCGTATATGTTGTATTATTAATTCCTCCGACGCCCGCGAGTCACGACCGATCGATAACTATATATATATTCCATAATTATTATACGAACGAGGTATAATATAATATAACAAAAGTTTCATTTCACGTAACGTCAGAGAATATAATCTTGATTTCGGATTTAGTACGCTGCCTGTTTATTTTATAACGCTTTAAAACATTTTCTGAAATACGATTTCCTTTTCCGAGCAGTAACGATTTAATTAGCAAAAGTATAAAGGTTCTCCAAGTGGATTGTTCACTATTACGATATAAAGTGATATACGGTGAACGATCTTGCGATACTATAATTATTAATTGAGTCGATTAAAACAGGATCGACATTCGACTTTTGGTACTTATAAGCTTAAGCTCGTTATTGTTATAACGAACGACGCGAGCCAGGTTCATAAACGATTTATTTATTAAAGTTATTATTGATTATTATAGGTTAGATATGGAGTATACAGGATTAAAGCAATTAATGTCTACACACTGCAAGCGCAGTGCCAAAAGGTATTTATATGATTATTACATTTTGTATAGTTTGTGCTGACTTATAATATCGTAAAATGTATGACAACATTTGTCGTTTTCGCAAAATCAGATTAAAAAAATCCCCGTAGAGGACTATAATAGTCATTGGCATTGTAGCAGAATACAACGATTGTTATCGGACGATAAAAATACCGGTCGAGACTATAGCGGAACGTCAAATTATGTACAAATAAATAATTCATTTGAATTCACATGTATAAAAGCGACGCGAGAGGTTTAACCTGTCACGTGTGCTAAATTATGCACGGTAAAAAAAGGTCTTACACCCGAGGCGGCGCGCCCGTTGGGATTTATGCGTGTTTTCCGTGTTATCAATCGCAAAGAGATGACCCGACAAAATGGGCGATGATATATGTAAATACATAAATGTGAGAATTAAAAGCGCCATAAATATTCCGTGGAAATAATATTTGATCTGTTTTATTTTTTTGCCGATTCCGTGACGTTAACAACTTTGAAGACATATGTGTCTCCAGGTGATGTTTTGAGGGACGATAATAATATAACGTTATGTATAAGTAATTTATCAAGTTTTTAGACGTGACATCAATCTTCAAATACGATTTACGAGCAGTTTGATATTTTATTTCGTTAAGCCGGCTAAAACGGCTTCAGATGTGATGAAACGTTTGTAGAAACTATTGGCACTTATATGATGTGAACAATTTGTCCACACGATATGTAGCATTTATCACAGAAATAATTGTTTCGATATTTAAATAATGTCGCAAGTCGTGTTTTTAATGAAAACTGTCCATCACACAGAATGTCATATTATGCCTTGAAATTTTCTGTAAGTCTTTGTTTTTTATCAAGACCACTTAATAACTAACTGATTTAAAATTTGTCAATAAGGCGCCTAATAATAATGGCTTGAAAAACTGTTGATACCCTTCTTCCGGTGCAATTCTATTATGCAAATTGTTCAATATTTTATACTTCAAAACCACGACTTTGCAATCAATATATTTATTAAAAAGATGTATCTTATTCATAAATTGTACTCGAATATAGTTACCTATTTTTAAACTAGAAAATTGTTAAAGATATTTGAATATAATACTGATATTGATGGAATTTTAAAACGACATCGACGAGCCTATATTATTATTGTTTGTTGTACATGGAAGAATTCGTACTGGACATTTCTGGCGTCATTTGAAATTCACTCTTGACATGGTTATTTATATTATACTTAAAAATAATTTATCCAAAAAATGTTTCATTTCATTTACGTATTAAGTATTAAATTATGTATAAATTGAAAATATTCAATAAATAAAAAAAAAATTTAAAAGAAACTACGATGGTATCTATATTTTTTACTTATAGAAATATGATTATTCTACCAATCAATGACAAATTTAAATTCTACATAATATTATAATACTATAATCGAAAGCAGGATTATTGATATCGAAGACGCCTTGACGATACAGTTCTCCTGTATCTAACGGCTCACAATATTTTCCGTAGTAGAATAGGTGCATATTATTATTTTAATAATATTCGAAACGTATTTAAAACGAGTGCTTATTTATTATGCTACTTTAATAGTTATTATAGTCTGTACGTTTCATGTTGTTGAGGAGGTACACAATAATACTATATAATATTTTGTTTTCCAAAGAAAACACTCCTAGAATAGCCTTACCTAAACTTAAAATTTCAAACTACCCACCAGAGTTCCGTATACGGTATGCGTCGCCGCGTGTTTTGAACGGTCATTCATTTTTTTATGTTCATTTATTTATGGAAATTAACATATTATTGCTATATTATGTACACGATTCTCTACTATTACCTGTAGCACTGAATGTAAAATATATAAACGTGTAAAGTTTTTTTTAGGTGTGAAGCTTTTAACCTAATGGAACGAATGCAATCATTATAACTATTATTATTATATTATGCTACGGCGGGTAATAGTTATAAGATGAGAATTTTACCCCTCGAGAAACGCGAGCGGGCGGTGCAGTAATTTTAATAAATTTATGATCATTTCCAGCGCGTACTTTCCTCGTGTCGGTGTATATAATATTATAAAAAATACGTATAACTATTATTTTACAGTCTGCCGTCTACCTACTTTTCGTTAGGAATTCACGTAAATTAATTTTAAAATGCAGATAAATTGTTTCAGTCAGGTGAATCCAAAAAAAGTTTTAAAGAAACAAAAAAAAAGTAATAAGATGTGTCTTATAAATGATCATATTAATCAACACACACAATATGTATACCTACTACACAGTATAGGTACATGTAATAAAAAATCAATAAATCACTTAAAAAATTATTTTTTAAATTTAATTTGTAAGTTTATAAGAGCATAAACTAACGACCAATCGTTTCTAGTTTAAATTCGTGTACAAAATGGTAAGTTAATTAAAGTCGTCCCCCAAATTATAATTGACAATTGCTATTATTCCCAAAAAATTATTGATGCAAAAACCTTTACTGCGACGTTGTTCCTATCGGTATGTTTACACACAAAAATAACACGACGATAGAAAATGAAATAAAAATATTATATCATATTAGCTAATTATAATTTTTCGCGAAAAAAAGGGGTTAAAACATATTTTCCGTCGTCGAGTGTCAAGTTTACAAGTTATAAAAATGGAAAACAGCGTGCATTTTTAATTCTTAATTATTTTCGAAAGTTATCGTCAAGCTGGAAAATAAACAAAACGAAATTCACTGAATCCACATTGTTTTTTCTCCCTTTAAAAGATATACTATAAATAATGCGTGTTTAATATTTTAAAACGAGATTAAAATCGTAGGTATACCTATAAATATTTGTGTCGCGTAAAAACGTACATATTTTTAAAGCAGGTTTTCAAAAATGCATAATAAACAATAACCGCGGCAGCTGTTTTACAACGAACAATTGACGATGATAATATTATACAAATGTATACAATAAACATATTCGGTCTACTTTGATGGTCACACCTCGAAAAGGTCAGCGTGTTTATAGGACGGCATCGCATCAGAGTTGGTAAAAATATAAGGAATAGGAAGATGTGGTCCAGTGTTCAAAACGATTTTAATGGAAGGTTTGGTTTACGAATCACGGATTCACAAGTACGTATAATATAAATTATTCAAATCATACGTTTTACGTGCGTATGTAAATCAAACGCACACGTTTTGAAATAACTTGAAAAAAAACTACCAAAATAATACGCGTTGGACTCTTATAATAGCATTATGTAAGATATTATAATACTTAACAACAGTGGTTGGAATAGATAGGGCAACAGCGGGAGACAGAAACCGAGAAAAGCGATTTAACGTATATATTATTATAATATCGACGAAGCGACAGTAGTTATATTATTATTGTTTTTATTTCAATTACGTTTCCACAATGAAGACGTCTTACATTTTTCTGGGCGTTAAGTATATTATTATGCGTACACCAAATAATAAAAAATACAATCGTTGTTTATGTATTTTATTTTCGTTCTTAATTTTGTGAAGTTTTATGGCAAGGAAGGAAATCATTTTTCGCTAGACGTTAAGCAACGCGCTTATATACTCATAATATATATGTGCGTATACTTGCAAAGATTATCATGGGCATCGAATGTCGAGACTGCGGAGCGAATATGCCTGCAGTGGCGGGTAAATAAATCTCCAGGACCCGTCCTCTGCACTGGACGGCCCTCCACTCCGCCCAACTTCGCTTGTTTTCGCTATAGATCGTGTGGTGGCGATGGCGGTCGTTTATAATGATAATATTATTGTAATCGAGTGAAAATGGTGAAGGGGCGATAGAATAAAAAAGAAAAACGTTAAAAATCTCCTTCACCCTCATCGCCAAACTCAAGACGGAAACGACACGGTGGAAATAGATTGAGAAACAGGCTGAGAGAAAGAGAAAAATAAAATTTCGCCTTCTTCCCCTTATCACCAGTCCAACAGCATCCCACTTCCTCGTTCCTTCGGGGGTAACTGGGTTGACGTGAAAACCAGCTGGTCTGCCATAATGTAAGCGACTTGTGTATACTACTACGCTTGTAACTTTGTTCGTATTTTAACACTGTATCCGCGCCAGCCGAAGGGGATCTCCTCGCAGCTATATGTAAGTATTATAATATCGTTTAAGCCCACGGAGGTCCCCGGATTCCGTTAATTGCTGTCAGCTGCTGTCCCTGACGTTTCAATTAAACTATAGCTGCGTTTGCGAGCAGGTGCAGGTGGCGGCGGACAAGGATTTTCTCTCCAAACAGCTTTTGCTGGTCACGCTCCCCAGGCTTTAGCGCAATGATCAGCAACGGCCTATAGTATAGTGTAGCGTACCTAGCTTATGCACAATATAATACGTATATTTATACACGCTTAGTATGGTCTCCGGTGAAAGCAAACAGATGTTTCGCAGGATGCGCTATCGAAACAATTGAGTAAAATAAATACGAACATGTATATGCATACTTTGTATATGGCGCGCATAATATAATATGTTTATCGATCGAACGTTTTCGATTAAGAAATAAGAATCACGTTACATCTGCCATTGCGGTTTACGTAAAATAAATTAAAACTGCTCCTTTTTTCGTCAACCGTCGGGGCATATGACTCTATCGATTATATTATATAAATTCTAAAATATAGTATATTTTATAAGTCGACTGTATAAAAATTGTTTTATATCTGACCACAGGATCAGCGGAAATAGAAAAAAAAAGTCATTCATACACATTTTATTGTACGGAACGCAGTAGAATTATTATTGTTATTTTACTTTATATAATAATGTGATTCTAGTGAATGATAATAAATCATTTAAAACTGCAGCCAAAATATAAATTAATGAATATCACGGAGTGCAATTGGTTAAGTTACATTTTTATAATATCGATTAAAAAATAATTAGTTGTATTGATGCTGTGACAAAAACCATGACAATGTTACTATATTATATTTATATACTTATACACAAACTATGTTTGTGGACCAGTTGAAAAAAACGTGTTAAAAATATAAATGTAAAATTGGTTGAAAAATAAAATTATCATGTTTATACAATTATGATATATTATAATTTATAGTTTAAAAATTATAATTATTAAATACTGTGGGATATTACAGAAAGCATTGTTTTTGTAGAAGTGAACATAATCATACGATCGCAGGCCGCAGCTGTTTAATTGTAAGAGTATAATAAAATGCAATGTAGTATAAAAAAAAAATAAACTCAAATATTTGAAATGCCTTGTGTGTAATCCAATTTAACATTATCTATATTTTTTTGAAAAAAACCGCTTCGCGTAGAAAAAACCACTTAGATTAAATTTTTAATTATAAAACACAATTTTTTTTATTTAATCTTAACCCGATTCCGTACGGATAATTGCCGGTTAGGACTAGACAAATTCTGGAGTTCTGAATAAGTGTACATTATATTATTATATTTGTATAAAGACACTATCGCCGTTTTCCATTTCCGAGCATTAACGCATTACCATAATAAACAAATAATTGAAAATATTTAATTACTTCGCCGTGTTCTTCGTGGTTATCATAATGACGTTATAATACTAATTAATGATAATTTTATCAATAAACGATATTATTTAATTAGGTTAATGACGAGACAATTATTCTGAACCCGATCTATACATATTATAAAATGGAATACGGCGATAGTAGAATAGTATCTTCGGAGTAGATCATCTGTCTATGTGCAGACGAGACAAATATATTATATAATATCATTGATTATAAATATTAGTATTTATAGTCGATAAATATATATACCTATATATATATATATATATATATGTGTGTGTTTGTTTAGGTAATTTATTGCGACATTAAAGCATTCGATTTCGGGGCCACGGGTGAGGTTTCCGGAGAGTTTTCCCGTGCAGCCGTTATATTATATAAATCGAACCAATCCTTATATATATATATATTATATTTTACCTATTTACTGCAGTCTATAATGGTATATTATGTTGACGATATGCAGTGGACATTCGGCAGTTATCCGCGACGCGTTGTTTTTATGGCCTACACCTATACGTGCACACTCGTACACGGTGAACAATAATATGTACTGCGGCAGCAGTCGTTGTCGGCAATAATGACACGACTTTATTGGCAAAGTTTTGTAAACGCACATCGTCTGCGGTGGCGGAGACAGTGTGGAGACGCTGTACGCACTCTGTCCCCCCCCTCGGGTCTTCGCGGGGCATATAAGTGCACGACCGCCAATTATCGCTGAACGCTCGCCCGCCGCCATTATCGGGTCGTAAAAGTCTTTTTCGGATCGGTTCGCGAATCACGTCCGACACATACAATATAGGTACTGTTTTTCACCTGCAGCCCACGAACACGATATATCGTATCAATTCAACGGCAGAAATAATAAATTTACGGTATTCCGCGAGTCGGATATTATAATATGCCCTCGTCGGCGAAATCGTTTAATAATATATAATATACGCACTTGACGCGGGGGACATTTAAATTCCCACACCCGCAGTTTCGCGAACACGATAAAACGAAAACGTCGACTAATTACGTAACCGAATACGTGGTCAGAGGTAATGCGCAGTAATGTTAAATATTATATGGCGGCGTGGGTGTCGTGAGGGGGGTCGTGCAGGCGGCACGCGGGGCCAAACTATACGCTGCAATAATATTACAATATTATATTGTACGCGTGCGGTGTGTATAGTTTTCGTGCACGCGATTCGGTCGCCGAGAACCGAAAACCGAGATATTCTTATCTTAATTAATCCTAAGGCGCGATGCGGAGTTATCGCGTAATATAGTAATATACATAAACGCTATAATATAGTTGTGATGTATATTGTTAAGCTGTTATATGAGTATAATACAAGTATTGAAAGAGGTGCTGTACACCTGCGCTCGCAGGTTGTTTCTTAATATGTAAAATCAGGAGATGAGATCAGAGAACAGAATCGGAAATCGTGTGGTTGGGGGGGTCGTAATGTATATTATAAAATAATGAATAATAATACAAAACGGAAATGTAGAAAATATTAAGTCCAAGCAGCTGACTCTCGTTTATAATACAATAATATATATTTATATTGCGTTCGAAGTAACTGAGACGGCTATAATTCAAGGGTGACCTTTTTTTTTTGTGTTGTTGTTGTTGTGTTGTATTAAACGCGCCCGAGATTACTTAATTCGTTCATCTCGATAGCGAGCAACATACATGAAAAAAAACACCGAATTCAGCACAATATTCGCCGAGTCCCCCAAGCCCCGCGGAGTGTTAAAGATACGATAAGGGGTGTGTAACATCTGCGAGGCACCCTCATCGGATCCATAAACGAGTAGAGTGATAGACACATACTACAATGCGCGAAGAACGAGTGAGAGATGGTGGTCGGGGTGGCTGGGAGAAGGGGAGGGCATTTAGACAGGGAGGAGGCGAGACTTTTATGCGTCGTAAAGTTATATTAAAAGGCGCGTATATAATATAACTCGGAGGAGATGAAAATGTTTGCACCCAGACTTTGTATAATATATTATTATAAATAATAATGTAAATACCGGCCTGGTGCATAGAACCGTTTTCGTGTATTTATCGAGACGTCGATTCTAGCGACAATCACTAGCAGCTAATTTCGAGAAACGGTCGATAGAATTAAAGGACATACCTCGTACTGTATAACCCATTGGGATTTATATTATTTTAATATATATATATATATATATATATACTGCCCTGCTAAGCAAAAGTGCCGTAAAACTCAATTTCTTATTTTTGAGAAAAATGAATGTTTGTTTTTTTAATTTTATTATAACTTTATTATTTGTTATCCCAATTAATTTAGTATAATACATATTCACCTTTATAGTTTTTTTGACGAGGAATGCAATGAAATAATAAAATAAAACTTTTATCCATATGTTACATGAATAAAAGTTATTTTGATGTTATTACTTAGAGCCATAAGCCGTAAATATACCACTATTTACTAAATAAAAACGTCGTAAGTCAATTTTACGGCATTATTGCTTAATAATTATAATTGTCTATAGATATAATTACTTGAACTAATGGCCGTAAATAATTTTATATTTATTATGATAGATATTATATCTTGGTTAGTAGATACTATAACTTGGGTATAACTTGGGTAGAACATAGAAATATTAAGCAAAAATGCCGTATCTATCAAAATATTTACGGCGTTTATGCTTAGTAAATGTATGATACGGCGTTCTTACTTAGTAGTTCTAATTTTCTTCGTTACTTACGGCGTTTCTAAATAACGTTTTATGTGTTTGTAGCCTATTTAATGTGATTTTGGGGGTATTTTTTCTACAGAGAATGTGTAAAATGTGTTTACCGATCAGATGCCGTATCTATCTAATTTTTTTTTTTTTTCGAGTTACGGCACTTTTGCTTAGCAGGGCAGTATATATATATATATATTTATAATAATTAATACGTATTGTTTTAGTTTAGAATACGATGTTACACTCTTGCTTTTTGTTAATTGTAGATGAAACCTTTTGTCAGCTTTTCAATATTTCCAGAGAACTTTTACAATATTTCTTTCCATTAAAAGTTGTAATTCTTACATGTACTATTATGAATATTAAAAAAAAAAAGTGTTCTATCGGTCTATCCGTTTTCAAGTTGTGCTCTTACCAACGGCACAATTTTATTTTTATTAATATTTATACACACACTCACACACACACACACACACATATATATATAAATTATAATGTATATATATAGTTTATAAGTGCAACACATGCATATAACCGTGAAGGTGAGGACGGGAAATTAATAGCACCCGGCAATAGTTATAGGAATACATACACACGTATACGTTTACGCATCGGGTGTGCGCATAAGTCAGATATATATGCACATCATATCCCCTACCAGCCCGTTCTATATACAATCTTATATGTATATATAATATAATAACAATATTATGTAACGACCTAGGAGCGAAACCCAAGTCAAACGCCATCGCGTAGTGAGTATACAGAAGTCGCAGTGTTAATTAGCCGAGCATTTCAGCTTACAAACTTATACTATGCGTATATATATATATGCATAAATCCGACCCGCCGATCCGACCACGTCCGCAGTTACGCTGCCACAGCAGTACAGAAATTCTACACGTTCGTAGTACAGGCCACCGCGTTTTCAAGTTTCCCCTCATATAATATAGAATGACTTCGATTAACACCATAGAACATTCCGTATATGTATATAGGTACACCAAATTTGCCCAGCGACACCGATGGTTTTGGAAACTTTGCGATTGTGTTCGCGGTGGGGCCGAAATGTGTGAGAGCGACCCGGTACAGCACATCGCCGCGTAAACATCACACGTTTCATTGTACAGAGGAAATAATTTCGACCTACACGTCGTAATACCTACATTATTATACATTACAATGTACAAATTATCAATATTATATAGTACGCATTATACAACGTGAGATGTGCATAATGCAGCTGATACATATAATATATTATTATTATATATTATGCAGACCAAAAATCGATGGGGATAAATCAATATTCATAGTGAAATTAAAATCTTGCGGGGTTACTTCGATGCATTTAAAATTTAAGATTTAAACCTCAGAGGTATTGGCACGACAATTGGCTCGTTAAAGTGTTTTATAGGTCTATTCGATGATAAATTATTACTAAGAATTTCGAAAATTTCAAGATTTAATTTCGCCCATTCACCTACAATTCGATTACTGACTATAGTGACTATACTCATCTAGTGATTTTTCGGATACTGCAAAATAGAATATGTATTGGCGTTATAATTTCGGTATTCTTATCAGTACTGTAATACTAGATACTTCAATCGAGATAAGATTCTTTTATAAATTTAAGGAAACTTCAAAAAAGTATGGCAAAAAAATAACTTATACCTTTTGCCATTGAGCAAAATTGTTTGATATATGTATACTTTCATATATATTATTGTAATATATAGAAGAACACTACGTTTACTATGAGTTAGCTGTTAACTAATGATGTAAACTATTTCACAAAACTAATCCCGGTATGCAGCGCTATAAATCAAATTAAATACATTCTGAGGATCATTGCAGACTCGCTTCTGCCGTAAATTAATCATCACGCACCAAATCCTTGCAAAACATATTACGCATTTCTCGTTGACTGACGGTAATTAAGTGTACGGCATTTTGTTTTTTAACAAAAATCCCCAAAAGCCTGTGTTTTAAGATGATATAAGAAATTACTTTATGAAACCCGTGTTTTCTCTGTTTTCGTATACGTAAAACCCGTTCAAAAATGCTGTTTAGAAAATACATAACTATCCTACAGCCAACAAGGATGATGAGTGAAATCAAAATTGTAATAAAAAAGAAATGTACAAGGACATACAAATTAATTACAATCAAAAACGAGATCGTACCGACCGTTTTATATAATAAATAAAATCATTTTATAGGTACGTTATACTCATCAATATTGACATCATTTTTATCCAAATTAATTCAATTAAAGACTATGCCACAAGTTATATTTTTTAATATTATATAATATATTATACTATATCAAATTGTTACCTAAATTTTGCGTGACAAATATGATTTATCCGACATTTTTATCACGCAATATTTGAAAAAACCTAAATTTACTCATCTCCACGGCACGAATATATATCTCCCCTTGCCTGTATGATAATATATGGAAATTGATTGTTTATTGTATTGAATGGGATTCTAAACGAATAAAGCATATATTATGACATATCAAAAATAAAACGACACATATATTATACACTATATATATAATGAATAATGCAGTATACACCATACGATCTAAACTTTGATGTTGTAGGTCGCCTACAGGCTTCAATAATTCGGTTATCGTTAATGTCGACGGGAAACATAAAAAACGACCAGCTTCAAATATGTATATGCGTACATCGGAATATAATGTAATTCGACGGAGTGCACGCGTAAACAAGGGTGGCCACGTCAGGATTAATTTCGAGGGTTTAAATGCATCCGCGGTGTGGTAGGTCGCTGAAGCAGACATCACCAGGAAAAATATTACGTTATCATCGTACGTCGCATTTATATTTGCGCGTAACCTATCCGGGTCAGGAATACATTATATTTACTATGATTATCATTATTATAATGATCGCGATTTCATTAATTTTCGAAAAATCTCTCTCCCCAAACACGCGAAACAGCTACGACCCGACGTTCGTTATCGAACTGTTCGCGACAAACAGCGCACAACCGCGACGTCGTTATTTCACTGGAACGGTTTGGCGATATACTCTCTCGAACAGTGCAAATTTAGGGGTGCGTCGTACGCAGGAGACAGCTCTCCCGATGGATCGGGTGGTATTTATTATGAACGCTAGTAAAAAAAAAAATCACCCTCTCGCCCCCGCTGTCACCGGTCACCGTCGTCGCTAACGAACTATCGACGTGAATAATGTACATATAAATATATACATATATATGCACGCACACAAACGTGCATATATATATATTTGTGACGAAGGGTGACTCGGGGTGAGGTAATAATAAGCCTCGATCGGAGCCAAACATAGGTGTAGCGGGGGTGGGAATCAGGCTAGCGTGTGCCATAAGGGTCGCTTCGCGCTCGGTAATGAAGCGTCGAGACCGCTCGGGGACCGGTCGTACGAGGCGATGGTGGTGGTTTAGTCCCGCGAGACTGCGAGAGCTCTGTACATACATCGTTTTCCCATACATATACTCATACGTATTGTATATATATATTATAATATTTATGTGTAATTTGTGGTCGTAAGCCCGCGAGTGTGTACTTGCATAGTAGTGCAGTGTACACACGTGTATCGTATAAATATATGAAATTATGTACACAAACGTCCGTGCAGCGTACGACCGGCTAGACCGTCGAATACCACTCGCGTGTATACCACAACCGCGGTATCTTTGGAACTATACGCTTATATTTATTTTATAATAGATATATTATATGGGATGACAGCAGTCGCGGTCGTGTACCAAGACTGTGACCGAATTAACTGCAGTTTACACGGACAATCGCTGCTGTTGTCATGGTGATTACATATATTATTATAATATACGGAAGAAAAAAAAATCGAGCGTGAAACGTTTGTTTTTTTCGCACACGTGTGTCGCATAAACTGGTTCCGGACGTCGTAATTTGGATGGGTGTGGGAGGACTATACTACCGCGCGCGTGAGCTATACAATACGTAATTGTATACAGAGTGATTCACCAAGCACGGCCATCCACTTTTTCTTCTTCAATAATGCAGTTAGTTTATAATCGATATATGTTTTTTGAAACTTATAAATACATATACTTAAAGACGATATTTTCAAATTATTGAGACTTTCGCACTGTTTATGAGGAGGTCCTGTGGAGACACAAACTTTTGTTTTTCAAACGACAATCCCCACTACCTTTGAACAATAAATTAATTAGCAGACCATTTTCTTGAAAATGTTGATATATCAAAATTTAAATTTAAACGTGTAATTTTTGAGTTATTAGATTGTGTGTATTAGTAAGGTTATTAGGACTATGATTATATTATGATTTTACAGGGATTATAGTAAATTTGAAAATTTTAGTAATTTCTATAATTTATCAATGTTTATAATTTATAAAAATGATCCAAATAAAGTAAATTTTTAAATATCCGTAGTAAATAGTATCTCAAGAATTTAAATAAAATAAGCATATTGTTAAATGAAAAAATGAGGGGAACATGTTTGGTGGATCATCCTGTATACTTTGCAGGTTACTGGAAATTTACGAGCAGCTGTTTATACTAAAAACTGTACCTATATAATATTATTATGTCCTAACTAATAATATGCATTGCATATATTTCGACCATCACCGTCGAATTATTATTTTTATTACACTGCGTATTCTTTAAAATTAAATGAACACAAACTATATTTTTTAGTTGTAAAACCTTTTACATTGTTATTCACATTATATAAGAGATGTCATTGAATTAGGTCATAATCTTCAAAACACGTCTTAATATTTGTAAAATTTAACTATATATTATAATATATTCAGTAACGGACATCAATTTCTAGATATGCTACTAATATGATTATATTACATAATATAATATGTACATTTTAATATAAGATTGTATAGTCCTTATAGACTTGGAAACGTTTAAACAATTGTCGTCAAATTTTGTACACATATATTCATTGAACCACAATGGTGTTCTTTGCTTCGTTTTTCAAACCCCTATTGGTTATTGTAAAGTGACACATGAAAATCAAATATTTTGTTTGTTTTTTATAAATGTAAAGATGCAATTTGCTATAGAAATAACATTAAATAATATATATATATATATATATATATTGCATTATGTTTGTTATTCAAATGTATGAGACAATGTTGAAATATTTATAGTTTGTAGACTCGGAAACTACTCGACTATAGTTTTAATGAAAGTTCGAAGATTGTTCTCAAAGATATCAGAAAAGTTAAGAGAGTAGTTTGAACCACGTTTGAAAATATACCAAATGCTATACTAAATCTACCACAGACGAATTGTCCATTTCAGTTGAGTTAGTTCACAAAGCGAAGTACATCGATGCTTATTTGTCAGTGATTTGAGGTAGGTACATTTAAAATCGATATAGCGCCAAATTTTATATTGGTTGATATTTTTCTACGGTAAGTCTGGTTTTACAATAAATAATAAATATATATATATATATATATATATTTATACGAAATATTACATACCTACGGTAAAAACAAAACGTATTTTTTGTAAAAAAAAAAAAAAAACTACCATCGCAACGAACAAAAAAATGTATAATCGTTGACCGTCGTGTACCTATATTACTATATTAGGTGGTTCGGGTATTCACGATAAATATATTTCATTTTCGCGGAGACGAATTAATGATAGTCGAAATACAGCTTATCTACATAATATACCTGTACAATGTACATAATATATTTAATTAATATCAGTGCTTTAACACAATTACTGTGCTCGTGCACAGTACGCATATAATATGATATTACGTATGGTTAATGTTTGTATACTGGGCCGAGTATCTGCTGCTGCAGTGGGCGATATCATTGGAATCAGGGTCGGTTTAAAGTTATTATGATTATTAATTATGTTTATAGTGACGGACTGCAGTATAGGTATAATGTAACGTAATGCAGATAGTATAATATGTACATCGTACAGTGTTTGATAATAATATTTGCAGACTACCGAAATACCAGACTACGATATTACGATATTATAATAATATACATAATAATCTCGTCGATCGTTCAAAATTTAATAAATCGGAGTTTATTAACCCTTTCTTGGAATCACGAAAGCAGAGCACGGCGATAGGACGGATAGTGGTGGTGCTATTGCGGCACAGCGACGGTCGATTTAGTGTGCGCAGTACACACGCATTGTACAGCATATATATATACATATAATTTATTAATATATAATATACGTGTGTATAGTGTTGTGCAGTGTGTTTACACATAATATACGCGGCGCGGCCCATCACGACCCATTAAACAACTGGGAGAGTTTTTCAGTCCCCCTTCAGTCGGTCATGATGCCGCCTTCCTTAAACTCATATATGTGTATATACATATGCACTATATTTAAATCAACTATACGTATATTATAATCTACGAGCCGCGGTCGATAAGCGTGTCATTCGTTTCTCGTTTATTGATTTAAGAACGAAAGAAGACGGATTTACTATAGCGGCACGTGATTGCAGAGACGCACTGCATAAATATTGTGTCGTTCTGTTTACTCGCGGAGGATGCGTGTGGACCAGGTGTTATGTCTGTTACACGCGGTGATTCGATTGTACGACGAGACACGAATAACTATCACATAGTATATTACAATATTATTGAACTCATCGCACAACAATATATAATGCGCACGGTACACATATACTACAATATAATAGTGCATAATTTATCAGGCATTGCGCTTTGTTCTACACAGCAGTTGCTGAACTGACTATAGTATAAACTTGTACGACTAAATCTCGACCACGACTAAAATATTTTGAGTTTATTAAAAACCTAAAAATTTCAATGATTAACTAAACCGACGGGAGTGTATAATATAGCAATATTACTCGAAAGTAATTATTGAGTTTATAGTGTTTAGTTTTAAATTCAATATTAAAAACATAAAAAGAACAGCATGGCACGCACAATAGGAGCCCCGTAGTGCGTGTAGAAGTATGTTACGTTATTTATCCATTTATCTGCGTTTTAAATATTTCGTAATAATTCATTGATAATAATTATTATTAAACATAAAAATAAAATTAAAAACTTTTAAAAATACATATGGTTCTATTGTCGTATAACTTATAGTTATTATAAGTAAGAATCGCTTGAACGAAAAAATAATAATAATATTATGTTGGAAGTACTTCAAGTCTACAAATGAAAACAATTGACGGAGAAAACGAATAGCGTGTTACGCTTCGAAAAACTGCTTCCTGACAAATGATAAAGATAATATTGTGTAGAATGTCATGCCACGAATATGTCGATACCGTATGGTCGGTATATATAGTAATATGATCGGTTATATTTTTATAATCTGGAATCCTTTTCGGGAAAAATAATAAACCGTACACAAAAGACATTCGACTACCGAACGTCTATAAAAATATTGAAAATAGATAGTATTTCGTAAATGGAAACGACGATATACCAACTATGGTGTATTTTTTATGGTATACCTTGTAACGAAAAAACAAATTATAAAACAGATAAGAATACGATTTTAAAACACGATAATATTTATAAGATGATGTTTGAAAATTGATTTAAACGTTTGATATAGAATCGCTTATATAATAATAAATATGAATATTAGAAAAGGGTTTAGTGACTGTCTTAAAATTTGATTAATATCGATAAAACAATAAAATATAATCTTAAAAATCAAATTTTAAACGTTTGTCTTTGCTTATTGCTTATATATAATAAATAATGTGCATGCAGAAGAAACAAAATATACTATTTTATGTTATCAAGATTTTATGAAAAAAAAACATAAATTATAGAAAATCAGTGCCCCGGTCAATTTATAATATTATACATGACACAAATAATATTTAAGTCATAATATACAGTGCCCTGGTCGCGTTTTTCGTCGTACTCGTACTTCCAACAGTCCGTCAATATGCCTATTTCATACCATGTTAAAACTTACGTGGTTCCTAATTATAAAAAAATTACGAAAACAAAAAATTAAATCGTTGTTAACTATAGTAAAACGGCCGTCGGCGGTTCGTGCGCACGCATTATTATGTGAATTATAATATTTAGAAATGTATATTACCATAAGTTAACACGTTCATTGTTTATATAATATACAACATATAAATTATTATTGTATTACTAGAACACATCGTGCACCTATAATACCGTAGGGTGTAGATGGCCGACGATGATAACATGATGATAATATGGACCGCGCACAGTCGATTATGATTAACAATTTAATATCACGGCGCGTAATAGCATGGCGATCGATAAAAACGCGTCGGGATTATTTTTCACGTACTATACCGTGTGCGCTATAACCCGCACGATGAACGGAATGATGCTTTATCTAATACATTATATCATATACATAAAACCGAAAACCGAGGCGCGTGCGTTTCGCTTACCTATATTAATATCGTTAAAAGGGTAGGTACTCTACTGAAAGTTTCGAACACGTGCGCCACCCAGGGGACTATGAACGTGTAACTTTTTTTTTGTAACTCTTTTTTTGTTATTATTTTCGTATTTTTTTTTTTTTTTTTTTTTTGACATTTTACCGCCGACTGCATCACAATATTATTATACATATTGTGTAAATACATACCTGCAGTTTCACGCGATAACCCATTTCAGGACGATTTCGTTAGAAGTAAAACAAATAAATTACTTTATAAATGGTTACATATTGTAGTCCATTATAATAATAATACACAACATTATAACGTATAAATATGCATAGCTCTAACACATTTTCCATTATCTGCAAACATTTAGTTTTATTATTATTCACCAGATTTTTATAATAATATACTATATTTAAATGTTGACAAATTTGAGTGCTTAGCACGATTCCGTACATTTGTAAAAAAAACAAACTGTCCAGTGTGTGATTAATAGTATTAATAAATTATATACGTGATATGTAACTAATAATTTTACGGAACTTAAAATTTTAATTTTACTTTTAAAAAAAATACCTAATGTAACACACTGAACTATTTCGACTCACAACTGTGGTAAAAGGAGCTTTAAAGCACAAAAAAAATATAGCCTAATAAGTTTAATTTAATAATAAAACATCTATAAATCGAACCCTCAAATTAATGGAAATTTCTTTATAGATCTAATAATCGGTATAACGTATATAGATTTAATATATATTGTATATTTTAGTCTAAAATCAGTTGGTCCCGATCAAGAATGTTAGGTTAGGAATGTTTTAATGTATAATTTAAAGACTAAGAAATAACTATATACTATTAAAAAAAATTATATTCAATAATATTATATTATATGCAAAAAAATATTATTAAATATTTATGAAAATTATAATTTTATAAAACTCATATTATATTATCAACCATTAATAGATATGATATATGTGTAATGTTTTTAAAAATAGTATAAAAATAATTTTCTGACAAACGTCGGTAAGTAACTGAAAAACAATTTTTTGTGTACTTTACCACAATATGAGCACGCAAAAGATACGGGAATCACTTCATATAATCAAAAAGGCGGTGTAAATATACTGCGTTATATACATAATGCGCGTACGGATTAAAAAAAAAATGCATATCGCAAAAAAAAACAATATCACGCGGGCATTCCATTAAAAGGCACTATATATGAGTATTTTTTTTTACCTTTCACAGCAAAGCGAAAACGACATTTATTTTATGGACGAGATTCGTGTTACTTGTTTTTTTTTTTTTGTTAACATTTATATTTAATGTTTAAATATTTCTTCTAAAATTTAAATTAAAATTGGTTTTATAATTTTACATCTTATGGAAAATATATGATTTCAGAAAATATTAATTTGGTAAAAATCTCAATGTCAATAACAAAAATGTGGTGCATTTTAATCAAACGCCCACCACAATATTGTATTGATGTTTTTTTCTGCCAGTATGACGCAAGTTTAAGTAAAATAGTGATATTTTAATATTGTTAAGATTTTACGAAGTCGTCGGCGCACAATAATATAATACACTGTGGGTATCAACCCTAAATATAATTATGACATTATGTAGGTTGATCGTTCGCGTCTTTATAGCTTTATACTATTACTATTACTTCTGGCCGCACAATGTACGCACAATATTATACTAAACTTATATTATATTTTATCAACAGAGCCGAAGACCACGTGTGATGCGTACAAACGGGGAAAAAATTAATATATATTTTGAAAAAGAACGCTTTTTTATACGACGCACGTACGTGCAAATTAGATCACGATAATTAAACGAGGAAAGCGACCCTCGATTTAATCAAATTTCAACAATATTAAATGCACACATACACACAAACATAGTTTTTCACACGTGTAGATATATTATCTGCGCAAAACAATTATCGTTATTCGTTGTAGAATAAATGCTACAGCATGGTGTCACTATATAATATGGTATAAATTAAACTCGTGTTATTTATCATATTATCGTCGTGTCAAATAAATTTAAATGGAAAAGAATGTGCTGTTTTGTGGCAGGGTCTATTAAGTTTACACGCAATTTGGATAACAGTTAAAAAATAAACGTACTCGAAAGAAAAAACATCCGGGCAAATAAAATTTTATCCGAAACAAAAATGTTTTAAAATAAATATAATAAATTAATAAATATTTCGATGTAAAAGTAAACAGTATACATCATAATTACGTTTTAGAAATATCGCAAAAAGTGTCTATAAACACAAACGATAACAATAACAGTTATTTGCTTTGAGACTGTCTATGATGTTATTTGTTGAATGTATTTTCACTTATAAGTCATCATATAGAATATATTATTGACAGACAAAAGTTTTCGATCAAAATAACGATATTCAATGTTGTTTAAGTACACGTTACTATTATACATAACTAGAATATAAATTACTGCACTTTTTTATAATGTATACTAAACGAATTTTGTTATTTTTTTGTTTGCACTAAAACAATATAATAAAATAATAATGATTGTAAGACGCTCGTTAAAGAGTTATGAAGTTATGGGCTTCTTCCCAAAACCGTCGCAATATGTTCACAACTGACGGCCGACCGACTAAAACTTATCCAACATTGTTTTTAGCAATTTGTTGAACATTTTTGAAAAACCCTATAATTTATTGGATGTTTATTTATTTATTAAGCTTAATATGACTGCGTTATACACCGATACTTTTAATAAACTTTGCGGTTAAGAAATATAGGTATTAATATACACGAAAGAAGCGCGCGGTGTTTAGAGTAAAAGTAAATTACCAACGGCGATTTGTGGACGACCCTTTCCGAGGTCCGAGTTTTGCCACATCGTCGCTCTATGCGTATACACTACACAATCACCCATAATATACAGTATTACTATTATTATTATTATTATACTCTCCAGACCAGTCGTAAATTTTAAGTGGCTGGCTATACGGTTTGTCATGGTCGGAGATACGCGATCGTGGCCGATGCACGGATATCGTGATATATCCGTAAAAATGTCCTTATCTGTAAAACGCACAGTCAAAACCACACGGGGAGGGTCGCACACAACCCCTACCTACAACGTCCATCCCTTCAACCCTTACCACCCCAACGCTACTACAACCCGATCTCTGAGCGTGTAGAAATCACGGAGTAGACGCTTAAACAGCCCCTCGGGCCGGGCTTTGGATGGTAAATCGCGGTCGTATGACATCGTCGTTCAAATACATAATATATAAGAAGCCGGAAGGTACTCGTGTATACTGCTGCAGGTTACCAGCTATATCGATGACGACTTATATTACCACGACCGAGTACATAATATAATGTAACGTAAGTTGTGGTTATGTAAGTTATGTTTCTTTGCGATTACCCACACGGAGCTCCTATATGTATAGTGATAGTCGTTAAAATCGGTAATATATTTAGAGACCAATGGCATAATTTTTGAAGTCATTCAAATTATTCCAATGTCGTATCGAAAGACGAATTATATATTAACAGTTTGATTTTGTTGACTAACTGAAAACTACATAAATTATCAATTATTTATTGTCGAACGTTATTTTTTATCTCACCAAAAAATTTAATTGAATTTGCTTTCAAATCGAAGTTTTTCATTCATCAGATAAACATTTTAGTTCACGAAACTTAGGAACCAATAACACAGCTGCTTACGATAGAATCGGATTGATTTAATACGTCGTAGTACATCATTAATTATTATTCCCTTACGATATTATCTGTATAACGGACATATTTTTTGTTTATCATTCAATATTTTAGTGCGTACCTACATATAAGCCTTGTGTTTTATAAACAATGATTATTATGTTATGATAGTTATTGTCTTCGATTTTTGTTCTCCTCCCAAAACCGACATAATATTATTATATTTTATTATTTATACGTAAAATTAATATGTGTGCCCAATTCGATAAAACGGAAATTAATTATCGTCACGTTTCGCGTATTATTTTAGTCAAAAGAACGATATATATATATTATCATACAGTACACTATGCAGTATGCACCTATATTGTCATTATTATTATTGTTTTTACGTCGTGTTTGTCTTGTTGCAACTACCTTCGAATATAATATCTTGGTACATAGGTATAGTGTATATACACACTATTTTAGGTTTACATATACAATACTGAATGCACAATATATTATTTTACGTGTAGTTCATAGTCATCGGCATATTGATCATTCGTACTCCGTCAACGTTCCAATTCGAACAATATTTTTTTAATGCCATTACATTTTGTACACTTAGTCGTACGTGCGGTTGTAGGCAATGTTAAATAATTAAATCGGACGTGATTGCCGTGATTATTCGTCTTTCCGAATATTAATATGTACTATTTAAAAACGGGTCGACGAGCGAAAAAACAAATACAACTACGTTCGCATTAATAATAATCGTGACATATAATTTTCACAGATCAAATATTATCTTGGTATTATAGAGACGCGAAACAGAAGTTGGTTAAGAAAACAATACATCAAACCTTATGATTTCTTTAAAATGGAAAGAATAATATAAACTACAGATGTAGTCACACGAGTTATATATAAATAATAATTATAATAAATTACAGTGAATGAATTTGAAAAACGATAATTTTGAATTGTCTTATTATAATACAATGTATTATTACGTTAGAGATGTATAATATAATGGTTAAGTGTCAGCGTGCATAAACTCGTAAATGTTTAATGCAATTATACCGCTTATATACCGTCGGACGTATGTATAAAGCAAATGTATAAAAAGTCTCTGGGGAAGGGTTTGTGGCACTTTCGGCGGGTAAACGGTTCGGCAGTTATTGTAAGTCTACTCGCACACACATGATATATACATCACGTGCATATAGATAAGTGAATGCGTTTTCATCGAAAAATCGTCGTCGTGCTCTGTAAAATGGGGCCCTGTCAGCGCTTCCAAGTCTAAATCTATGTATATACAATATATATATATACAGAAAACACGTATATAATATATATGTCGTCCACGAGAGTGTAAAAAGGAGGGCGAGCGGGCGCGGCGTTTCCTGGTCGTGCGTGGCGTGTCTCCGCAATTAATTTCGTATTCCCCGAGTACACACGTCTCCAGCATACACGACCACGACCGCGACAACCGTGCGGGGTGACGTCATTTATCCGTACAATCGATATTTGTGCGTATGCCCGAGGCCCGAAACCCCTTTTCCGCGCTAAGTTTTTTTGACAAGCCCGACAACAACACGAGAGTACATATTAGATTGTATATACGTATATATGGCGGTATATAGAGAGAAGAGACCCAGTGAGGATTATAGAGCTGTGGCGACGGCGTCGTCCGACGGGTCGATGGTCGCGATCGGCGGCGGTGACGGTGGCGGAGAAAGAAGGGGGCGGACAAAAAAAATAGAAAATAGAAAACAATAAACCCCCGATGCTAAACGCGAAAACCAAATTCGGTTTTAAAAAGGGTCACGTTCGGAGGGCAGTCCACCCTAATTTCGGTGTATATACGATTTCTTTGTGCGGCGTCGCGCAGACATCACACGCATATATACATAGTGCGCACGTCGGTGGCGGGGGCGAACTGGAGTGTATTATGACTTATTATTATTATTCGTATATATAGTTTAAATGAGAGAACGTTCCAGAAGCGGTCGATTAAAAAATAACGACGGAATCATGTGTGGAATTCAATTTCGACCGTCCACGTCGCGAAAATGGAAAACAAATGATATGATATTATAGTGAACCTCGTTATATATAATCGACCACCACCACCACCACCGCTAGACCCCTCGTGACAATACTCATATTATACGCTATTATCTCGTTATTTCTTATTCTATATAATATTATAATAAATAATAATACACTGCTATTGTATTGTATAAGAAAGTTGTTGACTTATTTTTCTTTACCCGTTTTCAACCATACGTTATAGCCCTAACATAACAGCTAGCGTACGGTCTATAGTTTGTTGTATTATATTATTATGTGAATGTTTGCGTAGTTTCGAATAATATATGTGCACAATAATAATATTATACTCGCGAAATTCTTTTATCCGAGCCGCCCGGTCCTATTGTAAATAATATGGTCTTAGAAAATTCGACTACCACGTTTGTATCGTCTACACCTGTATGGCGGTGCGCACTTATATATAATTACACGAGGAGTAATAATGTAGAGAAAACTAGTCGACTCTACACACACACACAAACATAATAATAAATAAAGGAAAAATAAGCCATAAATTCACGGTACACAGGTACCTCCTGGCTCATAGGTACCTATATATAAATGTATGCGGGTGTATAACGTATCATATATAATACAAAAACGAAAAAACGCGTCATATTTCGTTTCGTATTTAAAGCTAAAACAATAAATCATTTTTAAAAACGCACATGTATTTTATATGTTTCTGCGACCATGGTGCGCCGCAGTGATTTTATTTTTTTGTTTGGAAACCGTAAAAAAAAAATTAAATCGTGAGGGTCAAAGCACCTATTATATGATGCCATTAATATTATTATAATTTACGACAACTTATAAGTATTTTAACAACTAAACGTAACATTTATGATACTATTATTATTAAATAGTTATTGTATGCCGGCTAAAACACAACATAATATGTAGGTTTAAAGTATGCAATTTAATTTGTGGGGGGGGGATGCATCGATGACTGGTAGGCATGTACTTATTAAAAATAATTATTGGGATAATCATTACGATATAGATTTCAGTTTCCGCATAAATATGACGTATTTTATTTTGCGTACTGACACTTATTCTATTATAGAAAAACATTGACTTACTTCATAGGAGTTGGCCACTGAGTGTCGGTCTTGTTTTAGTTGCTCAAATTTGGATTTGTATTGAAGTAAAGACCGTACGGTTTCTTCCATTCTGTAAAAATAATAATAATAATAATGTAATAACTATATTATTATAATATAGGTACACCTATATAAAATAAACACAAACATGGAAATCGATAAATTATTGATAAGGAACACGCGCAGCCACATCGTCTGAAAAGTTTATAAATTTTTCGATCTATGTATTTTATATTATTATGTTATTTGAATATACATATCCGTATTATAGGCACGGTATGATAATATATAATATATACGGCGCAACGGACAAAATGGAAAATATCCGATGGAAGTGTTTTTCACACAGACCTAGGCGCGGTATCGAGGGTGTATATATATTGTTTACAACCTCGACGAAATCGTTGGAGGAGAAAATTGAGAAGAAATTGAAAACGCATAAAAAAAACAAACCCGTAGCGTTATATTATATACAGTGGCGACGCTGCCGAGCAAAAAAATAAAAAATAAAAGTACGAGATGACTATATGGGAATACATAATAATATATAATATATTATATATAAAATCGTCTGGTTATATGCACATGTATATAATATACCAGCGTTATTTATTAAAACGGTCCCGGGACAGCAGTATCGCATACGCATATACATACATTATATTAAATTTATACATCTATACGCGTGCGGTACAGCCAGCTTCACGACGTCGGACGTGGGTACGCGATGATCGTTTTTCTCTTTTTCGAGGGAAACGTAAAAATGTGCGGCATAGTGTGTATAATGCGCATAATGGTTATATTATATAATATACGCGATAGCTGCCGACGACTCTTATAATTTAAGAAGGGTGCAGGATGAGAAGAAAATATTATAAGAAGTCTAAAAAAAAGACTGTTTTATTTTTCGCACCCTCGCACGAAATTATTTAATAATAATATGATAAAAATACGGGTTCGCTCTACCGCAAGTCCGCAAAAGGCGGTGAATTCGAATCGAATATAAAAATACGATAAATATTTATCGGCCACTTTTCATAGGTAAGTAAAAGGTATATATAAATATTATGCCGTGCAAAGGCTCGAGTGAATTTCCGCGTACGAATCCATATCATATAATATAGCTATAGCGCATTGTCGTGAAACTATTTTACGATAATATTATAAAAGTTAAACGTAAAAATCAAAAGCGCATTTGTGACATCCAATATAATAAATCGTGAGTAACCCTACAGATGTATAATCGAAAATATTCAATTAAAATGTATTATAATATAATAATAAAATATTCACTTTGCGATAATTCGATACACGCTTTGACGACGAGGGCGCCGTCGCTGCCTTAGAAAACGGCTCATTAAAATCTGTGAGTCATGTTTTTGCAAATCCCCTCGTCGAAACACCGCTTATTATCGCATAATTATATTTACTGTCATACATGCAAGCACACACACATACATACAGACACCGCAGTATTGTGCACATAAGTATAAATCATTAACGGCCCGCCGGGCGAAATGTTTTTTTATTATTATTATTACTTTAAAGGACACGCGATATTTTTTTTATTTTGGCGAAGTCGTCGAAAATTGCACTTGTATGTCTACCTATAGGCTATATCTGTACTATATTCTCTAAATCCATGTATCCACTGTAAAAGTATTAGTGATTAGAGTTTTCGATCGTGTCACTACATATTTAGATAAATAAAAAAAAAATAATTATTATAATGTATTTTTAGGTGTAGAGTAAAATACTGAATAGTTACTATGATTTCTCACTACCATCAACATGATGAATTTATTAGTTTTTTAAAATTTTTTTAAAATGTTTTATTATATAATATTGCATTTGAATAGGTATAATATTATTGAACAACGGCATCGACATGACAATGTCATAAACAATTATTGTTTCGATGATTTGATAGATGAATTGTTCGGTTTATCTAACAATAATGGGATATTATAATATGTATATATACTATACTATACTATACTATTAATACTATATATTATAATATAGTATTAATATCAAATATATTATACGAATTTGTATGAAAACTAATTTATTGTAGTAGATAACTATTAGAGGTATGTATAAGAAACACATTATTTATTACAGTATTGTTATTATCATCTGAGAATTTATAGTGATACGATTATTTAGTGTTTAAAAAAAAAAATTACAAGTTTTTTAAAAATGTACAACAATTATTCAATAAACAATGGGTAATATTTAAAATTTGAAACTTGAATTGAATATAAATTTGTAAAAAAAAAATATTAAAACAGCTTAATTTGTTTTTTTTTTCTATTAAATAAAACACATTATAATTCATCTCTGCTTCTCAAAAAAAAAAAAAAATGTAAATCGCAAATGGTTGATTAGCTATCAAATATAAGTTATTAATAGTATTGTATCTACCTATCTATAAGTATAAAAATGGAAAACACATGAATCGATTGTTAAATAGGTACTATTGATTAAATCAATTCTTGTAAAATATTTTCTTAAATGTACTAATTTATTTTGTTAAACAATATTGCCGTGAGACCCAAAATAAGTAATAAGAGTTACAATGGTTTAACTTTTATTCATAAACAATACTCAAAATTATTTCATGCTACACTTGAAACCGACCGAAATTCATTAAATACCATAGGTTTTGCATACACTTTATGGACAAACATGATTTTAAGGACTTCTTCATGTATAGCAGTAGTATAATATGGACGTTCCAACGGCGGTCTGATGGTTACGTCGTCGCAATAAAACGTAACTAAATAATATATTCGCATTAATAATAATTATTAAAGGTACCTACACCCGTTTTCTGTGATTTAGGATTTTTATTATTATTATCATCATAATAATCATCGCCACCAACGACGTCGCTTCATGACTGTGATTATTACTGCAGTCTGTAACCGCGTACCTTAATAATTTATTATTATTATACATGCAGTACAATAATAAAGTCAACGATGGGGTTAATTATCGTTTATTATAATCGAATTTGTGATGGGTATACGTGGACCACGCCAAAGTATAAAAGTACCTATCTACCTATTATGCGAAAGTATCAAATCGAGTGCGCATTATTAAATAATTATCCATTCGAAAATTATAGCCATGCCTCGGGAAAAATCCAATTTAACGATCGAACGTGAATACAGAACCATTTTTTTTTTTTTTAATGCTATTTAAATATACCCCAGTCGTCATTACTAAATGTAATGTTATAGTTATATTATAAAACAATAAATAATAATGCGTCAATATTTATTTTTTAATAGGTATATGCAGCGTAATTCTCACGTTGCCATTAAGAACAATAACGATTTACCTGTAGTGGCGTAAAATTAAAATCAATTACGATCATTATTATAATAATTATAGGTGTTGGAAAACAGGTGAATAAGTGTGTGCAATTAAGAAATAGTGTAATTTACCTCAGTTAATAAGTAACACATTTTTATTGAAATTTAAATCGGCATAATAATATATTTATATATTATTATAATATAATGAAGGCGTTTGAAAGAAATAATCTCGAGGCGCGACGTCTCCACCCGACGGAGGCCTCTTCAAATTACACGCTCGAGTTTTTTGACTAAGAAAGTACATTCGAACTTTGGTTTTCAAAAGTTTTTACTTTCGACGGTTTTTATTCAACATTCTAGTACATTTTAAGAGTGTATAGGACTTTGAACTTTTATGTGTATATATTGATGGATTTGTTCCATTGTTTGAAAAGTCTTTTGGGTTTCACAATATAGTTATTCGACTTGGAAATAAAAAAAAAACAATACTCACAAATCCGAGTTTAAAGAAATAATATACGAGTATATATTTTTTTTCATTAAAAGACGAGTTTCATAATTCATATAAAATATATACAATTCAGCATATATTTCATGCGAGTAAACTATTCTACCAAAAAAAAAAAAAATAATAAAAATAAAAATGGTGTATAGATAATGTATACCAATGTTCTTCCTTCGTTACCAAATCATTATTATAAAATAATTCATGTTTGTTGTATTTGTTTGAATTGTTGATTATTATTTGCTATAAATACTTTAAAATAGCGAAATAAATTGCACTTAAATATTAATTTATAAATACATTTTTATAATCTCTATACCGAAGCATATAGATAACAGGTTTATGAAAGTATAAACTTTAAACCATTATATATTATGTACCTTTTTAACATGACATAGCATTTAGACGAATATATAGTATACATTGTGTAAATAATTTAATTCGTCGTGGATGTCTTGAAAACATTTGGGATTTATATATGTTGCAGGTAATAAGCTCCACCACAAAGATGGTCCGAATTGACAAAGCGGCATATAAAATATGATACAATTTATTAATTTATATAATTATAATTTAATGTTAAAACACAACATAAATAACGAAGCTGTACACGTGCAACGTACTCGAGAGTCCAAGAAGCTTTGATCAATAGCTATATGGTGAACATGCGTATACATAATAATAATAATAATAAGTGAGCGATGAGATTATTTACCATCGAATATAAAAATAACAAGACGGACTACGACGGCGTACTATCCGTAGCTATAGACACGCAAAGTTGGGGAAACCTTTCCCGCCGGTTTAATAATGGTCTGAAGCCTTTTACAACAATATACACAATTGTATATATTATAATATACAAAAGCGGATTTATAGGGGGTGTTTGGGTGCAATAGCTCTCCCTTACCCATTGATCCGTCGTGCATATGTTTTTGTCATAACAAAGAGTATATTTTTAGGGTTTTATGTTTTTCGAATAAATAAAACTAAAGAAATAAAAGTCGCTTTTAAGTTGTGGTTCGTTGTTGTTATCCTTCATTACTGAAGTATTAAAATTATGGAAAAAATAAAAAGGTCGTTAGGTTTGGCGAGTGCTACTGGCTTATAGTGAAGCTCGTTAACAAAATATGCTATATGATAAAAAAATAATAATTTGTCAATGTGGACTTTTCGCAACTTTCTATAATTATATGTAGCGATTTAAACACGGTTTTTTTTAAATCGCCAAACATAAAACGTGTCCAAAAACGGAATAACACATATATATATATATATTATAATACAACTTAATAACGTGTAATATTTCCATATCAAGGGATGATTGTATGATAGATACGACTACCTATGATTAATAATTTAAAGGTACGTAAAATAATAATATGTTATTTTTTTCTGTTTTCGCAACTCATTATTATGCTATTAAAGCCTCGTAAAGTCTCGTAAAATTGTACTATGTTCAACAATTATTTCATATAATTTATCGTGTCTTTTTACCCTTTGTTGCCGGAAGATGCGTGTTAAAGGTGTTGCCACGGCACGATAACGACTTTGCAAAGTTTTAATTATTCAATTGTCTCAGTCCTCATAATACTGCAGCGTACAAGTAGTATAGGCGTATATAGGGTACATTATTAAGTTTCAGACCCCCGGAACGTCAACGATTTAAAGCTCTACGAGCATATATGCAATTTTGAACGGGAAAGGCGACGGTGGTCTTAGAAATGTGAACTAACAGAAAGGAACAAACCAAATAACTATTCCGACTATCGGTAGATGATAAAAGTATATATATATATGTAATATAGGAATTCGCATATAGAACTATATAACCGTGTTTCCTTACGAATTTCACTGTTGAACATAACGAATAATACCCGCAATGGCATTATAATTATATTCAAATAAACATTTTAAATTTAAAACGGAACCTATATTATTATATACATATATAATAATATTCTGTGTACTCAAGGCGGATTTCTATTCTCACGGTTATCCGAGGAGAGTCACCATAAAGTAGAAAGTTTTTACTAATACGGGATAACTAGAGACGGTTATTATTTATTTTTACGTCGGATGAGACGAATGCAACGGACATTTCAGCGGTTATAGACCGCAAGACATTATGATTTTCCAAATGTATGCAAACACGATGTTTATATCACTATATTATATTGAATATGTCTATCGTCGTAATGAACGTATGACGACGACGAATCGTAATATATAATTATGATTGAGAATATTAGTAACGGTTTACCAAATTGCATATTATCTTTATTTTGAACAGAGTTTTCGATGACGATGTCTGAGAAAGCATTGCACAACGATCTACACACATGGTGTACTCGGTAAAATATAATAAATATCTCCAGATACTGCGATAAACTGTAATCGCTGCAAAGCCGAATTTCCGGTAAACCCATATTATTATATACACCGCGTGCAAGTCGTAAACCGTATACAGAAGGCGCGAGGATGAGCCTAAACAAGCCGTACACAATTTAGTCGTTAATATATATATAATACGCGCGAGGTAATCCTTTCAGGGCCCTTCGCCCCGAAACCCCGGCAATAATGTATAGGCATTGTATGTTTACAGCGAATAAGCGGATGAAACTAGAAAACGCCATCACTACTCCGTGTACATTCGACGGCTTTTTACCGTTCCGGTTCGCGCGAACAGGAAATCGACTTCCGGCCGTAGCGGCGGTGGTTTCGCGCGTCTGCGGTTCTACCGCCCGCCAGACAGTCAGCCGTCCGCGACCCGTGTTGTACGGCTATAATAATAATAATAATCATGATAATAATACGTGAAAGGCACGAATTGATGCAGCGTATACGACATGGGAATTTTAACCCTTTTACGCGCGGAGCGAGACGACGCGAGCTTTTGAAATTGGCTCTTTTGTTTGTCCGCCGTTTAGAGGAAAGCACAGCGGTTTACTATCCGGAATTCCAGTTATATTATATATTATATAGGATATCGCTCAGCGTTGGTCTCCTTAGGTGAATTTTATAAGCTACAAATATTATAGCCTTTGGATTTCGTATAGCCAACTTAATATATGTATTTTCAATGTCTTATTATATGCTGTGTATTCGGATGAAACAAACGATACATCGCAAAGTAGAAACCAGCGTGAACGAAGTGCAGTACGATACGATTGAACGAAACGCGCTGTATAAAATAAAATATTAATATATTGTAATTATATTATTATAATATCGTCGTTCCGCTTGCAGAAGCCGAAACCAGCACGCACAACCGGAAACGCGTCTCCGTGACTCCGTCGGTCCGTTCTCCCTCTCGATCGCTCGTCTACCACTGACCCCCGCAGTGGTTTCGTAAAAATCTACTCATATATAGGTATTGCCATCAGATGTAAGTTGTTTACCTATTTATTATGTACATATTATACGTATTTGCGACGACCATATTGTTATCGTCAATCGGCCGTATATTTTATAAATATGTAATAAGGTACTTACGATAATATTATACACATACCCTACAGCGTGTATTATACTCAACTGGACATTGTATATTCACTGCGCTTCTCCTACGTACCTAGTCAAAGGTGCAGTACAAAAGTACGCACCTAGTCTGACGAGTGTTCGCGGACTGCAATATTGATGTATTATATTGTGAATAACGACTTTTTTTTATTGTAGCAGAGACTGAAATTTCTTTTAGCATAATATGTTTACTAACGACGTAACCCGACTTTTCCCAGAAAAAAAATAAGAAAACATAAAATGCCATATCGTGTCGGTGTATTTTGGTTTTAGTGTATCACTCCATATCACTGACAAATCGAAATCGGTGAACTTCGGTTTGTGAATTGATTCGACCGAGAGTGGCAATCCGTCTGTGAAAGATTGAATATAGCGTTATGTATATTTTGAAAAGCGTGGTTAAAATTGCTCTCTAAACTTTTCTCATATCTCCAATAAAAAACTATGACATTTTTGTGAAAATTGTTTGTATAGTTTGAAGTCTACAAATTACAAACATACTATCATTTTGTCATACGTTTGAATAACAAACGATTAATTAAATGTTATTTTTTGTTCGCTTAAAAAATTCCATAGAAATACATAAAAGGTCGGCAAAGCCTTTTTTTAATTTTATTTATCTAACCGACGAAAACTTTAAAAATAAACAACAATTATTCTATTTTCCTAAGCCAAAACGAAACGCACGTGTGAAGTATTCTATAAAAAAACTATATCAGGGTTAAAAAAGAAGCTTTAAACACCCCACGAATCTCAAATAATCTATAGATTTATTTGTTATTGAATTGGGTCCAGTAGTTTCTTCGATTTTCCGTTAATATTAAACTTATTTTAAATATATTGTAATCGTATAATTTAACATTACAATAATTTCTTCAATGCACTTAAAGAATCGGATATTTAGCCATACAAATATTATTATAGGTATACAGCTTAATATTAATAGAAGTTAATACTTAGTAGATACTATAATATTACAGCATTCATTAATAATAATTAATAACACATATAATTTAATTATATCACATAATACGAGTATGCCTATACTAATCAGTGGCACGTTCTATATATATATATATATATATACATTTCGGCTTTTATGCGAATATTCAAAACGACCGCTTTGGTCCTTTCCCATTAAATTTAAATGTAAAAGAACAAAACCAACAATTTTCTCTTGGTTGATCTACTTATAATACTTTATTCCTATTTTAGATTATCTCAATATATTATAATAATATGATATAAAAATTTAACATGGTAATGGTTTTAATATTCTTAAATTAAATTATTAAAATAATATTTTAATTGCAATAAAAAATAATCGCGAAGTGTAAGCGATTTTTTAATCATGATAGACAATGAATAAAATAAAAACCAAGAAAAAAAGGATAACATAATAAATCATAATGTGTCTATGCTGTGGCGTTTACTTAGTTGAAATTATCGATTTACTGTGTCTGAGATACATTGTGATTTAAATTTAAAGTATTTGTGTGATTGTATAAATATAATATTATATTTAATTTTAATTTATAATAATATAGGTAGTATTAATTATTGATATAAATATTTATATTATTATATCCATATTGACATTAGTTTTTTGATGAAATCCTTGTAATGAAGATAATTTATGCATCATTGTTTATTTATTAAATTACTAATAACTAATTAGTTATTGGAAACAAAGACAACACAATCACATGCATATATTTCAATTTATCTAATCATATTCCTAATAATGACAAGAATTATCAATATTCTGGTGGCCTTCTTGGGTGGGTCGTTATATACACATTAGAGCGTTGCTTTACAAATTTAGTACTCACACAAGTAAGACTTAAAGTTACAGTGCACTTATTGGTTTTATTGTATATGTTAAACTTCTATGTGTAGTGTGCACGACTTTGACTTTCATATACTATTATAAAATGGTTAATATTAAACAACTATAAATATGTATGAGGTACGAGTATATGTTGCAAGTCAAAAAGGTATTGTAAATTTAAATATTTTATATTCAAGTTATAGCCAGTAAATACAATACAGATAAAGACTATAAAGGCATACATAGTTTTTTTTTTATAAAAAGGTAAATAAAACTTCATATTCTGAAATTAAACTGTTATTTCATAAAATTATTGTTGCTATACAAATCGTTAAAGTTGAATACAGATAGTTAACGGGGTAAAAGCACAACAATAATTATTAAATATTATATATTTTCAAACTGAGCGAAGCGCTTGTAAAAAGGTATAACAACGCGTTGGTTAGGATCGTCGATTTTAATTACGGTTATAAATTATTTTTTAACTAAAATCCAATATTCGTTGAAAGCCAATAATACACAACTAAACGTCGCTTCACTGCCCCTGTGAAATATTTATTGCATTTCAAACATATATAGGGTAATGAAAAATAATCATTATTATTATTATTATTATTACTATTACTATTTTTTTATAACGATTATTTCATATTAACTTATGTAATGCGAATTCGATCAAATTTAGTACTGCATGTAGAGCTTTGAAAAAAATATACAAATTGTCATTTAATCCTGATAATGATTATATAATAGGACCTGTTGGTACGTGCAGGAAATTACATTTCTCAATAAGTTCATGAGGTATAGTGTGTCATAGAGTCTCCGAATTGCCCAATGCTCAGATTAAAAATATGTAAGTATTAAATGTATAGTTTGCTATAATAAATTCTATTCTTCGTCATCTATGATATAGCTGAGCTGTCCAAAAAAATCACCAAAAAGTCCTTACTTTCAGAATATATATATTATTATAATGTTATAGTCATGTCTCAAATAATTATAGTGATTATCTATATAATATGCTATTATACACCTAATAAGAACCCTTCTTTTTTTTTTTTTTTACTATCATGCTATCTCAATTTCACTGTAAGTGATCTATATGATTGGAAAATAATTTGATATTTTTTTTGTACCTACAATATTATTGTTTCAATGTAGCGCTCTTGATTGGGAGTGTTTATAATACATACAAATTAAATCACCTAATGTTGATAGGAAGGCACGTAGATTACGTCTCGTTTATACAGTATACACTCTATACGATAATAGATGTATTTCTATACGAATATGTGGCAACATTAAAGTACACAACAGCCGCGGTAGTCAAGGAAAGGTTATTAGACGATTCTTAGAGAAAACCCGAAAATGACCTAACTATAGACTTTGCTTTCTATGGTGGTATTCATAGATGGATTCCTTGATCCAGTAAATCGATATAATCAACCAATAGGCAATAAATTACTAGTACTCAGAACTTTCGCTGAAACACTCCTTTTTTGTTAATTCTTGAACTTTGAAGTCTTAATAATTCTTGTGGTCATGAGATAATAATGGGGATGACTTATTAAGTTTGTTATACTACTTCTTGCAACAGCAAAAATACAATTTTACGCGCTATAATTAAAAACCTCTGCTAATTGACAAAAACAATTATCAAGTTAAATACATTTAAAATGTATAACATTTTATAATACACTGGTTTTTTGAAATAAGTCTTATTTATGTTGAGTTTTATTAACATCAAAGTGAATTGCAAAGAAAAAAAATTCAGAATAATACGTTTTTATTACTGTGTTCATTTGTGTACCTAATATAATATAATGAAAACTCAAGACTTCAAACAAATGGAACAAACGAATTGTTATATTCGTGTACTGGTCGATATAGTTTTTATATTTAATTGAATTCTTCATTATGATAATATAATTTTTTTTATTGAAATATCTTTTATTTCTTATTTATTTACAGTAAAAACTACCTCTTTAAAGTTGTATATCATGTAATTATATTAACTTAATTAAATATTAATAAGAATGACATAATGATAACTACAATATGTATTAATTATGTAGGTATAATAGGTACCTACTATTTATTCATAATTTTCCATTACATTTTTATTTCACTGCTTCTATTTATTTCTATTATTAAAACTTCATTAATTTTAAGGAAAATTCTATACTATGCGTTTGTTCGAAAATTAACTCAAAGTTTGCGAAAGTTTTCTTTATTAAATTCTTAATTAAATTAATACCGCATGAATTATTTTACGTAAAACACGCTGGCTCGAACTCGATATTATATAGACGGAAAAAAAAGAAGAAGAAGAAGAATATGAAATCAATATTCTGTATATATATATAGCCATGATCTGGTTTTTATGTACTCGAAAGACGTCTTTGTCAAGCTATTGTCATGATTTTCAAAAGGATATATAGTACTTTGTCCGTTGGACGTGTAGTGCACTTCTGCGAGACACCATGCATCCTTAACAAATTTTTATTACAAGTATATATTATTATTTACCTTTGATAATAAAAATTTATGACTAACGCAAAAGAATAATTTACAAAAATATAATAATTCTGACTAGACAATTCAATTCGTGCACACAACGTGGCACGTGAAATATTATATTATTGTCAACAGTAATATTTCACTACGATGTAAGCGCGAACTGCCATTATTAACTATAATAAGTTATAAAAAGGTTTAGGACAGTATGGTACAATGATAAATAATGTGTACCTGTTGGACTTGTATTGCTGACAAAAAGCCATTCGAAACATTTAGCGGTTTATTATCCAGAAAAAAATCGTCGTATCACCATAATTGATATTTGTCAAATCAGTCGATTTTTTTTTTTTTAATTATTGATTAACCTATACCGTGTTAATATATTGTTTTTATGTCATAGTTTCTAGATTTTAACATGTACAATTTTTATTTAATTAATTTTATTTATATAAAAACAACATCGTTCTATATTGGTGCACATTTTATTAAACTACAAAATATATACAATATACATACATTGAAAGTGATTGTATTGTGGTATAACACTATAAGTATTTTAATTTTGCACGCGTCAATCATTGCGAACTTATTTTTAAATAAATAGAAAAAGCGGTAGAGTGAAAAGGCTTTCTTCTAAAGTTAAGTTTACTGTGGGTAAGAGAACATCTAAATATATAATATATTCAAAGTTACGACGGCGGCCGGTTGAAATCGCGTGAGAGGGCAGGGAAAGATAATTATGTTATTAAGACCGTACAACTTTAGCTGTATGTGCTTATAATCATATTAAGGTGGCGTCAAAAGGCAACCATAATATATACGTTTATATAATATTATATTGTGTATACGTAATGGATTTGGCTGAGATCCGTGTTGGCGGCGGACAGTCGCGGAACCAGTAAAGGGTATATAATAATAATATAATAGCATTAATTTGCACCCTAAACAGTAATTACGCCTTACGGTACGGAAGAAGCTCGTTATAGGCTGCACCCGACAAAAGCGATAGTCGTCGTATTCGACCATACCGTATATATTAATCCGATCAATGTAGGCGCTTGTACAAAATTATACACGTGCGTCGATCAAACGCATGTAATAAATAATGATAATATATAGTATAGATAGGTATATTTTCACAAAGAGCGTCCGGTGATCATACGACACGCCTGTGCCAATTACAGTGAATAGTGGCTGTGCAGATAATGTCAATGAACGATGTCCAAGAACCTATTCTGGGTGTAGTGGTGACGATAAAGGTCTTAGACGTCCTGGCACCCCTCGAGATGTTATGAGATTTTTAAACGGAGCATAAGGAATGTGTTGGATCGCTTTACAATGATTTTTATTATACTTTCAAAATATAGAATCTGAGGTATCAATAATATGCAGTTTATTGTGTGTATATAACACCTTTTAAACGAAATTGGAAATCTTTATCGGTATATCCTTCTCCAAAAACGGTTTGTCACGTTTGGATTTTTTTTATTTTCATCTACTTTTAGCTACCTACCTTTTATATAGGTAGGAACCGAATATAATAACATGATATTTTATAAAAATATTTAATAAATGCCGATTTTTCTATAGATATTATTAATGTCTAATAATCGATATGTATAAATATTTCAAAGTACTCGAAAGCGCTGAAAAAGTGTTAACGTAAGATAAGGGTGAATAAGATATTATATAAAAGGAAAAATTATACTCTATACGCAATCGATTTACCCAAAACGTAAAATGAAAGCGATATAGCGGGTAGATGCTGCAAATCCAATATAATATTATACATTAAATCACACACGACCGGTCTTTTTTTCGTCACGGCCAGCAATTGTCACACTATGCGAGGGGAAGAACAATTATGACTTGCTATTTTCATGGTTGGTCGGAGGACGTTTTAAAAAAAAAAGAAATCGCAAACTGGAGGTTATGAAACGATTTTTTATCTGTGCTCGGATAAAAACGTTGACAAAAGCCAACTGTTGCAGCTGACGAATGGCGTAATACTAAACATTTATATTTTAAACGCGTTCGGTTGTCTGTCGGAAAAGCGAGTACGCTTTTAAGCACAAGACCAAACTTCATCTAATATATGAAATTCTTGATGTACATCATCGCAGTGTATACATATATTATAAAGTAGGCTCTGCGGCTACGTATGTGCGCGCGATGTGTGATGAGCCGAAAGCGATTTTGCATAGTTCTCCGTGTAAAGTTTTTAACGGTACCGGGTACACTATACATTATACGTCATGTATTATGCATATGCCGGTATTATTAAAGGATTTAAGTCTACAAACTTTTTTAACATTAGACGAATTGTTTGATAATATTTCATAAGTTATATACGTTATATACGTTTAGTACTGAAACCGTTTGTATTATGTTTAATACAAAAGCTTTACATTATATATACCAATATACTACCACATTTATAAGTACCTTAAACACTGAAAATTAATATATCGATAATGCCGTAATAATTTTCTTATTTAACGTGTTCAATTATACTTATGAGTATACTATAATGTGTAATAAAATACAGTATGTTTACCATGTAAATCGTGATTAGTCGTACAAAGACAAGCTTCTTGTTAAAACGAATTCAAATAACGTCGAAAATAATCAAAATAATTATAAACCGATTTTGAAGTTAATAGATGTCAATGACGTCACTAGTCACGAATACATGAGACGACGCCACAACAGTATGATATAGAAACGTGCGTTGTGGGATTAACTCATCATGACGATAATACAACAACTTACCTAATAATAATTATTGTTTAAGCTGAATACATGTAATATTTTAATAATAGGTATATTATATAAATATTACGACCATTGTGACCCAAGATTGTATTAAATATAGTGCATTGGAAAATTGAATTAAGGATAGAGAGACTCGCATCGAGTTAAATATAGCTTTAAAAAAATATATATACCTACATAGAAACGTTTTAATATTTTTATTTTGTAATATATTTTTAAAAAATCACTCGATATACTTATAATACTTTTTATTTGTATAATATTTAAAAATTTAGTATAATAATTTTAATGTTAAAAAAAAACTTTTGTTATATTATGATTTATCTTCTAAACTAATATTTGTATACTGATAGATTTAACAGATAATTGCATATATATATTGAACTTACTGATATTTAGATATAATTAAAATATATATACAAATTGAATAGTCTATATTTATATATTATGGTTCTATATTGCAGTAATGAACGTTATTTGAAATTGATCGTAAAACCCAAAACGACCATAAATGTATTTTCTCGTCAAATATATTTCGGTACGTACTTACTGCACGTGACCATTATCGTTGTAGAAATCGCAGGCGATATTGAATCTCGACTAATTCCCAAGTGAAAAATCGAAAAACAACTAAGTACCTATGTAATATACTACCAAACGGAAACATTAACTAATTTATTATTCCATCGTTATAATTTATACGAGTACAATGACATAATATTACACACAAACTTTTGAACGCTTGTCGTCAGATGGTTTTTGCCGTGGGAAGAGGGTAACCAGACAACGTTATCTTTAACCACCCGAAGTTTGTTGTTGTTTTCATTGTCATGTATTCAAAAGCTTTATTATGGGCCCAGAATCGTCCTTGTAAGCAGTTAAAGCCAATCGGATGAGAGGAAAAAATAGCCGTTTTTAGGAAGTGGCCGAGTTGGTCGTGTCCGGCGTGTTAGTGATTTCCAATAGTTTTAGACGCTCACAATGGAACATTTACGGCACGCGAGTTCTACCTTCCCTTTCGTTTCATTCCAACCGTACTATAGTGAAACAAAGGATAAACTTTCCCTCAAAATCCCTAGAGTTTAGGGCCTAGACCAACGCTTAAAGTCCATACACATACCCGCGTGACAGAGTTCTTTGCTCGTTCGGCCGATACATTTCGGAGCTACCGGATAAAAATTAATCAAAATGACCAGTGATTCAAGAAAACAACGAAACTATATAGGTAATAACGCTGAATTATTATTTTTTAATCTTGCTTTACAATTATATTCTAAATGGTATATAGTTATTATTAGCACGTTCCTGAAGTTGTAGCTGCAGAAGTTAACGAGACGAAGAGACGCAAAATTAGCCGGTAAATATTATCCTTATAATACTAATGTCGCGATACATAATTATGCCAGATTTAATATATCCAGTCATGATCGAGATAAAAATCTACTAAATCATTTCCTCAATTCACCACATAATATAATATATACCTACATAGATATATCTTTACTCGTATACGTATCGTGTCGGCCGTACATATTTTGTTTGCGGATATTTGCGTGGGTGGAAAGGGGAAAACACGACGTCATGAAGCGAGTGTATTAATCCGATGCGTGAGACCTTACATAAGTCTAAACCCTTCCGACGGCGACAAACGTATAATCTAAACACATACTTGTGTATATATATATTTATAAAATATAAATACACAGATATACATGTACCTACGTCTCGGGAAGGCCAAAGTAGCTGGGTGGGTGTACAACGGAGCGTTTTATTTGTTCACTTCCTCCGTTGGTAACAAGGGGTTGGAAATCCGTCTCAGGTGCGTTTACGGTGAGATTACGCGGCGGCACTGGCAGCGGACGGACGCGCATTGACATGATAAAACGAACCGAAATTCGATTTCCTCTCTCTTCTGTATACGGTGCTAACGTTATATAGGTATACGTCACTGCGTATACCTATATATAACACGTGAAAGGGACGACGACGATTTTTATACGACTCGTCGCCGTAACTTCCCTTTCCTCACAACTCGTGCATCGCCACCTCCGAAGTCACCCTCCGTATCGACTTTACGATCGTTGTCATACCGTCGTCAGCGAGTGACTCGTCAACTTTTGTGAGCGGGCACATAAAAGTACGATAGGAAAAAACTTAGAACGCATTTAACTAGACGATTTTTCTTTTTGTAAGAAACAACAATGGTGCACGTGTTTTTATTTATGAAAATTAGAAGTAAGTATAACACATAGCCGTTGACGAACAATTACCGTACCTTAGCTTAAACACATATTTTACGAATCATAAATCATCGTCACTTATACTGTATACGCGAATATTGTTCCTTACACATATTGTGTATAAGTCGGTGCCTATTCGAGATTTAGACTCAGACACACGAGTATAGCAATCAAGCTCTGCTCCTCTCCTACTTTCTCCGCCGCGCCGTGTCGAAAATGAAAAAATATAATGAAACACAATACAATATAATATACAGAGCGGAAACGGTTGGATTCCAACCATAATATGATGACCCCCTGTTATAATAATATATTATATAATATTATGATACACAGCGATTTTATTACAAAAATTGAGCATCATATTATTATCGTTATAATAACAAACACTAACGTACTTTTTTTTCTTCAAAAACACAAAAATCACTGGTCTTAGATACAACAAAATCAAACATATAGTGTGTTGGTTTACAGAAATCACCCGACCTGTGTATACATATCATAGTGTACAATAGTAATATATTATATAGCTCATATTGTGTATAATATAATGTAGAACGATAGTTGTTTAATTGTGCACTACAGAACGACGTAGGTATTAATAATGTGCATTCATTGATACGATAATGGTTTTGACAGCGTATCATTAACTTAACGTTGCCTGGGCCGAGGGTTTAAAAACGCCGCGGTTCTACGTGTGTTTAATAATAATAAAATTTATTACATACACGCAGCCCGGTGTTGTACCGTTGAACGACTATGTTGGTCGTTTTCGTGCGGCGGAACAATAATATATAAATAACGAACAAAAAAAGCTGAGGTCGACGGGGAACTCACAACTGACACGTTGCAGTCGCGTTTTCATTTTTTTTTTTTACTACGACAAAGCTATAACACACAAAAACCGCGATGAACGTATAATAATAATAATATATTACATCATAATATGTTCGATGGTATTAGATTTATTTTATTTAGGTTTTTTTTTTTTTAATTTCCTGCCAATTATTCAAATCCAACAACCTACTGCAACAGACGTGTACGAGTTATTATTCCAAACGAGGTTTTATATATATACTATTTATCAGTAATTCATATATATATGAGTTACCTATCGCATCGGAATCGCAAATCGGAAATACGCCATGCATTATCCGGCACTCTGTCTCTGAGTGCGTACAAGTATTGTTATAAAATATATAATATATTATCCCGAAGTACATAATATGTATTATATATTCGAGTATTATGTGATTTCGTCGACAAGTTTTTTTTTTTTTTTTAACTGATTATTGTTTGTGCCACGTTAAAATCGCATGTCATTGATATCCCGAAGGTGGGTATATCAGCGAGGGTGGGCCGCAGTGTTTTTCCCCGTTTCTCGCACGCGACCGATAATTTTATTTTTCAAATTATAAACCAATAATCGATTACTGTACTATATAATTATAATGTAATACGAGTGTATGTATATTGATTTAAACTTAAATATAATATAATATATAGTCGTTACCCAGCTCCACTCTAATAAACTCGTTAGAATTCAATAAACTTTTGCGCGACTATTGTTAAATAACAAAGTGGAAGTACACAAAACCAAATATAATATTATTTCTGAGTCAATATTTGTTTTGTCGTCATAGTATTACGTATAGGACTATAGGTAGTTCACCGTATAACGTATAGGTATAATATTATATTAATTATTATGTTAATCACTTATTATGACGATCGACGTGATTCAGTCGGATAAGCTATATATTTAATAAGCCACTTCGCTTCCATACTATATCGTGGTAGTGATAAAATACGCAAAATAAAACTTGAGAGCGGATTGGAATAGTTATTACGATATAGTATGTATAATATATACTTATTATTAAATATTGATTAAATGCAGATTTATAATGAAAATATTTAAACGTGCGTTCTCTGTATAATATTATACCATCGAATAATAATAAAATTATAAGCCATCTAAACTAATAACACATAATTTTTTTTTCATAGATCGTTAATTTTATTTTTTTTAATGGACGAAATAAAATTATTTATGATATTATTAAAAAATTACTTGCCAAAGCTCAGTCGACATACTACGAACAAGAGAAAACGACAACTGATCGCTGACCACAATGAACATGATATAATTGATGTAACTGTTTACTAACCACATACCTATATATTGAATGTTACGATTTTGATAAGTATTACAATTAGAATTCGACGTTAGTTCGTCGTATATTTTTTACGTAAAAATGTTTATAAATCTGTATATTTCAATAATATTAACGAGAAGAATATCCGTAAAATATACTGACAGGTTATAATATAATAATTATATCTATATTGTAATAATATACATAGTATTATACGTTATTATTATTCGCGGAGTTAGGCCCTTTTGAATTTGTCTGGTTACGTCGATCTCGTCGAATACCTAGCGACAAACTTATAAAAAATCAATCCAACAAACATTCTGTGAATAATAATAACGTATGATAAACGCGGGGTATAAGTCGTATTCGGCGCGCGCCGGAACGGTATCACCGCAGCGCGCCGTTCTTTTCCCTCGCGGGTGATTTTACCGTTGCCGCGGGGACGCTGCACGCGCGTAATAATAATATTTTATAATAACATTGTGTACCTACGAATCCCTATCTACGCATGCGAACGTACGTATCAAACAATGCACTCGACTAGGATTATAGACCATACCATACGCATAGCATGTGCTGTATTTTTTAAGAGATTTGCCAGGACAAACACGTGTTTCGCCAAAATCTACGGCGTCACGATTAGGGTGAACAAAATTAATAGTAGTGAAACTGAAAAAAAAAGAAATTTTATTTTGTCTGCTGAATTTCGTGCTATATAATATTATTGTTATAATTTGGAATCAAATTGTCTCGGTTAAGCAAAAGCAAAAGGACATCGATGTACCTACATGAACATCGGTCATATTATAACATATTATAAACATTCGATATAATTTAGTGAAATATATTATAAAAAAAAAAATATTCGCATCTGGAGGAATAATCTTTAAATTTCTATATTTCTTGAAAATTTATTTAAAATCTTCTATTTTAATTCAAACACTTACATACAAGTATCATCCTCTTGATACAACGTATGCTGCGATTATCATAATGTACTACCGTGTCCACTATATGGGTAGATCACGATTATTATTATTATTATTACATAACATAGTGTATGATAATAATATTATTATTATACCATATAGTATATCACATATTACGATAGTTCGTGGGAGAGGTCGTAAACGTATAATACACGTATCGCTCGTACACGAAACGGTTTTGTGAGAGTCTCGGCTGAAATGAATATGTTTGTTAATTAAGGCATCCAACGACGACGATATTATTATTATAAACATAGGTATATTTGTTATTAGTAATAACTTATTACTTATGTCGTTGTATGCATACCTAGTTAGTTTTTTTCATATGTATAATAATTTATATCTATGATATTATAATGTCATGAAAAAAAAAAAATAGAAAAAGACGTGTTACTACTTTATTCATAATAGTAACTTTTTTATGGATATTTTAAACATTTTTAACACAGGGTACATACCGAAATTTAGCAAAATCAATTTTTTTTAATATTAGGTAACATGTATTTTCTTAATTATTTCCAGTAGATTTTTTTTTTTTATCAAAAGTTTTATAGCTGAATCATTAATGTTACGGTTCATTGTTTTATTAACAACACTCTCTTACTCTCGTAGTAAACTAATTACCTAATAGTTTTGATTAAAAACAATTATAATTATAAATCAGTTTTAGTTTTCCGTATTTTCGTTTTTTCCAAATAAAGTTTAATAGTATTTGTTTTAAATAAAATGTTAAAAATTAAAAAGTTTTAATGTTCGTGAACATATCGCAAGCTATCGCATAAAATAAAGTAAATATTATAGCTGAGAGAAATTATATGGATATATATACAATTAATATGTATACCTAACTATTAATGTTCGATAAGTGTTCATTAAATAGCACTCAGTCTTGCTGTAATACCTTATTAGCTTATTGGCTCGCAAACGATTATTAGCGAATTTAACGAACGATTCATTGCACGCAAGGTCGGTGCTCGAATGACACAACATAATACTATAATATAAATCGGCGAACATTTAACTGAATGAACTGTAATTTACTTTGTCTGGTACTGGACAAATACACGTTTTCATCGTGCAGGCGAGCACTAATACAGTGTTAACAGAACTTGATATAAACGGCCAGTATAGCATTATAATATTAGATGACCGTCGTTGTAATATCGAACGAAATGATTCAACTATATTTATACTCAGAAAAAAAACACTATAAAAAAATTTATTGAAAACAATAATAGTCATAATCGTTCAATGCATGCTTAAAATTTTGTATAAATAAATTTTCCATTAAAAATAAAGAAACAAGTCGTTATTATTATTTTTAAATTGGATACTATCGATCCATAATAATTATTAAAAACATAAATATGATGTAAGATACATTTTATTGTGTACACGCGCCAGTAGTGACAGAATCCGATCGTAAGTATCAAGTACAATGTACATACAATACAAGCCATGTAGTATTGCACGGATTTAATTTTTTCTTGTTTAAAAGTATGACGGGCACGGCTTGGCTTTTAGTGCAGCTCGGCGAAAACAATAAAATAATACTGCGACGGCCACTCGACTCGCGTCTGCGGGTGGTGAAAAAAGAATGAAGAGAATTATAACAAAAAAAAAAAAGGTTCTCAAATACATTATATTATATACATAATACGCGCACCTCTCGAAAAGCAGTCGAGTAGGAACCACTAACTCGGTTTCTGTGTATTTTTCATCGTACTTAAGTGAATTTACCGAATATAATATGTACTAGCTAGCTTGAAATAATATACATATACCATCTTCCTATATAAAGGTATACCTACTGTAAAATGCAACAACAGTATAGAGCAGAGTCTAAAAGTTGGCGAGGAGGTTTTTTTTTATTTACTCTAACAGTCGCCAAATTTAAAAGAAAGGTTCGATTCGCATTTTCATAGAAATTAATTATACATGATATTTTACTTGAGTTTTAAGACGTTATATTTACATTGATCGATTTAAAGTTTATCAACTATAAGAATAACCGCTGATGGCTTTAGGCATCGCTGTTATGTAATAATAACAACAATTTTTTTGTTTCAAAAATAGGTAAATATAGAAATTATGACTACCTAAGGTTTACTATTTAAACGTTTTTAAAAAATAGAGTGTTGAATAGATTTTGGTTTAACTTGACTTTATGCTTGTAATTATAACTTAGCCTGTGGATAAAAGTAGTTTAAATTTAAAACCAATATAATAATACCACGATTGCGTTGACGCTATTTTACATAAAAAAATAATTGTTCTGCCTCACTTTACATAAGTGAAAATTACAAATTAGTTATTTTTTCTCAATAAATTTCATTTAATATTCATACGATCAATCGATGAATAATAATTTTTAAAAACTAGGTAAGATGTTTTTTTTTTTTTTTTGTAGAAACGAATAATAGGACCATAATTTATGTATATCTATATAAAATAACCACTGTATACCGGAACTTGTAATGATTTTAACTTTATTTTTCGATTTCGTGGGTAGAAAAAATAAAATAATGAGAATAATAACCGTTTTTGTGTACTTAATAAAAACGACATTTAAATCTCTTACAATACGTTTTGTCTCGTACATTAGGGTCGTTTAATTATTTGATTTACATATTTAACATATAATGTAAGCCCCCGTAATATATATAGTCAGTAAAATTATAACCGGTTTAATGCCTAATGCCTAGAATGTAACATTTATTTTGTGGTTAAATCATTATATTTGACTGAAAAAAGAAAATAAGAACAGCAGTATACCTACTTATTTATTATTAAAACAAATTGAAAAATTGTAAATGCATATTATGCATATACTAACCACAAGCTAACTTATCAAGCCAAAGTAAAATATTCATATTACAAATTTACAAATAATATTGTTTTCTGATATAGGTTGGATCATTGGTTAATAGATAAATAGATTAATATAGAGTAAGAATACTTAAAATAAATTAAACTGTTTTTTTCGCATTCGAATTTTAAACGGGATAAAATAAAACAATATATTATATATTATATTATATACATTCCGTAAACGATTAGAATTTTAACCAACAAGTGTGTCATTATATTTTGTAAGGATCGTAGCCCATAGATATAATACTGTTATCGTCGGCATTCGGATTCGAAGGAATCGAAAAATTCGTACGTAATGGCTGTTATATTGAATAACCTATACGATTGAGGTTTTCGAATAGATAGTTACTGTAAAATGGCGGAGATTTGTTTACGACTTTGGATCACTGCGTAAAAGAGCAAACGTCCTATTCCGGAAACGCGAGAATACGATACCGATAGCAAGCGGCATAAATATATTTTTTAGTATATAATATTATTATAAATTATAACGAACGTGTAATATCCGTCGACGTTTAAACTACGGTATAGTATAACGTTATTTGCTCGCAAGTGCAATATAACGCATCGTGCAACGCGATCCCGAAGAGCTCAGACTATTTTTTTTTCGGCATAAGCCGATTAAACAGTGCAGGGAGAGAGTTTCACGGCGAGAACGACAGGCGCACAGATAGACAAAGAGAGACGGTGGAAATAAAGTGCACCGGTGTAGGTACGTTGACAAATTAAATGTCAGACGACATTTCTGCTCGAGGACTTCGTCGTCGGTATAATTATAATACGCGTACATGCGCACAAGATATAATAATATGTATTATTACTACTGCTCCGCTGCACTGATGTTTAATGGAATCGTGTTGCACACACACATACACATCGCATCGCTAATTAGCCGTCGTCGGCGATGAGTGCGTTCTGTAGTAGTACCTTGCTGTAGTATACCACTATAACCATGTGTCCATATACTATAGCTATATAGCGTGTATTATAATATATTATATTTTTGAATTTGAACACATATACTTCGACTAGTGGCTGGTAAAGACCGGGCGGGAATGGAAAAAAAGTGACGAGTTTGTAAGACGCTTAAAATATAATATATTTTATACCTATATGAATTATAAGTATGTGTGTAGTATGTGTGTGTATTTAGATGTATAAATCTCTGTAAACGAGTAAATGTTTAAATCCTTTAATGGGATTTCAAAAATACGTTTAAATTAATAATTATTACTCGATCCGCATGGCTGCATCAACACACACGTGTGACAACTATTATGAGTTTATGACTATGTTTTATTATTAAACACATTAATATAACATACGCATATACGTGTATTCGTGTATAAATCGAAAAAGCATTTCTTTGATGTCTGTTCGTTTAATTTGCTGTAATAAATTGGTTTATATATTTACCTAGATAGAATATTTTGTAAGTATATATGTATTGTAAGTTGTATGTATAGGAAAAGGAAATTATGTTTTATTAAATTCTCAAGAATTTACCTTTTACCTTCTCTCTAATTCACCATCCGGATGTATTGACCGAGAAAATGTTCGCTGAAAATGGTTTAGGTTGTTGGAAATAAAAAAAAAATGTCGACGAATACCAGCCAAAGAGTGATCAACCTTTTATTTGAATAGGAACTACCGCCTCAAACGCACTTTTATTTTTTATAGTCAGGTGATTTTTTTTCCCATTCATTTTATATTACTTTCTAATGCGTTTTTGCTTTTACGAACAATTTGCCTAACTGGCAACTACACTTAACTGCGAACGTTGCAATTATATACCCAAAAAAGTATTCAATAAACTGAATAAAAGGTTAAATTATTGTGCGCGAACGTTGTTTATTCAGATGAATACGGATATTGATTAGCAAAGTTATACTTAAAAACGTATTATACTTATAAACATTAATTGATCTTTACAATAATTAACTTGACTTTTAACGATATTAATTTTATCACTGCCAATCCAAACTGAATATACAGTTTATAGTATACAGACAAATACTGAATGAAGAACTAGAAAAAAATAATTTTAAAACTTAAAACATTATCTTGATTTAGTTTTGCAAGAATCGAGGACATCTGCGACGGATCATGAAAAATAATGTGAAAAACCGAGGCGAGAACAACGACATTAAGACGAATAACACCACCGTGTGACGGAGATGGATGAGGGTCGCGACTCGGACAGACAACCGTATAGTGTGCGACTTGTGCGGGCGCGAGATCGATAGGCCGCGTGATTTTAATCAGAGTGGCGTTTCGTTTAAGGAGAAAACTGTATAAACCTTTCTCCGCAGCCATTCTCTCTGCCACTGGACACAAACGGCGGCGACCTAAGTGCCGTCAGCTATATAAAAGACCCTTTTCGCCGTAGCGCGTCTAAAATATCTAAATTATGGGCGCCGAATGTTTATGACAGGCTCGGAGGGCAATTTGTCCTCGGAGCCCATATTATATTATTGTTCGCGTATATTATATTATTATACATCTTCCCGGGAGGATGTATTATTTTGGTGGGACCAAACGGCAAACGCGCCATCGAAGTTCAAGTGGGCGTACTCGCATATATATGTATACACACATACTTCCCCGAGCGGAAGTCGACGGTTAAATGGCATGATCGCTAAACTTCTTCGTTCTTCCCCATTTCCAGCATTGTTTCAGTAAACGCGTATAGCTCTGGCCAGCATCAGCTTCGGGCTAAACACTGTACTCACATCTTTTCGACTTTTATTTTTATTGCGATGTGTGCTCAAATCATTACCGTCGGAATAACTGCCATCCGTACTGTACAGTCGTTCTTAGATAAGATGTGATATAAAAATATATGGGCTGACTTATTATAAAACCCGAATATAGGTACAGTGTTTCACCACTGTATTGTTTATCCTATCTAATCCTATCATAATTACATCTTGGATTATTAAGAAACGCGAATCCATTAATTTTTTTCTCGATTTTGATTAAAAAACAATTGAATTAATATAGAAAATTGAATTTGCCAATATCATATTTCAGGAATATTAAATCGAAAAAAGTTATTGATTGTGGGTATTACAAACAGGGTGTATATACGATATAGATGCAGAACATTTTTTTTTTCGCTGCAAAATATTCGCCGAGAGCGAATTTTCTCGGCACTCGTCGTTTTCTGTATAATGTTTACCTACTAACGCATGCGTAAATTATTATTCAAACGTTTTCCAATGTATTTTATGTACCGTAAACAAATCTGAATCGATTATAATATATACCTACATTTTATTTGATGTGTTCCTCGCCAACGAATTTATCGCGTTTTTCTCTTTAACATTTTATTTTCTTTAAGACTGCAATCGTTTTTGATTAGTTTCCTTAAATATACGAATACGAATACGCAGTCAAACCAACTACATTTATGTTCAAACGATTCTTGCGTACCAACGCATATTATAAAGGAAAATAAACTAATGTCAACGATTAAACGACAAACAAGGAATGTGAACGGAGATATTACAAATAAACATGCTCCAGCAATATAACCAATATGATATTATTATACAACTTAATGACAATCCGCAGTGCATGCGATGGCGCGAAATCTGTATTTATTTTAAATCACGCGATTCACAAAAAATATATTGAGATCGTGTTTTTGTGATGAACCGTCGCCCACGGGGCAATGTCAAGCATTATTATTATCATAATAGGTATAGATAGTACTTCACTCTACTGCAATTATACGTGCAAATACCTATACATTAAAGTGTATTAATATAAATACACATTGAGATCGTTGCTCGCCGGAGGTATTTGTGTGTGGTTAAGGTTTTTTGAAATGTATAGACTAAGAGCGCTAATAATATATTATTACAATAAACACGAGTAATTTTGAATGTGAGCCGGGAAACCTTTTTGCAGCTACGGTGCTTACAATTGTATAGAAAATGATGCAAATAGCAGAGGGGACGGTGCAATTTCGAGTAGACCCGCCATTTAACAGTTTATATAAGTACCCAGTACATATTACTAAGTCTTACTGGATAATATTTTCAAAAACTAATACAGAGCGAGCATCATACAGCCAAAACAATAATTTGGGTTTATTTACACACATGACTATACAATATTACAATTATTATACACATTGTGGGTAGTCATTCTTTTATTACAAAATGCTCAAACCAACCTCACGGACATCAGATGACTGTGTGGTAAAAAACCGAATTTACTAATTTTGTCTAAGAATAATACGTCCGTGAACTCTTACTATATTATAGTATTATCAACAGACTATGAACGACATATTATCGAGTCTAATTATCGTTGAGCGATGTACAAATACGAGCAACCCGCTACCACTAGAACAGGACTATCGTATCTACATATATAATCTAACCAAACAAATGTGAACAGATTATAATTAGGTTACGTTATAAATTCACGTTGTAAATGCGCTTGAGCGACGACATCGTATTTGATCATCGATCAACATCGGACCACATATTATAAATTGTATACACAGTATTGCATACAGCCGTGTACTCGTATATTATATAGGTACGTCGTGTGCCAGCACGTGCGTAGTCTGCGTAATGTGGTGGTCATATTATGTTATTTTGATATTGTTTTTTTTTTGCACATGTAGCCGTGCGTGCGTGCGTGTTCAATCATTTGTATCGGAGTGTGTGCACGCAGCGTGGTATATAATAATATATAATTCACAGTCGATGGTTCGTCCTCGCGAAAGGGGAAATACTGTGACGTTTTACACACACGACTTGCTCACCTCCCCTACACAATTCCCACGAAGCACACATCGTATAGCTGGTATGACATATCGACGTGATTGACTACAGTCGTTTCAGTGGTTATCGTTCGAGTGATATATATATATATTATATACATATATAATATATAATATATAGGTATATTGCGAAACGATATCGTAAAGGTTTGTATATTTATTTTCGTCTATAAATACGTGATTTTAAATTTACGACATTTAATATATCTGTCTAGCCGTTTTCTAACGTTATATAACGGATGAGCCCCTGCGTTTTCCATACAATACAATATACGTATTTATATTGTGCGGCAATAATAGGAACTAAGAAAATCAATTGCAAGTGGTGACTTTATATTTAATGATAAACGACAAATTTCATTAGTTGGGGAAACACATCGTGTAGGTATCTTCTGCAGGATCTCAAATTTCTTATGTATAATGCAAAATCTTCTCAGTAATTGGTTCTATAGAAGTATATCTAAATACCACATATTTTTACATGATTTTTTTCTTTTCTACATATCGAAAACTCGCGTGGTATAAGTCTTACAATAATGTTGTTTATGTATAACTAGCTATCTTCCATAAGAGTTTATAAGAATGCATTTATTGTTTAGTTCAAAATATTGTGAATTAGATTACGAATGCCCATTACAACATTTCGGAAGTATAAATTCGTACAATATTAATAAAGTAATAGAGTTTACTGTTGCATGAAAGTCTTTGAAGGATTTCACAAAAAGCTTCTCCCTATCGACATGTTTACTGTTAACATATATTACGCATGTATATGCGCTTACACGTTTCGCAATGCTTTGTATTTTATGATATATTTATAGGTAATTCATGTTACATATATTATATTATACTTAGTATAATTGCCAAAAACTCACAAAAGAGACAAGCAATATCATCATCATCATCATCATCGACACAGCCACCACGTGCGCCAGGTGCATTTCCTCGTAAAAAAATGCGCTCATACAATATAATATTATGATATTATAACAAACGACTTTTATATTATACATAAACTACTATATATATATTATATATATGTAGTATGGAATGTAGTATATCCTTTCTTTAGCGTTTCACGTGCACTGTTGAAAACACGCCACACACTCGCGTGCAAGCAATGGTTGATATAACTATATACACGTTCGGTTCCCTGCATATTATATATCGGCCCCGAAAACTTTTATCCCTCAAAAATCGTATTCTTCAAGACGGTCGTGAAAAAAAGCAATAAAATAATATGTGTTTCACGGTGAAAGCACGACTTACGAGCCTAAATAACGACATCAAGACTACAACTACCCCTCTTTCGACCCATTCTTATATCACCGGTCGGCTGATGGAAAACGGATGTACGACCTATCCGTGATGAGTGCGCACGTATATATAACCATCCACCCAATTAATCCCGAAGACGACGTCGTTGTAGGTACCGCGATAAACCTGCAACTGAGGGGTAGAAATATTGCTCCAAGTACCTTTGTATGTACATAGTACGTGTATGCAGTGTGTAACTAAACGCGTGAACGAGTACGCTGACCCGTATGACTGAATATCACGCACTAAACACACAATGCACATAACGTACTCGAAAGATAAAACGCGTATAAAACCGCTTTGGACCATTAGCGAGCAATATTAGTAGTGCGGGAGGAGAAGTAGAATAAAAAGACGCGCGTAAAATATGTAATATATAAAATACGCCCAACAGTGCAAATTCTAATTTATCTATCAATATACCTATCACAACTTTGGAAGATAATTATAATAAATTGTGACATAGAAATTTATAGTTTGTATTCTTACATTATTTATTACCACCACCCTGCAAATTATATAACATTAACTTAATACGTGAAAGAGAAATTTCACATTTTTTGAGTTTTCTTGAATAATTACACTGTAGTTGAAGACTTTTAATTCGAAGCAGATACGAGATAAGGTCTAAAATTCGATTAATCAATAAAGTAGTGTGGTGACGTGAAAATAGATAAATTTAAACGACCTCAAACACATGTGAGAATTATATATTATTATATTATTATTTACCGCTGAAAAGCCGTTGTTATTATAGATCGCCAGCGTCTTTGTCGTTGACGTCGTCGTCGTTAAAGAATAATATTTACGCGTCGCGTACTCACGTAATATATACAATGCAAAAAGGAGAAGGGGTAATTCGTGACCAAATCTGACTATATATATATATATTATACACTATACGTTCTATGTAGATGCTAAACATATATTAGTCACTCGGGAGGGGATTGCCTGTCGTTGCCTCGCGGTCCCTTTGGGTCTTTTCTATTTTCGAACGCGCATATAATATATTTTGGCCCGGTATTTCACTTTAAACATATATCTATTTATTATGTACTAGACGTGCATGCAGAGGGACGTCTACGGCAGACCCGGTGACATTATTATTATATTATTTTTATTATTATATACATTTACGCTCACACGCGCACCTTTCTAACGACGTGAGATTTAACGCTGACATGGCCGCCGGTACTTATATTTATTATATATATTGTACGCGTGTGGGCTGCATTTTATGCCTCTCGATATAATTCACCTTCCCCTAAATAAAATAAACACGTATATACGTATACGACATACCGGGTATAGCGGACGCACGAAGATCGCCTACCACTCCGAAACCCACCGCCTACAACATCACCACCACCACCACCACCGTCATCCCAACCGGTGCCCAAACAATTCCGATTTTCCGGTGGATAAGCGCCGTAGTCGTAGCTGCAGCAGCAGCAGCGGTCCGACACCGGCGAGTTTGTTTTCTCCCCATTTGCGACAAATAAATGACCCGTACGCACTGAGAGAGACAGAACCTTTTCTGCACGCTCACGCACGTATATACCGTGGTATTCGCACACAACAATATACACGCGGTGCAAAGGCCAGGAAAAAAATCTCAAGCATAATTAATATTCAAGCCTGGGTGTTACATTATATATATATACACGGTGGCGGGTTGGAAGGCAGGTGGGATGATGATGGTAGTCACAGGGGAGTATTTCCAGAATTTCGAGTTTCGCACGAGCAAGGGTCTCATACATATATAATATATACACACGTACATAAAGGAGTCCATTGTATGTATTTTATAGCGAGTATACGCGTGCTCACATATTATACATATAGGTATATATATACATCAATGTGTATTCCACGAGCGACGGAGGTGAAAAACCGCACGATTTATGCGCTTAGCGTGGTCGTACCGTTTTAATTGAGATTTTGCAGTTTGTATACATATTTGTTTGTTTTTTTCCCACGTATAATTGCGGTCGTTCGTCCTGCAAATAAAATACACCGTTCGGCGGTTGCAGCTAGAAACACGTGCATGGACTATTTATATTGGCGAGAAATTAAGCTTAAATCAATAATAATAGAATATTTTAAGTCAGAGTATTCAATAGGGGTGAGCGCTTTCGAGTATAAATAGACACATTGGTACTATTCAACATCGGAAAAATAAAGAGACAGTGAATAACGTCGTTTTTAGGGTGACATAGTACCTATTGTGTTACCTAAATGAAGTAGGTATATTCGTTTATCGTTATGTAGTGAAACATTATCATTTATCATACTATTTTACATATAGTCTATAAAATTAAATATATTATATATTATTTTGTTATTAATTACTGTGTCTATATCATGTATATAAGACCATTCCACAGAACATATTATAAAAATTATAAATAACTAATGTGTATTAAACCACTAAAATATACATGTACATACACATAATACCGGATTTTTATTCTAATGAGCATTTAGCGAAATTGTGAATCTAACAATCGTATAATACGATATAGTATTAGTACCTACCTACATTACACCGCTATTGTATTATATTTTAACTTGGCACCATCCACAAAACAGTACATTTTTATTTTATTTTTGTACATTTAATATAAATATATATATATATTTGACTGTGTGTATGCCCCTTCGGAAAATAGATAACTACCAGTGCGGTTTGAGAAGGGTGATAATTATATGTAAATTGTCAGACGGTTTTCAAATGGAATATATATAATATATATATATATATAAAGTATATACATTATATATTATATAGGTAGATAAAAGAGATAAAAGTAAAGAGAAAAGACGGAAAGAGAGCCGTGGTTTAAAGGATTTCCCGCAGAAACTCCACTGTCCTTGGTACCCGACAAAGTGGTATATATTATATAAATAAAGTGAAACAGTGGTGGTAGTGGTATAATGGTGGTATATGGCTTAAGTACATGATCTCTTTTAGATATATATTTTTTTCGCTTGCTTTTCACGCCTCCCGACACCATCCCCACTCGTCCTCGGTATTAAAGTCTTCCGATAATTATAACGTCTGCATGCTGTGAAAGGGCACGAAAGGCTGTAAAAGCAACTAGCCGGTCGTTGTGGTATATATACGGGACAGAGACCGATTTATTAGCTGTCCGATGCGGGTTAGGCGATTGGCTTTGTGCCTGCCACCACAGCCGCGCGTTGATATTCGTGGCGACCGGGAAAACCGGGTCTTTTACAACACCCCCGACCATCAATAATTGTTAGTGAAAGGCGCCAGAAAAATTCTCCTTTGCTACACACACATACACACAATAAAAAGCACGCAAATACGTTTCTCTGCGAGCATTTTTAAAATCTCGCGGTCTCGACTTTTTCTTAAATCCTGATAAAGTGACGGCGACGATACGATGATACTTTAATATCATATAAGTATATAGGTATATAATAAAAACAACACTCGGATCTCACAGGAAAACCTTCGTTGCCGACATCTGGATAAGTAACTATAAACAGGAGGGGGAGTAAGCCCTGGAGGTACAACATAAAACTGCGAAACTGTGCTTAGTCGCCTTAGTGACGGAAAAACGGTACCTGTCGTAATTTTCTTAGTGTAAAATGTCGTAAAGACTAGAAAAAAATGGCAAGGTTAGGACCTCGAACAGAATAAAAAGTTTTCGCAATTCGGCGTGACAAATGAATATAATATTATTCATTATCATAAAACAATAAAATTATCGCGCTCCGGTTACTTACGAGTTAAATATATAATATATATTGGTACGACGTGTCGACACTTCAAATTAACGTTTGTCTAAGATATGCAATAATATAGAATAAATATTATAGACAACCGATACGTGCTATATTATAATATATAGATAGCGTCAAATTTCAATAATTATTTCAGAGGAAATCAAATCCACGTGAGTTGTGTTAAAATAAAAATAAAACTATTATACATATTTGTATTCTGTATTTCTGGCTTATTTTCTGTCAATCTATTGCAATAAATTATTATGCAGAAGTATGGACCAGACGCGGATAATGGGTAAATACATTGCGCGGTCACAATAATAATAATAATAATAATAATAATAGTAGTAGATATACCTATATCCAACACGCTACATTATACATTCACATAATATTGTAATATTCGCATAGATGTGCAATGTAATATAAAAGTCGTAACGGGTACCGTATTATAACGGTCAAAGCGATTGTCAATTTGAAGTACCTATATGTCGGCTTTCGCTGTTACTATTGAAACCTATTGCTAAGGTCGATTCGCGCTATGGTATATTGCGAGTAGGCGGGCAATCGCACCGGGAAAAATCAAAACGATGACAGCGATGTTGATCATAATAATCATAATAATAATAATAATAATGCAAATAAAAAAAACTCACTTGGTGAAGTCTTTTTGTAAAGTCGACAGCTTGACACGGCATCTGTCTGCTTCGGAACTGGAACCCTTGAGTCTAGCCTCCGTGTCCAAGCGCAGTCTCCTTTCTCTGTCCACATCCCTTTGCAGCCACTCACGCTATAAACAAACAAAACGGAAAATATTAACTACCGTCAGACCATATTCACAGTACAAATATTACGTATAATCGTATAAATAATAAATAATATTATATACAGCTGTGCATCGTCATCGCGAGTGTTCTACTATAGTACAATACCATTATTCCTTCTATTTATTTATGTACAATGAGAAAATGATAGTGCTCAAAAATTTCAAGACAATATTGTATTTTTATTATTAATTTATTTAACTATTGTTTACTGGGACGCGTTTTGGGTGGATGGTGACGGTATAACACAATATCATTGAACTGATTTTTGTGTGATAAATTATAGTATGTAGGATTTAAGTTAAGACAAGAAAATATGATATTAAAATGGGAAGTTAGACGTGGAGGAGTGACCACATTTTTCCCAACCCTATGCCTAAACATATTATCGAGTATTTCAGTGTTTGTGTTTCTATCGCTGTACCGTACGAGTTATCGAATACGAACATAAAACATTTAAACCTTATAATAATTATAATAATTGATAATGTGATGTACACGTGTATTATACAGCATGATGGCCACACGAACAGCCGTTCAGTATTTACCGCGTCAGCTATAATTATTTCACGGGAATAAGCATCAGTGTCAAATTTCAAATTTTAAGGCCCAGGTGCAAACGTATATTAGAGGCCCCGAAGACATATTATAATAATAGCTTCTCAAATATTATATAGTCGACAATAGTTTTAAATTCATTGTATAATTATTATTATTATATATCATATGTTTATTGTTGTAGACAAAGCGTTATTACTTATTACCAAATTCAATTTTAAAAAGAGGACGTCACGCCCGCAAATTATTACGATATCTCCGTTTCACAAACTTATATCGCATACCAAATTTGTTTTCGACATTTCCAATAATTGTGTGTAGTAGGTAAAAAACTATATTTTATAATTTAACATTAATTATTATACATTATATAATTAAAGGTCACTACACAAAGTTGAAACTATTGAAAACAAAATGTTTATGTCGTACGTTTGTAAAGCGACGGAGATTACACTAACATATTACGATGAGTGTGCTTAGCCTAACCTAAAATCGGGTTTACACCGCATTGTTAGTGTCTTGTGCCGTTGTCTCGAGTGTTCAATAACCTACTAACCTACGTTAGTAAAACGTTATAAGTAAAATACATAACATTCAACTTGGCGCAAAATTATGGAAATAGTGGAAATCTGATTATTATTTTAACCTGATTTTTCAGACTACTGTCGAATAGTATGCCGACGATACGCGGCTGATATCTATACAAAATCGATTTTAAACGATGCACCGGAAGTATGAAATCGAAAAAAAAAATTGTGTATTATGTATAATGGCGTGCACGGCGTGGCGTGAAACACGGAAACCGGAACACGAGTGTATGAAGGAACGGCAAGCTTTTGGCGCAGCATCGTTTGAAATCGGTGTGCAGTATCGAACATTGTACGCCCCGTCCTGTGTTTTTATTGTATATTCGCATAAACTATATGGCGGTCGCTTACGGTAACATCGACACACATAATCATGTTCGAAATATCGTTGGGCGTTGGCGCCGTATAATATATAAAAACTCAGCGACCGACAGCAGCCACGCATATCGCGAACGTCGAACAAAACAGTGTTAATATGCACTAGCTAATGCGATGCGAACACGATTTTCGATCGAGATTAATGAAATTGCACGACTGATGCGAAGTATATAAGGTCGGCAACGCCTGTGTTTTCCTCAGAATACATGACATTGTAGGGGTTTTATAACTCGTATCCTGTATGGGGAAATCTTGAAACGCTTCGTTATTCAATAATTTACGTTTTTGAAAAGTTCCTAGGAATAACGAATAAGACGTTTTTGCATAGTTATATCGTTTCTAGTCTATTTTAGAGGAGCCATGATAGAGGATGGCGGTTGGATATATAAAACGAAAAACAATTACATGCTGTCGGCCGACCTAGCCAACCTATTAAAGGTATCCAGTTTTTATTCCGGAATTTCCTCTGAGACTTAAATTTTTTTTATAAATTTAACTTGAACAAAAATGTATTATTTTATAGGTACTTACGTAGTACGTATGCACTACAGATTGTATGCAATATATATTTATATTTTGCATGCAAACAAGTCTTGTCAAATATGCTCTACGTCGTTATATTATTACTATTATCTTTTTCGTCTTATATTAATATTTATTATAATATAATATATATATAATATGTTTTCGTTAGAAGACCGACGAACGACTGTGTGTGTTGTCGACAAATGAATATTTATGCGTTCGCGTTTCGTGTCCTTCCCGCGAGTGTATTTCGGTACACACGCACGTCAAACATAATAAAGTACCTATGTATTACTTATACTACACTCGCAATATAATATATTATTATATTCGTTTGTGCGCGGTTTAAATATTTTATTTGTTAAAGAAGACGAAAACGACAGCGAATATAATATTATAAAACGATTAATATTCGACTCCAGTCAAAAATCTGCAATCGTCGCCGGACGTAACCGATCACCGATCGTTTCCCGCTATACAGTGGATAATATATCGTATAGTATAATCTAACTATATAATATTCGTAAAAATATGGAGCTGGACACCACGCGATCGCTTGTGCGCACGTATATATACGATAACGGATAGAGTATCGAGAAAATGAGTGCAGCAATTTCAAAGGATCACTCGGCTGTTTGTATGCGATATTATAAACGCCAAGCACATCGACGACGACGCGTGAGACGTGTCATATACGTCCGACGACAAGACGCGTAATGAGTCATGAGTGTGCGCAATGTACTACTTACAAATTACAGAGAGAACATATAATAAAGTATTATTATTTTTATATTATAATATTATGTAGACATCATATTATACAGTGCATAATACATGATATATATGCTCGTTCGTGGCTATACATAATATACTATCAGCAGGTAGACACTTAGATTATTATTATGATGTGCTGCACCGACCGAACGGGTAGTCAGCTGTGGCGGCGGCGGCGGCGGAGAAACCGGGGCCAGACACACCGCGTGCATCACCCCAAGGTTAAGGATACTAATATGTAATCAACGGTCAGTCGTTCGCCATCCACTGCCCACCCAACCCTCCGCATAGCTGCGCCCACCGTCTTAAATATTATAATACAATATATAATGTATTATAAAATATAGGCACCAGTCCAGATTGCTCGAGTAACAACGACTTGTACTACGATTGAATAATAATAATAATAATAATATTGTTACATTATTAAAACGACCGAGACCACCGGAATACTATAACACAACAATTAAATTATGATGAAAATCAAAACAGCGTTACAATGTTATTTCCATCTCGAAAATAACACGTTACAATTGATTAAAAAGCGATTAATTTTTTTTTTCAAAATTAAGTTTATATTTTCGTAAAACTACTATTTTCACGAACAATTTCAGATAATTGTTGCAGTACATTGGTTAAGTAAAATTTCAAACTCGAGAAACTAAATAGCACTCGATGATATGAATGTGTTCAAATAAAACGTAGAAAAGTGACTATTATGTACACATATAAACTTAAGTCGTGTATTATATTGTTGCGACCCCATCGCATGTCGACTGCAGCTGCACACGCGGTGATCAAAACTTTCAACACGGTTTTCGTATCCCCGAACTTACCGCAACAAACTGTTCACGACACATACAGTAAAGTTTTCGGAATGTACTAGAACAGTGTGAGTAGTTATAAACATTAACGGGATAACGTTAGAGATCGAAAGTCTTATAAATACGCGTACGCGTCGTGTATAGCTGGTACATGTACATAAATGTCACTTACACATCAATACATATAATACGCGTATCGTACAATGCGTGGAAATCGATAACCAACAATAGATCGTCTTGCGAGCAGTGGGTTGACATACACTTATAAAATTCCTTTTGTACAGTGCAACGACAAATGCTCATTGTGCTATAAAAGCCGTACGATATTTCGTATGTCAAATTCGTTTCGCTGCAGACGCGATGACGATGTGACACATTTAGGGATCGTTTTGAGCCAAACCCTTCACCACAAAACCTCTCGAAGTTTAACGTTATTTTGCAGCGGTCTCGAGTCCACCACGGCCACGGTTATATAAAACACGCGCGCAAAAACTGTGTAAATAATATCATAATAATATGATACAGGAATATAGTTGATGCGCGTCTCGGCGAATCGGACGAAATCATAAACGAAACAATGTTTGTACGCCATTATATTATTATGAAACGTGTGCTGTACACATCCCGATGACAGGGCGGCACGAGAGCGCACAGATAAAACACAGTGGGTGTGCGTGGAGTACAGCTCTCGAATATTCGTACAATTTACGACGATAAACCGTCTTTCGAAACCCGATTCCGGTCCGTCAGGCCGCGATAGTTATTAACGTTTTAGAGTATCGTATTGCACGCGTGCAGTGTGTCATAATCATCGCACAGGGCGGCGGCGGCGGTAAGAAAAGTTTAACGAAAATGAGATCATGACGTGCGTAAGCGTACAAAAAATAAAATCGTCTCTTCCTCGTTCGTGGTACGCCCGTGCCGTAGATTTGTCGTGTGTATAAAATTATTTTCTCCTCTTCTTCACTCGTTTTATCGGGTCCTTCCGCCCGGCTTGTTCGCGACTACGATTCGGTTGATTAACTCGTTGCTGTACGACAATACTGCCCTTCTCCGCATTTATACAAAACTATAAAATATAAGTCTCTTTTTCGTCGTCTTTTATACACATTTTTATGACGGTCGGTCTCCATGCATGCGTGCGATTCTATTCACAAGTCAAGTTCGCTTACTGTATAATATACAGGGTGTTTCTCAGTGTGTTTATTTATCCCCTCATTCAATATTTTTGAAACATAATTTCGTCTCAACATATTATACTAAGTTATCTATTATAACATTATTAAACCACACAAATATTTTTTGAATTCACCGATATTATTAGATAATTGATTATTGATAATTTAACTACTAATACAAATTTAGTTAATTCAAATATCCTATAATTTATTATTTTTAAGTTTTGCAAGAAACGTTTGGGTACGAAGATTTATTATGATAAAACACCCTGAATAGTGTATATTCTTAAGTACGGATTCATGTGAGTACTTATACAATATTATATTAAAATCCTTTACATACAACACATCCGATACCGCTCTATTCCTCAGTTCTTTTCATTAAAATATTGTCATCATTACTTTACACGTGCAGTACAATGTTAATATAAACTAAATATAGTCCGAAATAGCTATCGTAACGCGTGTTGTATATTATTTAATCGAAAATCCGGCAACTTAAAACGTCAGCTGGAGTTTACCGATGGACTACTCATAAAAGACGCCGACAAAATTTGAAACCGACTATCTACACCTGTGTTGCATGGTTACTGCACTACAATGTCGTGGTTCCAACGTAAGTGACATTTTTCACAAACCTATTCCATTTCAGTGATCGATGAGATTCGTATTGGTTTCACGTTTTTTTTCTATTTTTTTTTTTTTTTTAGTTTTAAAACCTAGTCAAGAGTTTATTTGTACTTCGTAGACTTCCCGCCGCCAGTTTTAACAATAACATACGCAGATATACAACTTTAAATAAAATTATTATTATCGTGTGACGTGCTGACGTCATAATAAAACAAAAAAAAAAAACCGTCATTTTTAATACATTCCAGCCGATTTAACATCAAACCACGCTAGTGTACAAATATACCTAATAATATATATCATTAAATTGTACATTCGTATTTTTTTTTAAATATTACATCATGAACTGTGTTTGCGTTGTATTATAAAGAACTTTATTAAATTTCTGAACTCAGAAGCAATATAAAAACTAAACGCCATTGGCCCGGGAGAACTTTGGCAGGGAGACAGAAGACCATTGAATTTGATGTTTCGTTTCGAGACTACGAGGGTATTTCGTTGTTTGGAGGGAGGTTGAAGTATAACTATAGGGAAGATGTTAGATGCATACCTATATTTTTATTTTTGAACCACTGGGAATCGACAGAAACAAACCGACGACATTCGTAACGTTTTGACAGTCGGCTGAATGCAATTAAATTAACGCGATCTAATGTAAAAAAAAGCTGTCGCTTGTTGTCCAACTTGGCCTAAAATAGAATCGCGTGACTGGATTCAATTCTGTTAAATTTGTGTTTTTGGAATATTGTAAGTAAAAGCTTTACGCAAATTGGCTACACACGACAGAAATGTTATGCTGTAAAAAGCACAAAAAAAAAAAACTACCAACGACTGTATATTATAAGCACATACGCGTGTGTACAGGAAAACACGACGGTGGTCGACGTAATGTATTAGATATATAGCGTATAAAAAACCGTCGACGAACGCACCACTCGTAATAATAAAAGCTACTCGGAGTGTGGTATAACAAGACGATGAAAATTCGAAAGTGCTACTTGACGGTCGGCGCACTTAATTTATCGCTGATCGACTGTATTAAGGACGCATGTACTTTTTTCACTGACGTCGAAATGATTTTATGTATAGTCAAAAATATATGCATATTTAACTGAATGTGAAAAGCGACTGCGAGAAGAGGATTTTTTTTTTAATTTTAAACGAACACGCGCGCAAAAAAACGTCATATGTAAGCGATATGGCGTTCGAACAATGTACGAAATACATGAAACGACGATTCACAGAACAGCGTTTTTGATTTATATTTTTTTTATGCAAGTACTATTATAATATAAACATTATACTTTCTTCGTAATATACACGATGATGTTTTTGACATGTAAGATATTTGCATTGGTTTTCAGAATACTATATTATAATATTGTGTCTATAATAAGTTTTTTCACTTGACTTTGCCAACTAATTTGTGTAAGATTCATCAACAAGACTACAAAAGATTTAAATAAAAAAATTAATATTCTTTAAAAAAAAAAAAAAAACTGTTTAGACATACAAATAATTATAAAAATACGAAAACTGGCCGATAAAAAAGTTAACTCGTGATAACAAAATCAACTTTTATAGATTATTTATAATATAGACTATAAATGTAGCATGTAACGTTTACTATGTGTACTACGTATATCATATTATATTATACAGCATATCCTTAGTTTCCGGACTCGACAGCTGTACTAATGCACACATTGTTAATAACCTATGCAAAAAAAAAACTCAAGACACCGAAACGCACACACCCGAGGTTATGTAATAAAAAAAAATAGATAATAATAAGAGCGAGAAGTACAGTGTACGTACATAGATGTCATCGTTGACGGTGCGTGGCGTGACGGAAAGCATTGATTACGCCGTGTCGACTACAGCATTCGAGGACTAAACGTGTAGTACCTACATTATTATTTAAATTTATAATTTTTATTCACGAATTATATATTATATTTGATGATTTTAATTTTTTTATCATCTATTTCCTACCACACGCTCAGTTTAACAAGGAAATCCGGAAATACGAAAACGAAAAATCAGACCGATCAGCCGTGCGATGACAATACGTTGTCGGTTGTGTTTCCGCGACGTTGCATCAAGGACCGCGATAAGGAAACACATAGAAATGAATATACTATGCCACTATAGTATTATATATATATAAGGTTACAAAAAATTTAAAAAAAAAAATTAAATTCATAATAAAAGAATAGATAAGAGCAAAGTCGAGTGGTTTTGAAAACCTGCATATCATATAAAATGTATCTACCTATAGACTACATGCAAAAATTATATACTACAATATTGTTACGATATATCAGAATTTTTTTAAAAACTATTTTGTTATTGTCAACCATTGTAAAACACTAACTTAAAAACAAAAACGAAACTAGGTATACAATATATTATTATAGAACTTACTATGTAATAACATATTGTATTTTATTAAAAAAAATGTAGGAATTGATGACTATACAATTTATAAAGTATATATTTATTACATAATAAAATACAATGATTTTAAAACATTGACATATAAATATATAATGAAAACATACACAGCAGTGGACAGCAAACCCGTATCGTAGTGTAGGTACCAGTATATATTTTTAATGCACGTTGTTAGAATTATTAGATTTACGTTATTTTTAACTGTTTTTCGCGCAACAAAAACCTAACGAATTGTACTATAAAACATATATTCTACATGACATAGACTACGTCATTATACGCATATAGATATAATTATATTATTTTTTATGAGAATAAGAATTGTTTGACAATTGATATTTTAATGTATAGAATATTAGTCAAGAGTCAAAAATTAAATCAGGGATTAAATCTTTGTTTAGTCAGAGAAATATGGTAGGCAGAGTTAGCAGAGCTAGTATAAATCACATCACAACTCGTAGGTTTTGATACACATATAAGTTATATACACCTATATATAAACAAATTGGGTTTACGTAATTTAAAGCCAACAACATATAAATGATGTGTCATTAAAAGCAAACTTTGAACATATCGTTCGTCCTAAATCATACCATAGAAACTACTATAATCATTCAAATGTTTTCTGTAAGTCGTTGAGCTGACGTAGTAGACTGTTTTGTTGTAATACATTTTATTTGCTCGAAATGTGTTATAATAATTAAATTATTATATGCACGATGTACGGAATATACAACCCTATCTGCAGAATATGCAAACAAAATTAAAGGATTAAAAAGGAAGAGAAATTAAACGAGTAAAAGGACAGAGAAAAATGTTAAAAACGACTTGTTTTTACAACGCAAATAATAATGAACACTCTAGGCATTCCGTTAGGTAGAAAAATGGTCACTAAAAATGCAAAATATAAAAAAAAAGTAAGAGGGAAAGGAAATATATTTTTTTTTATTTAAACAATGCCTTATGTTTATACTTTGTAATTAAAGACTGTTTTGTATTGTAAAATTAATTCGTATAATTAGAACTGTAACATAAGCGAAAAAATAATTACGAGAAAAGGGGTTTAGAATAATAACACATCACTGTAATCAATTAGTTTGCTTGCATGTTTCGTTTAACATCAAAATCGCAAAAATAATTAATTTAAAAATAAAAATGCATGATAATCTATTATATTATACCGGAATAGCAATCTTTAATAGCGTTTCTCAAATAATTGTTTTTTAAAATACTTTATTGTTTTTGAGTTTATAAATAGTGTTAATTATAAATACGTTGTTTTAGAACTTTTATACTATTTACGCGTCGATAAATACTATATAGACTTCAATTTAAATTACGGAAATTCATCCGAGAAGAGTCGAGGGTCAAGCTACATACTATGAGCTGTTAACGGTAATAGTTTATATTGTTTATTGACGAGGGGAATATATGTAATATGTATAGTTAGTGTCATGAAAAGCGTTATATTTTTGTCATCGAATACAATAGGCGTCCGGTAGGCGCCAGCTTGAGTAAAAACTTTTCCACCAAAGTATTATAGAAATATCGCGAAATAGGAAGTTAAGTTGAAATGATAAAATGTAATACTTATACGAGAAGTCGTGATATTTGACCTAAAAATAAAACGATAAAAGTTTAAGTATAAACTCATAAACTGTATGCTAAAGCCTTGACATTTTACTCATCACTGTTTCCTAATGCATTCATATATATATATATATATATTATAAAAACAAAAAAAAATACGGTGTATAATGCTGTTTATTATTATTATTATAGTTTATATATTCGATTTGGAATACCATGTGAACATAGAAATATTTTACATATTTCACCAAAGTTTAGTAAAGATTTAATCGACCGAAACAGTAAAAACATTAAAACTATAAAACAAACAGTAAATACTTTACGTTTTGTTTACATGTCATCCGATTTATATTGTCGAATTTCAACCCTGAAGATATACTTAAATAATGTATATTCGTGACCAAATGATTTGGTTTTGTATTATGTGGTTCAATATAGTATTATATATTTGGGTAATTGGTTGAACTTCAGTTATTAACATAACAAATATGAACATGTTGTTAATTTTAAAACATAATAAGTAACATGTATTAAAGATAAATTGGGTAATAAATATTATTCTTAACACGCTATTTCGAATAAAAATCACTAAACGTCAAAATATAATAATTATAGTTTAAAATGGTAGCTAGAAAATATTTTAAAGTATACCTAATTTATTACTTACAGGACCCAACAAAAATGCACTCATTCACTTCAACTATATTTAGCTTTAACACAGTGAAACTTTCAATTATTGAAGACTTTCAGAAAAGTTTTAGCTATAGCACATAAAACGTTATAAATTTACTAATTTTCAAATAAATATAATTGCTCTTTTGAAAAACATATTTTTCACTTATGTATAGTAATTAATATGTAAATGGATTTTTTAAAATTGTTATATCAAAGATTTTATTATTATTATTCAATTACTTTATACTGTAAGTACCTATATAATTAAAGAAATAATTAATTTTTTATCTAAATATCTTATCATATTAAATATGAATAATTTGATATTCTTTTAAAATTTTAAATAATAATTTAAGGCCAGGAAATGTTTTTAACGTTTCGCAACTACATTATACAACAATGTATTTAGTTATTTATTAGGTTATAAATGCGTATAAAATATGTATAGGTAATAATTAATATTATAACCTACCTACATACTTGTTCAAATAAAAGTAAATTTCATCACGCATAATAGTGTTATTCAATGAATATAAAAAAAAATTTTATTGATTAAAATGTTGTAACTTATAGTAATATTAAAAGCATGCAGTGGAACTATTCGAGGTAAACATTCATATTATATTATCAGTCACGTGTGCGCAACAAATGTATCTCATAATTTCAATAAACTTTAGTCGGTATACATAAATAGTAAATACATAATACAATATAAATTGTAAATTAAACATGATTTATCCTTTAGTAATCCTGTTACACACACTCACATATACAAAATTGATAATAACACGAATAATTTAGCTTTAGTAGTTCGAAAAAAAATTACTATTTCGATTAAACCTATATTTATCATTTTATTATATATCAATATAACTTCCCGGTACTTGAATGTCACCCATTCGATATAATATATATTATGAACTAATAATAATATACATCGGCAGTTTTGTCTAATTCCAGACGTTAGTAGGTACATTAGTATTTACGTTGGTAAGTAAAATTATTGCTGATTCACGAACAATTTGAATATAAGCGCGTATGATATCATTATTGTGTTGTAACCGCAACGGTTGTTGTTATTATTATTAAATTATTCATTTTTGTTTTGCGAAAAAATAGAACGACAATGTATTTTTAATTAAATAGAACGATAATATGATTTTATGGCCGTTTTAATGTCGAAACGAAGCGCCAATAAATTAGACGGCTTTTTTTTCTATTACATTGTATAATGACCATTGTAAAATTTTACGATGCCGATCGAAAGGTTCCCGTCGACGACGTCGGCGTATAGTTTTTAACGGTTTGCGTCCCGCAGCTGTTGCCGGTCACCACCGCCGTGTACAATACTATACGTCCGCCGCCGCTGCTTGCAATAAAATATACGACCTTTTTTACTCTCCCTCATTCTCCCATTCTCCATCTCTCTCCTTACCCTCCCCTCAATCTTTTTTTCTCACGAAACTATCCTCCTCCCCCGGAGTCACACTTTCCAAATTAAAAACTTTTTATATATATTTTTTTTTCATTCCACGAGCTTTGTTATATTTACTTATATTAAAAACTATACAACACGTGTGTTAATATAATAATTATATAATATTTGCAGGTGCGAAGCAATTACAAAATAACAAATCGTACATTTTATCATGTTAAATTAAATAACGCCCACGGTCCATCACCATCACTATACCAACAACCACCAACCAACGATCACCACCACCACTGCACTTTGATTTACCGTACCCAAAAAGAACTTATACAATACATCGGCGGAACTTCGACGGCCTACTACACACGCGAGACGAGGGCTGCCGGATGCACGCTGCACATTGGAAAAACCATATAGGTACCGGCACTCACGTTTCTCCCTTTGGACAAGTTAGTTCCCATGCCATGAGTGTTGCGTGCGATGATTTCAGCAGTTTCACATCGCCGACGCGTTACTCGTGCGGTAGGTAGGTAGGTAATATTCACTTTTCGAACGTAATAACGAAAACAATATTATTATTCACTACACCGGTCTGGGGAATTAAAACCGATTGCGATGGTAGATACGAACTAGCCCGAGTGATGTTATCCGGTAAGGTATAAAAAAATAAAAAATAAATTTACGACTTAAAAAATTCTGAGAAATCGTAAAAACTTTTCGTACCCCGAATGTGAGGGGAAAACACGCGCGAACAAGTACGCGATCGGTTACCTACTGAAGCCGCTCAGCCGCTGGTCGTCGCCACTCGCCGCCGCCGACGAACCGTGTTTTATATTCCTCCGCTGGCGGGGCAGGCGTACCAAACTGCCGGGCCGGCGCGACACATTCTCTTTTTTTATTACAATTATTATTACTATTATTTATTTTAAAACAGCGCCCAAATTACGATTCCTATAATATGTTTATTATATACTACACATTGTATATAATACACAACACCCATTAATAAATTAAAATAAACACGAACGCAACGAGAATGTAAAATAAGTGTGTTTTAAAAATAGAATTTCTTTGACGGCACCTATTGTTCGACGAGATTTTGTTCCAAAGTAAAAGGGGATACTTAATAATCGAATGAAAAAAAAAACCTAACCATCATCATTATTTGTCATCATTCATTGATGTATATTTCTAAATGGTAATCTTTATTTATTTTTTATTAATCGATGGTACACGTGCTCACGTATTTTCTACATAAATGTCATAAAAAAAAAAAAAAAAAATTATTTAACATTCTAAATCGCAGAGATGGTATGTATATTAAAAATTATAAAAAGTATCTACGAGTAATATTGTAAACTTATAATTTTTATTATATACACGTTTTGTAGTTCGCAAACTTTTCATAACAAATTATGAAGAATACTAAACAGTAAACATCTATACATGACCCCGCACTCAGAAAAATATAATTCATTATAATATATAATATAAACAATATCAATCTAATTTCATTTTTAATCTTGTGATTGTAAAATTAGTTCACAACTCAAGAGGTCAATGGTCAATATTTAGTCCGATCATATTCAATAACTGTTAATTAACTAACGAAATTTGTTTATTTATTATAATGTTTAATCAAATTAAAATGTATATGGCTATAATCTATTAAGTATTAGAACGTACGGTAATTGAATATAGATTATATACCTACATATCTCGTTTAAATATACACACATATATAATATATATATATATACCTATTAAACCGATATATATTTAAACATCAAAATGATTAATGACTACAATTTTACAAATGGAGACATAGAAAGATATCCAATTGCATATTATAATAATATCTAGAGAAAAATATTAAAAGTCTAGAAGCATTTGAATTTTTTTATTTTTTGTGTCCTTAAATAAAAACATTTGTTTGAATAAAATATACATTCAAATATAGTTATACTTATTGTTAATTTTTTATAATTTTTTTAAAAAATGAGCATATTATTATAATATTATAATCTATTGTTAACACTTATAATTTCAACAAATAGTGTAATGCTAATCTAAAACTATTATTTAAAGAATAATACTATTATAATATTTTTAGCCACTTTTATTTCTATAATAACAATTTATATGACAATAAAATATTACCAATAATATTTGGTTACTATGGTTAATAATTAATAGTTTACATTTAATATACATATAATTATGTACAACATATTACAATTGTTTGACATCCTATCCATTGATTATCCGAATGAAAATTAATAATATATTGTACTATACGAGTATTTTTACTTACATTAGAGTAACTCGTAAGAGTTATTACTTGCTAGTTATTAGCAATGAAGTATCAAGAATATTATTAATTATTAAACAAAAAAATATCATCTTCACTATAAAATAAAACTCTAAATTACCTCCTATAGTACCTACCTATATATAATCGCTTACAACAAAACTTAACAACAGATAACAAAAAAGACCTATAAAACACTCTTATATGTTCTACAAAATTGTAGTATATAATATTAAAATGTACACATTCTGTTGCGGGATGGATAAAATTTTATAACTTTTGAAATGTTCCCTAGATATAAGTATTTAATGCATCTGCAGACTTTTTATACCTATGTAAGAGATTACTGTAAATTGCGGGAGGAGGGTAAACCATCACTTCACGTTTAACGCCAATTCCCATCTTAATACCTAAACCTAAAGTACGTTATGCGACGGTGTAGTAATCGAAGTTATTTCTATATCGGCGTCTTGTTTTTAATAACGCCTCCAGAAGAGCCGATAGGGCAACCACGTTTCGCCGAATCGTATTATATCAATCGGCGAATTTATTCGGCCGTAAAAATCGCGTGATGTTATTACAACTAGAGTAGTATTATATTAAGTCACTCTTCCCGTTTAAAGAGGCAACTACCACCACTATAATAATACATAAACGTTCATAGACCGAACCCAATAATGACAAGGTGTTTTTGGTAATAACGATTTCCAACTGCCATCATCCAACGACGATACTAGTCATGCGGGATTAGATTATTATTATAGTGTATCGTGAGTAGAATCAAAAAACGAAAAACATATTTTCCGGTTGCGTAATCGAATTACCAGCTACCGGTGGGCGTGTTATTATTATGATGATAATAATATGTCGACGGCGGCAATCGGGGTAGTTGATTCTTACGTACGGCGTTGTATTATGACGTTGTACAATTTTGGAAACGAATTTCGCAACGGGAGCACATAAAAGGATGTGCAAATTCAATTGTCTGGAACAGTATGAACGTCTCTACTGCATATGCAAATATTTTGAATCGTAAAATGTGGAATATTACTACTGTGAACCTATATGTTATTATTATATAAATATATAGAACGCACTCCGACAAAATATAAAAAAATATTGTTGTACACCGGATGGAAAACCTCTTCACTGCATACTAAAATCATGACAAAAATGTATGTTATTTATTTCAAAAAAAAAAAAATAATAATAATACGAATTCTTATCATATCATATCGACTCAATAATATGCGCATAAATGAGTTTATAAAATTAACGATTGCGTACATTAGCCATTAGGTATATAAAGTGGAAGTGAGATATAAGCTCTATGGATTTATCAAGTTGTATTATACACATAAAAACTAGATATCCTATTTAATATAATATTGTATTATACAATTTTTTTAAGATATAAGTAAATTTTTGTAAAATAAGCAGTTTAAAACTGAAATAAATTAACTGGGTATAAAAAACTGTTTTCAAACAAATATAAAAACAAACTATTAAGTATCTTAATATTGCCAGGATATTATGATATGTTATGAATAAAAATGAGTGATAAGTCAGGATTAAAGGTAAACTGTTTATATTTTTCTGAACCTATATACGTTAATTTAATGTATTGACAGACTTCAAAAAATATTTAATACCAGAAGGTCCAGAACGTATCGATCGATGACAAGTTGATACATCCCTGGTGGTGCGAAAATATATATTTATAGTTTTCTAGTGACAGGGCCTCACACTCACGGGTGGCCTGCACCTAAATACATATTATTTTGAACACGTACATGGGTGGGATTTTTAAACTGCACGCAGAACACCGAAGGGTAGAATAGTCAAAACAGCTGCAGAAACAAAACATTTGTATATATTATATTATATAATATATATATACATGTATACTTTATACACACTCCACCCTTTTCAAAATCGTCCGTACGACAAATTTCCCGTCAACACATTTAGCTTTTATTGGATTAAAGATTAAAATACCAGCTATTTTGCCTATATTTGCCATATTATTGTTTTTGTTATTTAGAATTAATATGAATGCAAAATCGAATTTCCTGATTCGTTTTTGCAATTTTAAAACGTTTGAGGGTCCATAGCGGCGGCACGTGGGCAGCATAGCACAACGTGTAGATTGAGGGCGAATTTGTCCCCAAAGTTTTAGGTGCACTATGTACGCGTATATTACATAATGCAAATAATATATTTTTTTCCGTTTCAACGTATGTTTGATGTATTAAATATTTCATTCCACCCCTCATACAGAACAATTTTTAACCAGCTATATTACCCTGTACCAAACAGACGAGACAACGGGTGTTCTGTATCTACACCATGCATATGCCTACCTACATTCACTGAACCCTTTTTCGAAATGAGCTACATATTTCGTCATCATAACGACAGTTATGATGAATACCTCAAATTTTCTGTTGCTCCTTCTTTATTTCATGATAATTTGTGAAATAAAATTATTTTATATTATTTTCTACGCATAGCTTGGAAATGTTTCGTTAAAGAACGTCAAAAAAGACTAATTCGTTGCTATTATTAAACCGAAGCGAACCTTAATCTCTGGACAAACGCAATTGATGAAAATATAAAAACACGTGTAAAATATAATTTATAACCTAACACTGCAGTTATTAATATATTTAATGTAGTGTAACATTATATTATGTTCCCAAATACAAAAATACGCATTTTGCTCAAGTTAATTAATATTATATATATATATATATATATATATATAATATATATATATATATAAGTATATACGTAATTAAATACTAAAAACTGAACTTGCATGGTTTCAGTGTAAATATTAAAGTATTTTGTTTTAATAATAACTCCAACTATCATAAAACGTTTTTTTAATTAAGCGCTGTACTGTTTATTTTTACGAGCCCGTAGAACTGAAACTGAAATTACAATCTATGTGCTATATATCTAATACCGACAGAAATAATTGTTGGCTAACAATAGTGAATGATGATTGAATAAAAATATTTCACAGAGTCATTAAAGAATAGTTCTTACGAATAATATCAATAATAATTTATGTCTTTTTAATTCTGTTTACGATGATTTAAAAAAAAAATATATATATATATTGTTAGGTTCATATAAAAATGATACAAAAACACTTCAAAAAAGTAAAATATTAAACATATTTTGTTTGTGTCATCAAATCAGAGGCAAAGAATTTGCAAAATAGGTGTGCATTTAATTGAATAATATAGCTTATATATCAAAAATATAGTCTCATTGAAATAAAACCACATTATCTTATCATCCCTATAGCTTATATACTTTTGGAACAATATTTCCCACTAACAAAAACGTTTGTAATATATACGCAATGCTGCAGCATCATTTGAGTGAAAAATTAATTCAAATAGGGTATTTTTTTCCTGTTCCGTTTACGCATAAAATATGCACTCCACTCGGCAGTTTTAGACTTAATTCCATACAACGTCGTCGTCGGATTGATAAACTTTTGAGAAAACCGTCGACGGCGGGAAATGCGCGATGATGATAATGATGATGATGGAGGAAAAGGATGAGTAGCAGTAGACAACGACGACGGGCAAACAAATGGCAGAACACGTCAGTTCGCATTACGCATTCAAACGTTGTAAACGAAAACGGCGCGAATAATGAAATATTCCGAGGTTGTTTTTTATCCCTGTATACGTATAATACATACATTTAATATGTATACATCATGGTTGCCAGTTTGCCACCACCCTATAACCTCGTTCCACCATCAAAGGCCAGTCAAAACCTATTAGGCCTTTCATAACTATCTCTACGAAGCAGCTTTTGCCTTAGCAAAGCAACGCTTCGACGACGACGATAACATTATTACCAACTCGTATATAAAACCAATAGCATTTTGGAGGGCATATACATGGGAGTATACCATTTGGTAAATTAGCATTTATCCTATAAAATACTTTAAAGTTTAAAAAAATATGTATATAGGTAGCCAGTGGTATACATTGCACACGGAATGGGATTTTAAAATTAGCTATCTAAATTCTGTATGATTAAATTATTATTATTTTTTTTTTGTTTATTGATTTTTGAAGGGCTGTATTTGATTAACTTTGCGCTTATAAAATTAGAATACTCATCGCATCATTAACTTAAATTCACAAATGAACATATAAAGTTTTTAGTTTATATTTTTTTTTTTACAAAATCACCACTGTATACATACATAACCATAATAATATCTTACCCGCCCCCGATCAATGTGGCTATTTATGTAATACACACGAAAAACAAAATCTGGAAATGACAGAAGTTATTACTTATTATAATAAAAACTAAATTTCATATATTTTACTTTTGCGGGCGTTTGTTCGTTTACATTTTTACGGGAGAAAGTAATCTGAAATACGAAGTGTATACTAACTCGCTCACAGGACGTAAACTATATATCCTTACCCCACGTGTTTTAACGCTATCCATAAAGAGTAGTAAGTGTGTGTGTGTGTATTTTATGCGTATATTCTCGCAAGTGTTTCTGAGCAATTCAAAACGTCGTAAAAAAAGTTTAAACAGGATAATTATATTTAATTGTACTATTAAACTACAGTATACGTATGGTTTATACACACGTATATAGAAAAAAACCCTGAATCATCATAATTTATACGAAAAAAAGGAGAATAAATCTGCTATAGACTATGAATAAATCTTGGTGAATGAAAAGCGAGTGTATTCAAATACGGAATAATTTATCAGAAGTATATATTGTACGAATGTCTTACTGTATAATTATGTACTAACATTTCAATCAGAACTCTTCAAGGGAAATATGTTATAGCTATCTATAATCGTTTTTCGATGATTACTTTTTACAGAAGTATAGCTATTAGAGCTTCATTATGTACATATTTAAACATTTTAATCGCTGATCTCCATACAATTGAGAGTTATAGTAAATAGTCAATAGTTATAATATATTAATGCAAAGTCGAGGTATTCATAAAACAAAAGACATAAAGGACAAAGGTGACGAGACCGCACCGCGATCAGTATAGACTAGTGAATCAAATATCATCATCGAACGGGTTGAGCTAAACCGATACGGTTAAAATTAGTTCCCCGTCGGTCGACTGAAAATATACCTTCTATACTGAGGCCAAGGATCGAAATTCACACGACACTTTTGGCACACTACACCTGCACCTGCAGCATTGATAGTAGATATATAATAAGGACACGGGGGTTTAACAACGGATGACCGTAGAAATAACCTTACCGTCATACGCGATGAACGACATATTTTATAATATGATATACCTAAATATAAACTATACACGAGGCGGAATCACTATATGTATAAGTCTAAAACTCACATAATGTGATCGCTGTGTTGGTGTTTATTGAACAACCCTGTCGAACGACTCATCTGATTTTCGCCTACGGTGGCGAAAAACATGTTTTATATAAGATTTCGACATGCTCAAGGGCTGTGATTACGGTGAACATCACAATGCTGCGGTAAATTGTGTCCGGCTGCAATTTATCGACACTGCGGCAGTGTATCTTAAAGCTTAGGGCTAAGTCGTTTATCGTGTTTTCGCCTAAGATTGACGCGTCAGAGACCGGACGAACACCTGCACTTATTCACATATATTTTAGTCATGTAACGACCTGTCCTGGTTTACAGGATAATATTATACAAGTACATAGGATATAACCGCGGTATCCTTATACAAAAAAAAACGCATAATATATATATATATATATATTCTATACGCATATATACGGACTACGTCCGTCTGTAATAGTTGTGATATATATATATAAATAACAATATGAAGCATAAGACGTTTTAACGCGAGTAACACACCGGACGAGTAACTGCGGTTGGGGAGCGTGCAAAATCCACAAGTCTTATCGATCGATTTTTACGCGACGCATTGACGCAATAAGTCGAGTCACTAAATCCAATATCAATGGGACGTTTTCATTTCCTTTCTACTGCTTTAACGGAAGAGTATTTTACTATGCTATATACATATATACGTACCTATAGGTACTATAATGTACGCCATATACGAGTCGCCTAACCCGATAACGTTGTCGTTGTAGTTTTCCGTTCGGGTGTTATCGATTTCGCATTGCGTTTCAGATGAGTTTATACTTATTTTTTCCCCAAATAGCTTAAAAAACCTTTTACTCGACATATAGACTTACGACGATTTTCCAACCAATATAAATGTAAAAAAAAAAATCCATTATTGATGTTGACACGACGGAAACATTGATTATACCCGACCTGTATCAGATGCATAATTCTCGTATAACCGGAAAACTGACAAAATATTATATATTTTTTTTCATCATTCAATATTTAGTTGTAAATATTATTATGGTTAAAATAATATATCATTTTAATATCATCGAGAAAAAAACGACAATTTATCGAGCTAATTAGCAGCTTATCATATTTATTTATATATTTACATCGTATAAACATATCATATTGTGTTTCCAATTAAATAAAACCAACATTATGTTGTAGTACAATATACTTTCTTAATGGACTTATTCGTAATGATTTAAACATGTGTGACTATTATATTCTTATGCTCCGCTCTGATACAGAATATTGCGTTATTCTAAAAAGGGGTTTATCATTGTCCGTTCAAACACAGCATACATGTAAGTTTACCCTAAATACGTTTCACGTTTCAATAGCGATGATTGATTTACAAGCGTGCACTAAGTTGTCAAAATGATTAACGAACTAGTTTCTTTATAAGTATGTTTCAATATTATAATCATATTATAATGTATTTACATAGGGTTTAAGCATAATTTGTTTCAATTTAAAATATAATATTTTCCAACATATATTAGTCATGACTTTACTAATTATTAAACTTTGCTAACAATTTAAATATTGTCGCTTTTATTTACTTTACTCTAATTAACTATTACAACATAGTATATAAATAATATTATATCGTTTTATTTCATCAATATCCAACCTCCATTACTATATTTTTTCGATTTGCTACTCACAGTTCTTATAAGTAATTAAATTATATTATTTCTTCATATTTTATATGAATTATTTGTAAACATTATTTTAATAAGTGGTTCATTTCTTTTTTTTTAGTTTGATTTATTCAAATGTATTCAAAAATAGAAAGCAAAAACTACTAAAGCCAATGCCATATTATGTAAACTCGTATACACCTCATCATAAGACATGGAAAATCTATCGACTTAACATTGACTTTAAAGCCAATTTCGATTGCTTACAAATCAAATCAAATCAAGAATGAAATGAGACGAGACGGACCAAAAAGGATTAAGGAACTAAGGGGAAGACGTAAAGGTAGGTCGAAATGTCGAATAGCAAAATGAGAAAATTGCGTTTCACACACATTTTGGAGATTATAGGAACATTCGTATACGACCTATAGTTCATTCGCTCTTAGATTGAAATCAGTATTACAAGCGTATCTACCTACTATAATAGGACTATAGGTATATATATATTGTATTCTATATATATCCCGTTTAGAGCTCAATAAGCCAAACCCAATATAAGCGTATAATACTTTTAGAAAATAGGTTTCTCTAAATAACGATTTACAAGACCAGAAAATACAAGGCAGAAATTTAACGTCCGTGAATTATTGAAATATCAAATTGAATTATTTGTTCTGGTCTGATCATGAACATCACTTGAAATGGTTGTAACGGGGATCCATTTCACGCGACATTTTCATGTAGATAATTATTATAAGGAGGATTAATGATCAATTTACTATTTATTATTCAAACTCGAGTGGAGTGTTATTATTACGACAAATGCATCACTCTAAATCAACCATTGTTACAGTACATCAAACGCCCCCAAACCGACAACATAATTATTTATGTGTCCGCCATAATAATATACCGTACGAGTGATATTTTATTTACATTAAGTATAATTGTGTGTACATCGTATCTATCGATCTCTGAAAGAAACATATTATAAATAAAGCATTGTTAAACGTAATCATTGTAGACATATTTACTGCGACTGTATCTTGTAATTTAATTTAATATAGTCTTAAAACTGTACCTATATGGCTAGTTACGTAAATACGTCCAACAAAAGATTAAACATTCGTGACGAAAAATATATTATGGTAGGTAATAATTGTTTACCTATCTTATAATCGTTCTAATTATTAGAAACATGTTAGAAACTATTATATTGTCGATTTAATTCATCCGTGGCGGATCGTAAGTAAATATTTATGGGAGTCGCGGGGTACTGAGACTGACTGCGTTCAAAATGATGACGAAGTTTAACGGGATTACCAGCCCACAAGTGTGCCGTGTAAAATGTGGACCCTATAGTTGAGATGACCGTCGTCCATATGGTTTATGTTCTTTGATAGAGGTAACTGGGATATTTTCCGTTACTTATAGTTTTCAAAGGAAAACGGTGGGTGCCGACCGATTATAAATGATTCTCGTTTTGGGGTAAGACTGACTAACGAAAAATATTATATTATTAATTATTATATTCTATTATATGGTAGGTATGCTCGTGATCAACAAAAACGACAAAAACGATAATTTCTGATTTTCCGAGTCTATATTGTGCCGTTTGATTCTTCACAATACCGTTTCCGAATGTTAATTAAAGTGTAATATTATACAGTACCAAAACTGTAATACAATTTAGACATTTAAAAGTATAGACGGGGCCAAGTAAATTAGCATCCGGCCGCAAAAGTTTTGAATACGTCTCTGAAAACTCATTTAAGTTAAATACATTCAAGTACGCATTTGTTGGGTCAAAGTTTTAAAAATTAAACAACTTTATCAAATATGTTATAATTATTAATTATATTATATAACCGTTGACAATAATTTTGTTGGTGATGAATTCGTATACAGTTAATTAAGTATATAAGTAACTATCACGTATAATAAAATGTTACTTAAAATGCGTATAACTTGCTTCAAAATGTATATACAAAAAACAAATTTAGATGGAGCTTTAATAATATTCTTAATTTTAAGTTTATTCATTAAAATTCTATCAAACGTTTTTTAAAAAAAAGTTCAAATCTGAATATACAAATTGATAGGTATGGTATGGGTTATTAAAATGGAAACAACACAATGCAAGTACGACAAGAATATAAAATAGTCAGTCAGCCACTTACGTAGTCTTTTTTTAGTTGCGTTCAGTAAATTTAGAACATAGAGAGGAACACCTGTATATACACGAATAACACACACTCATGAGCTATTGTAATTATTATTATTCCAACTACTGTTCTTCATGGAAAGACAATCGTTTTTAAGTGTAGGTATGTCAAAACAGTATAGCTGCCGAGTATCCTAAATAATTATCACCGTTCTATTTTGAATATGTGTGTATAAATATAGATTATATAGTTGCTTTTTGACACACGTTTAGACGTTACTGAAGTTTATGGGTAATACGTTTATACGGTGGTAGATGGCTATTATTTTTAGTATTAAGTATTATAGTGTTTTTTACGTGTGACGTGATATGTTTATAAACTCGGGCGTTTCAAGTGTTTCAACGAGAGTCAGTTTGGGTTTTCACAAAAACGGGCAACGTATAATATAACGAAAAAGGTCGTGAGTATACAAAAAATGCGTCGTTCTCAAATTTCGCAAGTGGACGAGAGTAGAAATGGGTATATGCACATGATGGTTAGAAACGTAGGGCCAAAACTCGAAAAGAGCGAGAGGAAGAGAGTATGCGTGTGTGTGAGTAAAAGAGAGAGAATCCTACTTTTAGGAGTTGGATACCAGTCGAGTCGAATCGAAAATCACGAGTTTAAACATACTATATCCGTATCCATACACGATGTTATTAATTAGTCGCGGACAGGTCCTGTGTGGCGAATCGATACCTCTTCCATCCCCACGTTCGTATTATATATACTGTACAATAATGTGCAATGCCGAGGGACGCAATGCACGCACAACATGCCGTAAAACTGGTCGCAGTCATTGTTTATCTTGCGGCGTATCAGTTACCGGCAGCAGTAACCCACGCGCGCGTGCATACGAGTAACCATGGTAACCGTCGCCGGATGTTTCGCATGTTTTGTTTTTTTGGAAAATTTCCTCTCGGCGGCCCCTACATAACACCGCGCCCCCTTCGACAAACCCGATGACGGGGGGAATGTATTTAACGCCAGGGAAAAAAAACAAGTGCAAATATAATATATATAATATGGAGCACGTATGCATTTACAGTGTCCGGAAGGTATACGGTGGAATTAACGGTATCCTGCAGTTAGTTATCTCTGCGTACAAAATAATATAACATACTATAAGCGCATACTACGCACATACTGGCGTCGTTTTGTGTAATATTTACATATATATTGTTATTATTTTTTATTGTTTTATTAATTACCAGTCCTTGTTAAAAACACAGAGCAGAAAGAAGAATCCCGACGCAAAGCATAAAATATGTACGCATACCATTATATAATATGCACGCAGTTTTCCGCGAATGTTGCAAGGTGGTGGAAGTGGGGTGTTTCGGGTAGAGGACGAGAGCGGATGCTCTTTCAACCGGAACTAAACTATTCACTGCGGAGTGAAGCTAAAATAAAGAGAACGACTTCGGGCGCAAAGAAGACGCGGCTCTGGCTCGTCCTCCGCACAGTCTTAAACGACGCGTTGCGTTTGTATAATGTAAGTTGTATTATTATTATTATTATTATTGTGTTACTGTGTACGTATACTGTTTGCGCCTGCCTTTCCCTTACTACCGGCGTACCACTACTCCACCGAAAACGAGTCTAATGAAACTAAACACCCACGAGAGAGAGAGAGAAATATTTCATAAACCTCGCGAGACACGGGGGCCCAGTAATAGGATCATACGGTGGCTATACACGAAGAGGCGAGGGCGACAAAGCATCGAACTGTGTAGAAGATCTTAATGACGCGCCCAACCGCTGGCAAGGCAAGAGAACAGAAAAGAATGACGTACGACCTGCAGCAGACGACCTTATACATATATATTGCATGTATATAGTTAAGCCATTCAAAACGAATATAATAATAATAACGAGCCTATTGACGGGGATTGATATATGTGAATAAATAATTGAATTCATCTGAAGATAATAATAAAAAAAAAACCATTTCGTCTTTTTCTGGAATTCGTATTCTACATAAGATAATATTTTGCAAACTCGTTTTCAATCGACTGTGAAATAGGTATCTTAGCAACGAAAACCCTTTGCGAAACTATAAAGTGTACGGACAGAATGATAATAATAATACTACGAATATAATATTTAATCTATTTTCTCTTCAGACCGTGTATATTGTATATAATAAGATGACGGCATTTTATGAGTAACTGATTTCTGATTTGCATATATATACTCTATACAGGACATAGGTAGATGTGTATATATAATATATAATATATATATACTCACGTCGGATATACCCGCCGGATGTTATCGTTACTACACTACAGCATCGCCGCCAGGAAAGAGAGTGAAAATCATATCATTCTAATAAAAACCTCGGCGGATATAAATCCAAAATACAAAACCACAGAAAATTTCTTTTTTTTCAGTCTTTCTCTGTTCGTTACAAGAACTATTGTTTCAAATAGAATGTATTTGCGTTAATTTTTGTCACGGTAATTGTTTTTTAGTAGCTTTTGTTCAAGTAGCCCTCGGGAATATAGTACATAAAAAGTACATTTAAAAAGCTTTCCACGCACACTCACTCGTTTTGGCTCATTACATACACGATTATATATAATATTGAATATATATAATATGTATATATATATATACTGCCGTTACGCGTTATATTGTTGCTTTTATCGTCTCCACACGTGACGCAGAGGACAACACACGGAGGAATTTCATTTTTATTTTCGTTTATTTATTTATTAATATATTTTTTTTCACAAAATAGTAATTGTTCGCACAACACAGTCTTTCTACCTCTTAGCTATGGCTCAAATGTGACTAAAACGCATACGCGTCGCTATATAGTACGTTACTGCAAAACCACATCCCCTGCGGATTTACGCATAGCATATATAAATATAATATACGCTCGTAATATGTTGTAAATGCGTTTGGAAAACACAGGTTTACACATAAACATTATATTATATTATAATATTACATTCGTTTTGCATTCTAAGTGCACGTATGAGGACCGAATAAAAGCAAGCACCTCCGTGCACACATTATTATTAAATGGGAAATTACGCAGATAAGAGTGCGATTTTACACGACGTCACGTCTCTCGGAAATTACACGTAATATTTTTTTATTTTTTCCGCCCCCTCGTATTGCTACTCTATAATCGGCAAAGCATTTGATTGAATAGAATTTCCATATACACAGAACATAATACGCAAGCATTCGCGCACACACACTCAATATGGGTTCGATGCGAAAACATAAAATCACTGAACTTATCGAACACGTCCGTTCAATTTTGTCACTACTGTTTTTAATGTCTGTATTTGAATACACAAAATCTGTTTCCTGTATATGTATAGTCGATTTTACTTGAACAGAATAATAGTCATATCCATTATATTATAATGTATCTTTCACACCACCCAAATAGATGGTTTTTAATTGACTAGAAAAATAAACAAAATCAATTTAAAAGTGATAAACCCAATATTTTTGTTTATATACAATTCTTAAAGACATATTAACTTGTAGGTGTGAGGAATTATTTTACTGTCGATAATAATATTCTGAAATAAGTAGGTAGTCAAAAATATAATAGTTCCAGACTGCTTGAATATTTCAATATTAAAATAAGGTAATGAAATTTAAATAAATAAGGCTTTAAATAATAATAATATAATAAAACATTGTACACAAATATATTACTCGTACATATAAAAACTTATTTTGAAATAAAAATGTATTAAAAATATCAAGGTAGCAAAACAAAAAAGTGGAAAAGTGTCCCTCTTGCCCCTGCAATCACGTGCTACTAGCCAAATGTTAGGTTACCAGATTATACAGATTTTCTTAATTTATCATTTTAATACATACAAATATTAAATGAGACAAAAACGATGTGAGGCATAATATATAGGTACATACATACATATATATTATAGTACCTACCTACTATACTCACTATAATACTGAAGATTACTTAAAGATTATATTACAAAGAAGGCTTTAAAAAATATCAACTAATTGCTTATACTAGATAATAATATTATGTAAATAAATTCTTGACGTACATTTTTATTTTTTAATATAAATCATACTGTGATGGACGTTATCGGAATAATAGGACCAATTTATATAGGTACGATTAGTATCAGCTACAACACTACCTATATTATATATACGTTTAATATTATTATAATACGATTTTTAATTCTTAATATAGGTAATGTACCTGCGCTTCCAGGGAATTTCTATGGAATAGAAATATTAATGTATTAATAATAGCGTGTAATTTGACTGCGAGCCAGCGACGGCGGTCTGGTAGCCGTGACCTCTGCCGCGTAGGAACGGCCGAACGAGCGGAAGGGAAGCGCCGCCGGAGGGTGCGATCAATCAAACGGTCCGGTCTTTGAGTAGGTTTTTATTTAGAACCGTCTGCGGGCGACCGTAAAAACCGTTTTGGTACCACGACGACGTACAGACCAAATGTTTTCTCGGCCCTGACGAAACCTTTGGGGCACTGCGCGCAACACAACACTATTTTAAGCGGCGCCCTCCGCGCGCGCTGCTCGTCGAGAAGGAAAAAAAAATCTAAAGAACATATCGTCAAATATCCACTCTTGTACTATATACCGCTCTCTCTCTCTCTCTATTTCTTTCATTACATGGTTCCACCTCTTCCCGTCCCGCCAGAAGAGACGCGCATGTTTACATTGACAACACGGAATGGATCTTTTATACGTATTTTGTACAGTACTATGAAGCGTACGTGTAACATACACGTGTGTTTGTGTGAATGTGTGTTTTAGACTCGCGAGTCATTAGCCCAACAATAAAACGCTCATATTTCCAAATGGCGACGGCAAATGATACTACTTACATCCAAAATGTTTACACGATAAAACGATCGTTTCACTATAGATATACACGTGCGACGAATATAAAATTATGTATATACTGTATAGTGTATAGGGATGTATAATATTATGTTCTACCCGACCAAAACGATGGACAAAGACGTAATAATCTAAAATATATATTATTATTATAATAGTTATTACAGTGCTCTGTACACACTATGTGCGATATTATTAAGTTAATGTATTATTATATGGCGTTTCAGAATGTTTACCTGTATATTATGGACATTTTAAGGTTACATTTCTAGGTTTGCAGGTTATATTATTCCTTTAGTAAAACAATATTCTTTGAAAATACACCGGAAAATATTAAATGTGTGATTAAAAATTCTAACACTCTACACTTGAGACCTTAAAAGACTTACGAAAGAAGAAAGGTTCGGTGTTTCTATATTCTATAGGACCACCTATCGACAATCGCGCGTGTTCAAAATGCGATAAACGACATATAATTGTTTCTTATTATCGTTTGTCACCAAAGCCATCTTAAACACGTAGACAATAGGATGGTAGGACAATATATTATAGATAATATTTACCATAGATGCATATTTTCAAAATTATTAATGAAACAATACGTGGTATTGTTAATGGCTCTTAATAGTGAAAGAATTAGTTGTCACGTTTTAAACATTCATTAACAATAAAAATAAATATTATTTTAGAATCTTAGGAAATCGGTAATACATTATAATATAATGATTATATAATAAAGAATACATATAGTGTCAATTTATTGATCAACATGAACATGAAAAAAACTGTGATAACGCCGAAAGCAACAACGAATAAATAAATAAATATAGTAACACGATAACAAAATAATTTATAGTTTAAAATACCTAAAGTATATTCTATTAATATATACCGAATCAGTGATTTCGAAATGAAATACAGTTAATAAAAAATATTGTTGTGTAAAAATAAATTGGTCGATGAAAATATTATATTTTTTGAAACAGTATGTAAATAACAATAATAGGTATAATATGTTTAACTAACAAATAGATGCTTATTCTATACAATATGTTAATATTGATTTAAAACTTAAAAATATATTATACCTGCTTTATGAAAAATTTAATTTTATACTAAAATAAATATTTATGATTTATAAATAAGAACTAATGTTTAAGTATAAGTGTATTATATAATATCATGACGCAGTTTTATTTTCCAATTTATAATAATTAAAGACTTACGCAGGACGCTTGATTTGTGCATATTTGAAAATATTCACGTTGATGGTAATAAATTCGTAAGTACGCTATATACGCCTACACATATCAACAGTTAATGTACCTATTGTGTAGTATATATATTTAATTGTTTGAAACTTTTGAAATTAAAAAGTGAAATTTCTAATACAATAAAATTATAAGTAACATCTAATTCATTATACACTGTGTTCTGTAAAGAACAAAACAATATCTTCAAATATATTAAGAGACTAAAAGTAATCAATGTATATATGTATATATACACGAAACTTCCACATGGAAAACCAATTAAAAGTTATCTTTTATCGAACGATGCAATTATATAGATGAATACCAGTTGAGATTGGTTTTGACGGTTTTTTTTTTTTTTGTTCACGTAACAGTTTCAATGAAGTATTACTGTAGTTATATATATACCTATAAATGTGCTGAATATATATAGTATACTGAAAAAATTAGTTCTAACGTTACACATTTCACAAACTATCGTTACAAAACAAAATGATTAGAATTTTAAAAACGAGTTTGGAATTTATTTTTTTCATATTACTAGCGATGTACATTATCAAGGCCATGTATAGATTATATAATTGGGCAGGAGAGGAGGAAGGGTTCATGAATGTATTGATTCAAATTTTAATACAATTTTTTATTATATTAATGAATAATTAAAGTTCTAAGTTTAAAAATACGATAATATTTTATTATTTCTAGTAATACTGTAAGTTGCCTGCTAATTGTAGGCAAATCATTGGTAGTGCGGTCGTTTATCGATAAAAATGTAATATTTTGAAGCATAAGAATAATATTGCTATAATGCTATAACATAAAACATTCTATAAACAATTTAAATTTGAAAATTATTTTTATGGCTGTAAATATTAGAATAAGTATAAAAATATATAAGAAATTTCGGGGGAAAGAAAGAAAATAAATAATAATATAACGTTTACATAAGTAGTGGCACAAATTTTAGATCGTAAAATTGAATAATTATGTAATTATGATGTAATAATATAATGTATTAATGTATTTTGCATTTGTAAATTTATGTTTATGTATGTATTGCATGTATTGCGATTGAAAGAAAAAACCGCTTCATAACATCGCACACGGAACCTTATGTTTAACATTCAACCCGTAAGACACTAAGACGACTTATTTTTTTTTCTTGCTCACTTGTACACGGCCGTATAATATCATAATGTATATATCATATACGGTGCACTTGTTCACACATCAAAACGTTTTTCGGTCGAGTTTTTAGATTTATCGCCCCGTATTAGATGACAAAAGCTTTTAACAAGAGTAAAATTCGTCGCCGGCGACCGTAGTAGTCGTTCTTTATGCATTTACATATTTTAAGAACAAACGCGGCTCGTGTGACAAACCCACGAAAACGGTGCGCGCATATACTCATCTCAAAATGGCGTAGGCACACACGATATTATAATTTACAAAAAATAACACAAAAACGTTATTATTATATTATGTACGCGCATAATATTATATACGAGCTGCACCGCATACGGCAAACGCACGTCCGTGAATGGACTCTGAACGAGTTTTCCAAGCGTTAAATATAGTATACAATAGCTGCGGGTAACAGCTATAAAGTTATGTATACAGAGACATGCACTGTGTTTTTCGTTTTCTACATAAATATTGCCAACACGTGACTATGCACCCTGTATAATGTAGCCCAGTCACCGCAGGCTATATTATGTATACCTTCGCGTGTTTTACCCGGTCGCCCGTATAAGAATATTATTGTTGCAGAATTTTCGTCGACGATATAATTTCGTGACGTGAAATTATGCAGCATCGCCACCCGCGGAGGCGCTGAAATCGTGGAATTCTCGCGGGGGATGAACGGTTTTCGGAGAAATAGAGGGGGTGCAAGCGCGACACTGAACGCCCGGAAGTCGATGTATATACACGTATCATATATACAGGGACTTTCTCGCGGAATTCGTTTTCCCCTTATTAAAAATGGCGGGGAAAGTCACTATACTTGTATTATATTATTATATTATTATATATATACATATATAGAGAGAGAATACGTTCGTCGGTGGGGGAATCGCATTTCAGGGATACGCGCACGTTGCGAGCCGCATCACATCAGAAACGAGGGTGAAGACGGATCTTTTAATCTAAAACAGGTGAACGATGTAAAAAAAAAATAAAAGTATGTACACACATACAAGCACATACATAGTATATATAGTATATATAGTATATATATATGGTATATAATACTATATCGACGAAATCGAAAGGAAAAAATACGGTATCCTCTTAGGGATACTTTGGGACTTTGATTGTTTGATACGTATGGCAACACATCATGATATATGTATGTATATTATTCTTCAAACAAATAAAAATAAAAAAATAAAACCAAAATGATGTATTATACTTTCGCAACCAAAAATATTTTTTAAATGATATGTAGGTACATTTTATTTTAATTTGTATACAGATTCAATGAAAACTTCTGACTATAAAAGACAGGTGGACATCAACTATTTTCCATTATTGTTTGGCTATATAGTATAAAATAGATGATTTGAAATACAAAATTACAATCCTTAAACACGACACATGTTTTAGGTACAGAAGAACTAATATAACAAGACGGTTGTCGCGTGGAATTTCTAAGAATGACGGAAAAGGGTTATGGAATTAATTTAGACTTGAATTAGTTGTGAATATCGGAGGCTAACTTAATATAACCGTTGTAAAGTACAAAATCAGTCTCACAAAGGGGTCTTGACACACAACCTGGGGTAGATGTAATTTGTCCAAGGAATTCATTGTTTGTCGAGTTTAAATTTGATCGATGTTTGCGGCACTTGTCAAGCTCGAGATTAATTAAAATTATTTGAATTCGAACATTTAATTGCCAAAAGTTTGATTTGCATACAATTGTTTACAATAGTAAAATATAATTCAACAGAATCGGGTTTAATATTATTTATTGATTGTTTTCGATATCAGTGTTTAGAACTATAAAAAAAAAACGCATTTTATATTTTGCTTTCTATTCAATTGTTTATTTGACTACCTATTTCATTTTTGAAAGTAAATATGCTATTTTGTGATATTCATATTTTTAAATTTAAGATATATCCAAAAATAAATTGAAAATATTACATCTGAATCTATAGAGATCTGAAGATGAATATATTATTTTATTGTATTCAAACTCGTTTCGAAGAATTCAAAGATTCTAGTTAAGAAATGTAAAACTTACTTCCTCTCCAATGACTATAACAGGCAAAAGTTCTCTTATCACAAATTTAGTTATTACGATATTTTATGTAACTTAAATTTAAATTCAATGACTTAATTTAATTTAACTTTGAAAGTCGTTATCTATGCGTTTATAATTTAGTAGGTACGTAAATAATATTGGCATCCACAGAATAAATAATTTAACGTATATTTTTAATTAATACAATTATTGTAAAATATTAATACTATTATTACTATTAAATTTTGTTACATATATACCTATTAGTGATTTAAAAAAAAAAGATTAAGATAAAACTATTTTAAAAGTATCCAACTTTTTTGTAAAGAAACTGCAATACTATATATTATAGTATTATATTTAAAAAGATAAAAAATTCTAAACAATTGAACTGATTTAATTTAAATTGGATAAAGTAAAAAAAAAGTTATGATTTATACAAGTATCTACTATAATAGTATATATTTATTAAAATATTGTATTACTTTTCCAGGAGTGTTTTATTGTTATTAAAAATAAAAAATATAATAGCGTAGTTAAAGAGAATTGCACATTATTGATGTAGTAAAAACGAACATATTCATTTTTATTTATATAAACGTATTTCAAACTGCAGAGGGAATATTTTTAATATTACTTTTTATTTTTATCACAACTCATAACTCGCAATGTCAATCTCCGTTTATTTTTTATTGGTAGGAGGTAGTCTGTTTTATTAAATAGCAATGTAATTACAAAAAAAAAAAAAAAAATCGAGAAAAATAACATTCAAAGAGTCACTTGTTAATTTGTTTTATGCTTCATAAAAACGACAAATTCGATGAACCTAGTTCGGATTATATTTTCGGTGGATACTACATTTTTTTTTTTTACGTATCATGTTTTATATTATGTTCTTTTTTACGTATACATTTTTACCGGTGAACGTGATATATACATATTTTCATAACAAACTGGATAATAAAACGAGCGTGTTATGAATTGATAAGCTTCAGAAGTCCATTTAATTTTACTCGTCTGATCAAAAACTGTTGACAATATTATTTATTATGTTATTGCATTATATCCTTACATTTAAGGGGTGTTCTCGCATCAGAAGAGGGTATAGGTTTAGTTAGGTGATCATATTATAGTAAACGAAAACTCTATAGAACCACAGATGATTTGTTATGAACTTAAGACCGAATGAAAACGATGGGGTGCAACACTAAATGCCAAAATTCTTTATCGTAATCCGTCTAGTAGTGCGTGAAGTTTCCAGCGTTTCACCTTTTAGACTTTAGGGGTTAAACCTTGTAGTTCAATATAAAACCTAATTATATAAACGATTAATTGTAAAACGCATTATTGTTGTTTATGTCTCGGCGCACAGTAAAGTAATAGACAATAATTGTCGAGTAGAACGTGGTTTTTATTGTTTTCAGAGTACATCTGGTGGCGTGGTCTGAAGACGGGGATCGATGACAGTCATATTTTATACTATGCAAACACTTGAGTTTTCTTCGCAGTGTGTGAAAGTCCCGAAACGAACGACTCGTTTTATTGCGTGGTCGCCAGACGAATTTTGGCGGTCATAGTCTGGAGCGGTAAGCCGGCGTCACGTGTATGCAATAACGCATCACACTTGCGCACCGAAACACGCGACGTATAACGCGCAATATCGCGGCGGAAAAAATATCATTGTTTCGGCGCGGCAACGTTGTTGTTTATCGCGTTCCTGGGGGAGGAATAAAGCTGCAGTCGTCAGGGAACGGGAGAGAGGTTAAAATATACCACGTTTTGTGTGAAGAGGGGAAGGGAAAATGAGAAGCAAAAGTAAGTTGGCTAAAAAACTTCGAGCAATAGACTGCGTTATAGCCATAATATTATGGCAATATAATAACGTAAAAATATAATACTACCTATTATGATACGCATATACCTAACCGATTTTATGTGTGTGCGAGTGGGCGTTTACAAAATTATATTTCGATATCGCATACCTAATCATTGTACTTGTGCACATATTATATTATATAATATATGTATATAACATTGTATGTATGCAGTGGAATTTCAAACCGTCGTTACACGACGTCGCCACAAAAGACATAACTCAAATCCCGGGAAAGGCGGTAGTTTTAAAAGTCGTTTAGAGCTAAAAGACAAAAAAAAAAACCAAAAAATAATAATGCTAAACCGCATACATTATATAGGTTTGTGTGTGTGTAACGAGCGAATGATTCGCCTTATACTGTATGTAGGGTAACATAAAAACATAATTTGTCAACCGAAACCCGTATGATATAACACGATATCATAATATATAATAATGTATTGTACAATATATACATTTGAATTTTTCCCATTCCGAATCAATTTATCCAATTTACGTCTATTACGGGCTGGCTGCTATTAAATATTAATATTTCACAATATTATTATTATTATTATTATTATTATGCATATATGATATATATCTGTAGTGGCGTTTAACTACCACTGCGAGTTTACCGATAACAAACATAAACTTTGAACATTAACTTTGTGCGTGCAAATCGGACGTCGCGGTCTTCGTGTGTCAATATTGCTATATATTAATAGAACGCGAACCGTAAACAAATCATCTGCAGCATATTACATCCGAACCCTTTGGAGTACGGAAATTATCTCAAATACTGCGGCCTTGAGATCAAGGCTCGAACGTTTTAATGATATAATATTTCGTTTTAGATTTATGACATATATTATGTACCTACGGGCTACGAATATGTCAAAATTGAAAATTCCTCAATTTATAATAAATTATGACGTGCTTACTTCCAGGGATTAAGATCAGGAAAAAAAATGTAATAACGTTATAACGGAAAAATATTTTTAAAAAAAAATAACGAAATCAATAAACAGAAAAATTCAAATTCCATTAAACAAAATATTACTAAACCATTATTTAACATTAATAATAAACAATACACATATAGTATTTACATAGTGTAATATTAAAAAAAAATAGTTATGACTTAAGAGTAATGTTTTTCCCTTTTTACACTATATTTATGATATAAATGAAATTTCAATTTCATTATTTCTTTTTTGTTATTATTTAAATAGGTATGGTTAATTTAAACTAATTTTTGTAACCAATAATTAACATACTATAATAGTATTTTTTTTTAACATTTAAAATATTTATTAGTGGATATTTTCTATAATTATTCATCCAATTCTTATGTTGATTTTCAATGTGATTGATTTTTAAGTTTATTTTTGTTTTTAAAAATAATTAAAATAACGTTTAAAAATATACACATCAAATACCGTTTGAAAGTATAATTACATAATATATTAACATTTGGATATCTTTTAAATACTCAAAAACGATATACCTATTATATTTTATAAATTTAGCTACACATTAGTTTACTATCATACACTAGAAGTTTTAGTTTTCTTTGAATCGACAACGTTATAGATTTGTAATAATTTAATCCAACCGAAAAAATGCATTAAATAAATACGAAACACAGTCTCAAAAATATAATACCATCCTATACTTTATTATAATTTATTATTGAACAAATCATTTATTTTTGTTCACTTTACCAATCTCACAACCATACAAGACTTTAGATTTGATATATTTACAAATATTTAATCTCGGTGACGGAAGTTTTAAATATATACGTAAAAATGCATATTTTATTGAACGCATTTAATACAATTTTTAAACACAAACGATAGCGTCCTACCAGAATAAATTTAATATTTAAATAGATGGTATGATAAACACGTAACATAATTTAACCAAACCCAATACACAACTATCTAATAAATATCGTTAAAATACGTCAATATTTCAAGTTCTGTTTATTACATTATGTAATTAATTGTATAACTCTGACATTGTAATAATTACTTGTTGGTAATAATGTAATAAGCATGAATAAACGCGCAAGCACCTTATGAATTCGAAATTTTTAAAAGTAAATTAATTATTCTACAGTTTAATATAATAATTGAGGCAATTATTGTGGTGTGATTTATCGACGTAAGGACATTATTATTATTTTTATTCGTGTTTTGGGAAGGATAATAATAATTATTAAGATACCCGAGTAACTGAGTAAGCTTTCAGTGAAGAACAAAAGACTTCACGGCCACAATGGATTTGCGATGCGCTCTTGCATATTATAAAATATGATTAATGAATACACGACAGGTATTATTACACCAAAGACATTGAGTATATATTATATATATATATATATATATATATACATATCCATCGATGACCCAATGTTTAACGGCCCGAAGATAATCGATCGTTTTGGCATCCGTGCCTATGAATTTCGTAGTAATAATTTATGAACCACCAAAAGCCATCCGTTTATAAATTGTAATTCTGAGATATATAATACATTATGGTTATAATATTAAATCATACACAAACTTTTATAGTTGTATAAATTATTATCACGATATTAGTAAATAAAATCTAAAATCCAAACGAGAGAACTCATATTATATATTTATATCACACCAGCAACTACTCCGCGCGTGATTGTTGAAAATCCAACATCGTATAATCATAAAAAAACTTAAAATTACGTCATAGTATTATATAATATATTGTTGTTTTTTTTGTATTTTATTCTTCTTTTTTTATTTGTCATTTTAGCCGCCTATATTCGGAGGAAGTATATTATTTTTTGAATCGTTTAAGCGGAAGACGTTACTATTATTTATTATAAGTATAATATTTTTTTTTTTTTTTACATCACGTCTGGATTGTTGGTGAAAATTTATGGGATAATTTTAATGCGCTTTGGGCACAGGTAACTGATTCCCAAGTGCTTTAAATATTTAATTGGCCCTAACAAACTTATCGAGCGGACAATATAATATAATTTAATGCGCTGTGTTTACAGCGGCCACTGCAGGCATGACGGAGCAAAATAAAAATGTATTTAAAGCTAATTTGGACTAATACATTTGTACTTTCCGAGTCAAGAATAATTATAACCGAGTAAAAAAAAATATAAATTAAAAATAAAACATTGCTCTCGTTTGCATCAGTTAAAAAAAAGATATTAAGTTAAGAACTTAAGTTGATTATAGTAATGGTTTTTAATTAGATTTTCGATAAAATGTTAAATGAGTTAGACTTTGTATACTGCTTTATTTAGTTTATTTCAAGTATTTTAATGATATAGAAACATGACGCTTTCTTTATCAAATGTTTTTTTTTTGAAAATTAATAATCACTCGAAATACAACATAATAAATACTGTAACGATACAATAAAAAAAATATATATTTTCAGAAGCTACAATTCATGCCGATAAACAATCTGCATTTGGAAATAATAATATATTATATTATGATATATAGTAAAACTGTAAGATGGAAAACCGATAGCTCATCGAATCCGTCTAAAACGATTTAAGAACGAGGAAAAGTGTCTCGAAAGGCCAAATATATAAGGGATATTTTTAAGTAAATAAACGGTTTTTGAAAAACGTATCGAAATAACAGGGGTCCACGACTTAGTCGCAATTAAGTAATAGATATTTATATCGAGATGTGCACCTCGACAATAATAATACTATTGTACAAAAACCGGAATACGGAGCGTGTGTACATTATATTATTATTATTATTATTATATTATACATTTCGTGGTGAGTGTACCATAAAATTGGTTTTCAAATGCGCGCAGAGAGACATAATTTATAACATATTAATATGTATTGCCGATAAAACAGTCTTTGGTCTCGAGAAGAATTACGACACGGATAATGGGCTGCGGTTTAAGGTCAGCGGCTAGCCGTTCGTGTGTATGTGTGTGTGTGTGTGTGTTCGAGTAGGGAATGCGTCGTTTATCGCCCACAACTGCGTCAATTACTTATACATGGACCGCGCGAGGGTGGTCGTCGATTTAACCGATATAAATATATACATGTACACGATATACATGCTGAGGATTAATAATGGTATATAATATATTATCACTGGAGCTTTTTCGACGCCGCGACCGAGTTGGCTCGAGACCGTTAAATCTCTCTCTTTACACACACACACACACACACACAAATACATTATACACCTATCGTGTCCATACGCCACTGCACCGGTAGGTACGACAGGCCCAGACGGTGATGGTCGTTTGGTGGAAACATATAGTGGTGTTAAATTCGCATTAAATTGCGTTGGGGGACCCCGTGTGAATTTTTCACTGTCCGCGTCTTTAGTGGCCGTCGTCCGTCAACGAGTCGTCGTCCACTCGACGGATATCCGTGTCGGATATTAATTATCCGAGGATGATCAAACACCTTTCTTCTAAACTTTTAACTAACGAGTAAACCGTTAACAGGTATTTTTCTAGAGCGTTTCCTCGTATATGACATTCGGTAAATGATATTATTACGATATAATTTTATGTTTTATATTTTTGTATGTTTTTAAGACTCGATATGTATTAAAGTTATTTTTTTGAGTGTTACATACGGCTATTTTATTTCCATTTTATTAATCAAGAAAAAAATAATTATTAATTATTTATTTTATTTATTGTTATTTAAAATTATCACTTTTAAAGTTTTTAACAAAATCATACGTTAAAATAAAATATATATTTATATAAGAAATTCACTTTTAAATTTTTTAGGTGATGCGCTTATTGAATGAATATTTCAATCTTTTATTTTAGTTTTTGTTTTTAAGACATTAAAAATAATTAAAATAGGTTTTCTATCATAGTTATTACTTATACGTATATTTAAAAATATCGTAATAATATTACAAAAATATTTTATTATTCAAGAGTTTCATATTTATTCCTTCCATAACGTTTAATGATAATAATCTACATAAATATATTAGGGTTTTAATACAAATCATCGTTATAATATTTTTAAAAATAAAATTCGTAATCATCATCAAAATCAAGCCAACACTGTGGTGGAAAAATTCGAAATTACATATTTATATCTATCTATATACATTATACATATTCAAATAAATAAAATAATTTCCACCCATACTCGGAGAAGACAGTTTTCTTATCTTTTTAACACTTAAATTTTGCAGACGGAAACGTTTGAAAATATATTATTAAGTATATATAATATTATATATATACACATACATATAAAACTAAAAAACATAGTATGAAATATATTTTATTGCTAGTCGTTTTATTATATATATCTATCGAGTTACTTTTTTTTTTACTGTCTATAGAGATAGTCGATATACTGTTCTCTGCGTACATGTATTGAAAAACAGTAAAGGCCGTGAAGATAATAAAATCCGCTAGACACAGAAGCGATTGGAGTAACAACGACACAGCCACGTGGTGTATGACGGTGGAATCGTCAGACTGGGAAACGAAAGAGGACGATGAGAGAAGAAGAGAGAGATACAGAGAGAGTTGTTTTCCTGGAGGGTAACAAAAGAACATCCGTTCATTATCTACAACAGTCCTTTGTGCTGATTCAAAAAGCATCGTTAAAGATGATTTCCAACTTTTGAAAAAAAAAAAATGATTGTAAAAAAAATGTTCATTTGCCCTTCAGTACCCACTACCTTTTGTTTCTTTTGTTATCCGGTATACGTCACGGAGTTCACTTCATATTATTTCCGACGAAATAAATACAAGAACGAAAATAAGACGAAAATATTCAAAAACAGAAAGCTATATTCTCTCAGCAGTACTCGTTACATTTTTGTAATTAATTATACTAGGTACTAGCGACAATATTAGCCTTTGCATACTGGAAAAACCAAACATCCCTATATTTATAAAATATACCTTACATAAACTATACGATATTTATATATATATATTACTTATTACGCTAATATTTTTATAATTTTATCACATGTATAATATTTGGGTATGCGCGTGCTACGGAGTAATAAAATACTTGCGTATTTATATAATATATTATATTGTGTACAGTATTCACACACACGCACACTTGCATATATACACATACCTTTGAAGGTGGCTATTTATTAACGTGTCCGTTAAAGGCGGAGAGGGTGTAAAAGCATAACGGCCCGAGGAAAGGGGGTGACCGTCGGAATTACACCCTCGAGGAGTTGTGTGCACTTCCATTTATTTAAAACGATGCACGCACGAGGTAAAAAAATGCTTGTTTCATCGCCCACATTACCTATACATTGATATAAATAAAACACATTATAATATATGTTATCAGATTTCCCTTTTTTCACTACTTTACTCATGGGTCAACGCCGATGATTCGAAACAGTTGGAAAGCCTCGTATACTATAACCCCAACAATCTACTAAATCGACTATATTGTTATAACTTATAAGTAAGGATGATTAAACGGTATTAAACTGCATGACGAAGACTAAAACACAATGAATACTATAATATATATATATGTATAGAGTATAATACACTTTTACGGTTTTTCGTTTAAATTTTATCGGGACTTCGAGAGAGAAAACAGATCAATATAAGATAATAAGCAGTCGCTTCTTTTAAGTTTCTAAATTTTTTACAGCCAAACTTTTTTTTTCAAACCAACTTGATTAAAAAAACTTACAACCCCAAAAGATAGGGACGTTCTAAAGCTCCGTGGGATATATGCAATGCTCGAAAGGCTGACATTTTTTTGCGCTTTATGCGGCTAAACGACCGGATTATGGGAGAATCGCATTAACATAAATTATGGTTAATAGAGGACAAAACGTTGTAGGGCGTATGTATATATACCCGACATAGAAGCATATCACCACCCATAGTTATGTACAATATTACAATGTTAATTAAAAACTGTTTATTAATACTTCCATAGACTGTATTATATAAAGTTTAAAACTAAACAAATCAATTGAATAAAGTCAATTAAAAATAACATTCCGCATATTTATTAATATTTTATATCGAAAAGAGAATTTATAATTTTTGTTTTAATTTTCTTAATTTGACTTGTAGACGATCCTGAGTTATTGATTTAATGTGAAACAATTATTATTTCAAAAAACAGTTTTTTAAAATGTATATTTTAAATACATTAAAAACATCATTTGATAGCAAAATTGTTGAAAAAAAATGATAATTCATACTATTCATACAATCATTACATTTTTTTATAAGTTTCATATTCTTTTGACTGAAAGTATATATTTTTAATTTTATATCACGAAGCAGATCATCATTAAGAGCATTTCGATTTATCAAAATAAAATTTCAGTCAAGTATTTTCTTAGTAATCATATAATTTTATAAATTAGTTAGTTATAAAATAAAGTTTTGATGAATGAAGTTGTGGACCAACATTTTGTGGTTATCTCAGTTCTACTCCACTCAACTTATTTAAACTTAAAATAATTATAACTCGTAAACTTTTTGTTTTAAAATTAAATATGACCGATTTCTTGCAATTGTTCGCTACGTATACCCTAGCAATTATTTGTTGTGTGACAACATTGACTTAAAACTATGTATAGTGATTAAATTTTAATAACATATTCATGGTGATTTAAAATCGAATTCACCGCGTAACGTTTGTTCTGTATGAAACCATCTTTAATTCGAAATAAATCAATAAAGTACTCCAAAAAAAATTTTACTTTGAAGAAAGAATTAAAAATGAATGTTGTAATTTCAGAAATTAAAAACATTAAAACAAAAAAAAAACAATATATATTAAAAATTAAAAAGTATAGTCTTTAACGAGTTAAAATAGTACAACAATTTTTTTTTTTTTTAAATCATTAGTTTTAAACATAATGAGTTTTATTTTTTTTAAAGTTTAATGAATCAATATAGAATCGATATAGGCTATTTGTTCAATAATGCTATAAATCAAATTAAAATATTAAGATCCAAAGCAAAGCTATTTACTAAAATATACGAATAATAAGACTGTATAAATGTTGCATATTAAAGATATAATTCGTGTAATAATAATCAAAATAGCCCGATTTTAATATACATAGTTTGTACTAATAACTATAATCGACAACGGTAATAATCAACCTTTTGTGTGAATAAAGTAGATGACTAAAAGCAACGGTACTGAATTAATGCAGAGAGTGGACATTTCGATTAAACGTCAACGTCGTAAAAGTCAGCAGAAACTTTTTATAAATTCTTTTATGGTCTTTGAGCCGTTCTCGGGTCTTAGTATATACGCATACACCGGTTATACGCGAGTACAATTTCCGATCGACTTTCTTCGCAGATTAAAACTTTGCCAGCAAAAAGGCGGTAGAATTAGAAAGATGAATGGGTGGGTGGTGAAGGCGTGGACCACTGCTTTAGCTGCGTTAATATTTGGCGCCCGAAATCATAACGGGGGAAACGAAATCCCTTCTCAACTCGTCCCTCCCCTACACACATATACGCACAACTCTCTCCAACGATACCATACAAAAGCAGCGGCGGAGGCCCGAACATTCCCCGCACCGTTGCAGCTACCCACCCAATACTTAAGCCTACTGCTCCTCTCCACCATACCCCCATCCCTGGATACGCACTCGTTTTGTTTTGGCCGAGAGTTTATGATTACCGAGAGCCCTTTAAAGTGCAGCATAAATAACGAACATAAAAGCAAATCGTGGCTAAAATGTTCAATATTACCACCGCTTGCAGCAACTGCACATACGTATACAAGCATTCATATAAATATATATATATATACAGTCGATCTAGAGCAGGCGGAAAGTTTTTGCGGTCCCCCCCGGCATTGGGCGACGGCGATCGTCGTAACGTCACACATGGCAATTCAACGGTTAAGTATTATATACCATATATGTATGTTATTCAATGTGTATAGTTTCTCCTCTTAAACGAGACACTACCCAATGCAGTGTTAGGAGATTGGTAACGCAAATATTATGTATGTATCTAATCGTCAGCTGCTGCACCGATTTCAAAAGTTTCTTCACCCTCCTAATTACGTATAGGTAAAATAACATCACGTGTCAGTATCGTTGAGTTAAAACATTAGAGGTGGGGATATTTAAAGAAGACCTGAGTTTGTGTACGAAAACATTTAGTAAAAATTAATTTAACAAAATATGTATTATATTATTTTTAATAAATTTTATAATTGTATAGGGAAAATTAAATAACGATTTAGGCAAGAAAAAAAACTATATACAATTAATACTTATTTTATTATATTTTATAAAAACATTTTTTTTTAATAAAATGCTTGCAATTGGTAAATGACTTCAATTCAATAATACTATTCGATTATAATAAGAATAACATATTAGAAAATGGTAAGTTTCTAAAATGATTAAAAAATCTACAAAGAAGTTTTACAATATTCATATTTAGGTTTTTATCAACGAAATAAATTGTTTGTTTGTGGTCATAAAATTTCTAAGTATGGCCATGGTAAATCCCGTTTACCAGTAACTACAAATAGTAACCGTATTTAAACATAGTATAAACGCGTGGTCATGGTCGTGTATACGAGAAGGAGTGCAAGACGATCGATTAAACTCGACGATTAATCGAGATACACATAAAATAATAATATATTGTAGTAATGTGTTATTTGGAAGTGAACGCATAGCGTTGTTAGATTTACGCGTGTCGGAGGATTTCGTGCGATTAAACGATATTAAAAGTTAGAAAGTCTAGAAACCATAAATCTGTATAGTTGGGGTCGCATTTTAATATGATATAACTAGTAACGATCTATTTTAAGACAACAATAGCACATATAATTTCATAATTAATCTTTTCAATTTGCTACATATGATTGCTACTGTAATACAAAATGAAAGTTCTATAAACTATGTAGACGGAACAGTATAGACAACTATAAAGTATAGTGTATTTATAACACGTGTCTTAGTAACATTAATGAACCACTAGATAAACTTAAAGTCAACTTAAACCAATATCAAGTTTACGATGTTTTATACATTAATTATACAAAATACATAATATTTTATATTTAATTTATTTCGTGTAATTACGTATAACGTATAAAGTTTATGGAGTATAATTTATACTAAAACTAGAGTATTATAAAATTAAAATAGATACTTGTATAAAAATATTACATAAAATTATAGGTATTTAAGATTTTAATTTTAAATTATTTTATAGTGAATAGAAGTTAACAGTTATATTTAGTTGTAGCTTTAACTCATACAATTTCAATAATAAGGTTTTCAAATTTCATAAATATAATTTTTAGTTTCTGCAAAAAATATTTCTAATTTAATTTAATGAATGTACTATAACTTCTTCTAATATAATATATAATATAAATAAGTATTTAGTTTCAAAACTAATTTAGAATAAGTTAAACCATATATTATATATTAAATAATATTGGTTTGTTTTATTTTAAAGGAAATAAATGGCTCATAATTATTTTATGTTCCTATCGTAAATGTTCAAATGTATGATAATTGGAGAATTTCAAAATGACTTAGCCAATAAAAACCGATTCTTTGGATAAAGTTGGAAAATAATTTTTCGTATTTTTAAAATGTATGTATACAGTAAATGATAAATAAAATGATTCAGTTGCAAACGTATAACAGTAGACAATACTAAAATCGGTTATCCTTTTGGTATACTCACATATAAAAATATACAATATGTTATAGTAATAAACTAATAAAATAGCCAGCTATGCAAACATTTTAAATTGAGTTATAAAAATTCTCGTATAAATGTAATAAAAGTTGAATTTAATAAATTTAAATCCATAAAAATAAATAAATAATTCAATTAATATAATATGAATAAAATACGAACAAAATAATAATTTCTAACTAACAAGAAATATTTAACAATACGATTTGAATTTCTTATCTTCGTTACGTTGTATGCATTTTTAAAATTGAATAGTCAAATAATAAAAAAAATATATATATAATATTAAGCGTTTATTTGAGAAACTCCTTATCGTTGTTATAATTGAACTAGGTACCAACGGAAGGGTACGCTAAGTTTAAAATAAGCATTAACACGTTTTTGTTTTCTTCCAGTTAGTTTATCTGAACATAATTATGAAAACATCTCAAATGTAAAAAGATAGGTATTAATATTATAATCTTTATATTTGTTGGGTAATTTATAGTGAAATATACGTCCTGAATAATATTGTTAACACAATTTAAAGAATTGGAAATGATACTAATAAAAATATTTTTCTTTCTCTTATACAACATGGTTAATAAAAATAATATAAATAAACAAATTAATATGTTTTTAGATAAAATTTAAAAGTGGTATTAGGGAGAAGGTCTTAGCAGCACGTTGAAAACGTAATTTGCGTTTATTCAACGACCACGACCTGAAGGTATGTTAAACTCACAAACACAATAGCTTATTTAAAACATAAGGGGGGGGCAATAGATAAATATACTGATAAAAAATTTTAAAAAAATAATTGTGAGCGTTAATCATGTCATGGTTTGTGACAGTAAAATCCTATTGATATACGTGGCGAACAGGATAGAATTATATTATAATAGACGCGTTAATAAGTAAGAAGTTTTAAACATAAACGAAGAAGTAAAGTCGTGAACTGTTGAGCACAAACAGTATAGTTATTCAGTACACTGTAATACTGCGGTATATATTCTACTATGTTAAAAATATATAATATATTCTATCTTACTATCTCAGCGTCTTACAAGTTAGTTTTGTAAAATTAAAACGTGTTACTCTATACACGAGTATAGTATTTATAATAATATAGCTTTAGTGTACTTATAACACATATTTTTCCAACATTTTTTTTTTATAACGAAACTCCACGTACGCTGAAGATAAACCTCTTGTACTGTACTTTATATTATATAGTGTAGGTACATACTACACTCACGTCTCGCACGCACAAATTATATTCCACATTATGTGAAAACCGTATAGGCGCGCGCACACACATCGTGCTTAATGCGCATACACGAAGATGATATTTAATATACTATCGTGTATCATATAGTTAGAAAAATGTTATAATATACTATACAACGTTACCATGATTTAAGGAAACATTAAAAATGTGAGCCAGATGACATTTGACTTGATTCAGGTTTTTTTTTTAATGTGTAAAGAAATTAATATTAAATTAAGAAAAGAGTTTAACAATAGAATTTTTCAAATTTCAGCCATGTGCAATGTACTTATGCTGTAAAAATGTAAAAAAAAAAACAAAATCAAATTAAAAAGTAAAAATTCAGTTGCTCTGATTACACTGTTGTACAGCGTATATTATGTTATGATTACAATGAGTACGAAGTCTATGATGATATTAATATTATTAATTATATATATATATGCGTGTGTGTGTGTGTAAAATAAATATTAAATTATACAATTTATGCATAATAATTGTAAACATATAATTCGAAAAAGTCATCGTTATCACGCGTAAAACAACGTCTGCGCGAGAATGCACGTCGACAGACGAAAGAAAAACATGATCGTCGCAGTCTGTGTGGCAAAGTGTGTATGTGTGTGTGTATGTCTGTATGCAACAAGTGTGTATGAGGCCGCGTACGCGATATAAATGACGCCGGCACCATTCCGTTTTGGCGGGCGCTCGCGAAATCAATTTCCCCACAACCATCCAAAGTAGCTGTAACTATTCCCACGGTGTGTAGTACATATAATAAGTGCTAATTGTATATTATCTATTATAATAGATGGCTATATACCGTAATTGATGTGTATAATGTGTATAATTTACTAGAGGATATATTTTTTTCCAAACGCTTATTTTTTCGCGTAAATATTGTGTTTTTAAAAAGTACGTATACGTCATATATATTTTTTTTTTAAAAAAAAAACGTACATTTATCAAGTTTGTAGTCGGGTTTAGAATTATTGACACTTTTAATCCCTACTATCCACGACATTAAATGCCATAAATATTTACTCATCATATTTATAGAAGCAGTAGCCACTATAATATAATAATACTGTATTGAGTATATTTTTATTCAATTTTAAACTGTCAAACGGGATAAAAAAAAATTATGTTTTGATAGGAATATATGAAACCTTAGAGAATATCAAAATTGCATGGAACATTATTTAGATACAATTAAAATATCTTGTAGTCTATAAAAAACTAAAAATAGTTAAAATACAAAGAGTGTTAAAAATCTATAAGCGCGCGTAGGTAAACATTTTTGCCTAACATAATAAAGAATGAAAGATTTGTTTTGAAAAAATTAGTGATCATATTACATTGAAAATACATCCTGTATATTGTATAGTGTATAGTGTATAATATTATCAGAGGAAACCTACATGGCTCACCGTGTGCCGTTAATAAACAGAAGTCTCACCCACGCGTGTTTCTCAGACCGATATGTATAGACAACAACTACACGACAAAAAATACTCGCAAATTTTTTTCATACGTTTTCTGTATCCTATTGCCCGTATAAGTGGGCAACGACGATATTTCTCCTGATAAATACTGGTATAGCCTTTAGCAGATGCTCATAAATTACTATACATTATAATTGAACGATATAAAATCCGAGACAATACGAACAGAATATAACGTATTATAAATCCTCCCTGAAACATCTCCAGAGTCTATAATCTATATTATATAAGCCAATATAATATGCATGAAAAGGAAACATTTTGACGTGAAATAATGAAATTGGTTTTTAGATAATTAATTTCTACAACCATCCGAATACTGGTAACTAAAAGTGAGCTACTATATTAAATTGCATAAAAATGAAAACATTATTGGAAAAAATAAAGATTTTTCAATTTAAAAATGCATAAATATTATATATTTTATTGTGTTATTAATAGTATTGTGACTGTCAATTATTAAGATAATTTATCATCATATCTATGTAGGTATACCCTATACCTATATTCTAAATGAAATCAACAAAACTACTAACACTTATCAAATTTGAATTACAGAAACAATTAATTTCAACATTTTTAACTTATAATAATTGTATTTCTTTATTTTATTTTCAATTACAGCATAACTTTAAAGTCTATGAAAACCACGACATAGTGTCACGTAGTTGTGAAATATGAACGAGTCAGAACTTTTTATTACGATCGGTTTGTATTAAAGAGAACGAAGAATGTATACACATTCATAAAGAGAAATTGAGACTATTAATCAGTAATCAGGATTAGATATTTTTAAAACATCGACACAAAAGACATTGCAGTGAGAAACACAAAAGCTTGCATTGGCTTAAATTAAGAGACTGTTATTTATCGTAATGGATAAAATGTTGACAATAGTGTATTGCAATAAAATTAATTTATAAATATCAATATGTTAAGTCTAATTAAGTATGGTAGTACTACTAAAGTTGTGTTGCTGTACCTACATAGAAAGAAAATGTTTACCGTGGTCACGACATAATAAAATATGATTTAGAATACATTTATTTTTTAAGTACATCTTATAAGAAATAAGCAACTTTAAGTTTGAAAAATAATGACTAATAAGTATTAGTTTAAATTCTTGATACTTACAAAAATTATATTCAATATTTTGATTTTAAAATAGGAAAAAAGACTATTATTTAATAACAATTAATTATACTATGTCTTATGATTTACTATTACAATACCTAATCATTTTATTTTATTATTAATGGTTGGCAAGTTAAAAATGAATTAGTGATTAAGTATATTTTAATTTTTATAAATGTTTTTAAAATAATAATAGTGTACTTCTTCCAAATTTATAATATAATCGTTGAAAATACTTCTAAAACGAAAATCAGAACTTCATCATTAAGTTTTGTGAACCCTTATATTTCAACTGACTACCCAAATGTCTTTGTTAAAATCGTTTTATTTAAGGGTTATTTAACTTCAAATTAATTTTCTTATAATATGTAATAATAAATTACCTACTAATTAAATAGTTTCATGGCTTGACTGAAGCTCAACACTGAATTCAAATGACTCAACGGTATATAAATTCCTAAATATCTTTTTAACCTAACCTATCCTAAATAACATTCATATACAAAACACATTGATAATATAGAACATACTATTTATTATTTACTATTTATATTTTATATCCGTGTTTTTAAATTATTGGAATATTTTATGAATTAGATAAATCGGTATTATTGGAAGAATTTTTAAGATAAGAATATTATTTAAAAGACTAAATGACTAAAAAATTGCTTACAATTTTAATAAAATTGGTGTGAAAAGTTAAAAATTCAAATCAAATCAGTCATTATTATAATTAATTTAAATTTTTATAGTTTTTTAAAACTATTATGATTCAAACTAAATTATTCAGTTGTCAATATTACTTGAATTAAAACTTTCTGTCAACTATAATAATAATAAGATTTTAATTAAATTAATATGTGTGATTTGTTTAAATCAGTAATATGTATTTTGAAACTTGCAATCCTAAACTCCTAAATAAATTAATTTGTTATTTAATTTTAAATCAAAAAAGCATTGCAACTATTTTTTTTTTTAAATTTAAAAAAATATAAACTAACAATCAAATTTTTATATATTGATTAACAGTATATATATTATATTATCACATTTGTGTCCTTGTAGTCTTATATATGTATATAAAATATGTATGTATTGACGATGTTTTAATAGAAGGGAGTGATTACATCAATATAATATTCAATTCGTTTGATGCCGAGGAATTCGAATATTGCATAGTGAATCCTTTTGAAGTTTTACCCGTTCAAAAATATTTTGAATATATTATTGACATAGTTTCGTGTAACTGTAGAACATTTGGATTTACTAAATTCCTAAGTTGAAAATAGAGACTATAAGGCTTTCAAGAAAGTGGTGTTATTTCGAAGTCACGTGGTTGGATTAAAAGGCCATTTCCCTCTCGAGTCTTACAACCATTAACCACCGTGTGATAACAACAACAAACATAGTTTGTGTTACACAATTTTTGAAACAGTTACACAGAAAGAATTATTTTTATTTTATTTTTTTTTTTTTAAGATTAAATTGCGTTTTCTTATCTGGTATACAGTTGTTTGGAGGTTCTATACTTTCGTAGACGCCAGCAAAACGAGATTTAAACGTTCCATTCAGTCGACGGCGCGTAAAATCGGTCCGAATTGACAAAGCGCACAATATATACGGAAGAAAGCTTTTTTAATGGCCACTAGATTTATACTTTTCCCCATATACAGAAAAAAAAACGAAAAAGAGTTACATGCAAGTCACCCTCTACCGACGGCTGTCCAATTCTTATAAAGGAACATTTCTGTAAGAAATAAAAATTCTTCGAACGTTATTATATAGTGCATTTTTATAAGTACAATCAATACTGCCAAATAAAAATGATAAAACTTTTTACAAATAAATGATAAAATAAAACGCCTGGTTACAAGATCAAATGTAAAATAAAAAGTTAAAATTGAATTATTAAATTGCTTATATAAATAAAAACTTAAAACAATCTGCTATGACTTTTATAGTTTAACAAACTGAAATATATATTGTAATTTATAATTCAATATACATTTTTGATTATTGAACTAATGTTTTTTATTAATTTGTCCATTGTAAGGGTAGAAACAAATATTGAATATAATAATACAGTTGAAAATTAAATACTAAATAATATCTGCTTTAAAATACACTACCTATAAATAATATATATATTATTTTTATATACTTTATATTACCTATCACAAATAGTAAATATTACCTACATAGTATGTATAATTTATATGTGTAGTGTGTATGTTATATATTTTATAAGATATGCGATTAAACAATTCTTAAACGTATACTTTTAAACGTATTAGAAATACAAAAGCCATATACATTTTTTTCCCCACCAACAGTCGATATATTTATTGTTTCCAAAAAAAGTACTACGAACTGTTTTTCCCCTTTTCTTAAATTGGATTGGCCAACCATCTTAAAGTACATGCCTCGCACGGGGAAAAACGGCCTAGGGTGTTTAGAACCCGAATAGCTTTACCCCTATTTTATTTTACCCCGAAAGTCCGAAAAAAAAATAAGTAATTTATATTAAAGACAAAGGGATTCGAACGACTTACGATTGTATTTCTCTTAGCCTTTATTTTCCCAAGCTGTGATATAGAAGTTAGCCTTTGATGATTGATGTTTTTTGGGAAAATCCTATACCGGATGTTTAAAGAAATTCCATAGTTGGTTACGATATACCTTCTGTAGGGTAATATCTTGGGAGAGGGGAAATAGTGGTATTTACCGGCTTATACCGCGGTTCGTTGGCTTCCTGTTAGGATGCGATAAATTTTAGAACGCGAGACTCGACTCTTAAAAACGGGATTGCTTTTGAAACGTAAATCAAAATACGCAGCATTCGTATATACAAGGGTGAAAGAAAGCCACCTGGATACTATTCTTATCGAAAACAATATATTCTTTGTCTTAAATTTTTCATATTATAGAATATCAATAAGGTTAGAAAAAAATATTATTGCATAATATAATAATTTGTACGAACCATTAATATTAGATTATAAGACAATTGATATTATTCTTAAAATAATTTACTTAAAAAAAATATGTTATTGATAAAATATATAGGTATAGTATAAAAAATATTATAACTAATGAAAAAAATACTATAAATTATATGAAAATTAGAAATAAAACAATATACCTATATGTAAATAAGCAACATGAATGGTATGGCCACTAAAAATAAAATGACATACAGTATAGAAAATTGAGGTAGGAATACACTTGATATCAAACAAATATATGTAAATACGATTTTAAAATAATTTTTTCCCTATAATAAACGAGTTAAATTTTTATCGAAAGATAATCCAGTTTATGAGATTATTGTTCAAAAGGTACCCTATTTGTACGATATACTATATCTCCCTAAAGTATTATTATTATAGTATGTATTTATAATGCAATCCCATGTTTTGCATAATGTAATTTATAGCCAAGCCGAGTATTGCCGCTAATCGAAACGCCAGGTTAATTTGAATTCGCTGATATAGACTCCCTAACCTTTTACAAATTCATATAATCATATATACATCACTTGTGTGTATCTATATTCTATACAAACATACATTTATTGTTTTATTCATATAAAGCAATAATGTAATTTGTTATAAGAAGTTCTACCATATCTAAAACTATATAATAATTACTACGTTTACTGCAAAAACTAGATAAATGTGGATATATATTATACGTAGGTACCTATAGTGACAGTATATACCTACAGAAGAATTTTTTTTTTTTTAGAAAATTGAGTTGACCAACAGGCGTAACGTCCAATTAAAGCCAAACACTCTTAGTCGATACTTGAACCGTAACACAAAGGTCTCAGATGGTTAAATAAGATTTCACAAGAACTTCCCCTACATTGAAGTTCTTTATGCGCCCCCCGGGACGACTTCACTCTTGGCAACTCGTCCGAGGGACATTTATCATTTTCGGACACGAAACAATTTTCCATACGAAATTAATCCAAATTCTGTTACGCTACTTTTTAATCGAAAACCCAAAAATATTTTGTTTACAAAGTCAATCCATGATTATGTTTGCGTAAACACTATTTTTGTTTGATCTAAAAGATTACTCGTTTACCGAGGACAATATATGTACAACAAACAAGGGTAGTATCTCCTCTTTTATTTCGTCATACTCTTTTGAGTGGACGTTTTTTTGACATTGTTCTCGCTACCTCTTTGTTTCGGACAAACGAAATGCAGCACTTTTCAAAATTAAAAGGGGGAAGTTGTGTGAAAAGCGACGGACCGTTGTCACTCTAACTCTTCACATGAAACATAAACCAGATCCGAGAGGGATCGTCATTAGCTTAAAATAAAATATATATATATATACGTTATATAATATTATATTTAGTACATCATACACACGCGCGTTATATAACATTATATATAATATGATGCATAGCGTGTATCTTATGTCATTATACAAGTAATTTTTATTTTTATTGTTATTGGTCGATATCATAAAATTTCAAAAAATTAATAAAATAAAAAATACTATGTTTGTATAGTTTCAAGCAAGACAATTTTTTATGAATTCTTAAATTATTAGTTCTAACTTTTTTTTAACTTCCATATACATAGATTATATTTTTATAGATTTTTATGTTTAATTAACGAACACGCGGCTATTTATTATAATCGTGCCTGCTAAAAATAATTTTAAAAAAATACTAAGTTTGATAAGTAATTTGTTTACATACTATTTTAAAAGTAACGATGTTAATAAAGTAGTAAACCCAAGCTTAAAGTTTTTCTTTACTTCTCAAAGTATGGATGTTTAATTAAAACATTTTTCAATAATATTTTTTTTTTCATATTAATTTATTAAAATTGATAAATAAAATATCAACCTATTAGATTTAATTTTTTAATAAAACGCTCGAATATATTATCTATTAATTAATATTTAAATATTTCTATTAGTTTAAGTGATTGTGTTCATTGCATCTAAACTATGATCATCTGCTACATTAATTACACAGTAGTCGATATTACCGTTGTCGAGTATATTATGATACTGTTGAAGAATACATGGTGAATATTACGATCCGACAATAATTCACGAAATAACAATTTAGTTTTATATTTAATGCTAGAGCCCATCTTAAATCGGATTACCAATAATTTTAAGTACAATTATTTTCGAGTGTACGATAAACGAAACAAAGTTAATACCTACCGAGTCGACAGAGCGTATATCACAGTTGCAAATTGTGGATCATGCCGGCTTCCCCGGATTTCACTGACAGACAAGTTCAGCCGACCATCCAGAAAGTTTCTGCCACAACCGGCGTCAACACTTTCATTATAATTTTGTTGATATTTACGTATAGCGATGGGTTTTACGAGTTACGTAATCTCTATATTAATAACCAAGAATACACTCTTTTCCGGAGTTAAAGGAACTATATGAAATTTTTTTGTAAGATAATTATATGTAATTATTGTTATTTCGTTTTAGTTCGCATTGATATCTAATAAATATATATAGTTTACAGCAACAAGGTTTAAATCCAGATCATTGTACTAGTTGATTATTTTAAAATAAAATCAATGCTACATCCGCAGTTAAATTTAAAATCTTTCATTTTGAAAATCCTAGATATGTTTAATACCTACTCATAAATCACACAGGTTTACCGTACATTATTATTTTACTACATCTATACTCTATATCAACATGCGTATACAGTTGTTGAAGTTAAATAAATCATAATGAAGATTTTTATGATTTTACTTTGAATATTTATTTCCTTACAAATTTTACAATTTTGTATGCATTTTGGCACTGATATTGTGACGGCGCATATGAGAATATTGCGATCTATTAGGATAGTATTCACTTACATAGGTTGTATACAATACTATTTCGTATTATGAATTATAGTAGGTACGTACATACTTTTTTTTTCACAATATAAAAAATATAACATAATATATGTATATGATATTATATATTATATCGAGTTTACCCTTCTCTTATAGAAATTAGTCGAGGGATGCCACTACGAAGTTAGTCATTATAAAACGATGAAATAAATAAATAAATAAGTTTTCTTTTCAGAAAAGCAGTTATCGAATATCTGAGTAATCGAAATTTGAATTGTCAAAAAAGTTGTATATTCTTGAGAAGCCTATATTTATCTTTAAAACTTAAAAAATAAATCATGCACCGTTGACAGTTTTGACACAGCTGAATCCAAGTTGCCTTCAGATGGTTTGTAAAATATATATTATATGTCTCTTGAGATTATTATCTCTTACACTGTTCTAACTCTTTTTCCTAAAATAATTGTTTTTCCTATTCACTAAAATACTCGATAGTACAATATACAAAGCATTTGGGTGGAAAATATTGGGTTATAAACAAAGGTAATAGATACAAGTAGCTGTTCCCTACAATGTGAAAAAAAATATTTTTCATCGCAAGTATAAAATATGTATTAATTTATTAAAATACCTCAAAAATAATGGCATTCCCATTAGCAAACGAATCAAGATAAAGAGATATTTATGTAGGTATAGATTTATATACTTATTAGTTAATCAACCAAAAAATTAATACTATTAAAAATGTGGATGTGTATATATGCTGTAGGATAAAATTAAAAAATATAATATGTTTTATTGTAATGCGCTCCTATATAATATGTATAATTAACAAAAAAGTACTAAAGAGTAATAGAAAATCATTCTGGATAAATAAAATAGCGATAAGTATTGACTTTTGAATCAATTTACCTACATCTGCATGACAAATGTTTATTATATTTACTTATAAATAATGTATATTGTATAAGTGATTTGTATATTATATACATGTATACATGTATGTATGTATAAGTACTGATTTATATACTAAAATATTCAAACGTAGAAATTGTCTTCGATCTCTAGTAAAATATAAACAGATTTCGTCCGGAGCAATAAACCACAAGGACAAAAGTCTTGTTTTCAATCGTAAGTCGTCTCGACAAAGCAATAATAACATATCGAGTCTAATTCGATCTCTTTTTTACCTGTTTAATATATATATATATTAACTATAGGAGTGCGGGGACACGACGTGAAAGGGGGACCGTCAATTGCTGGAGAATTCAATATCGCCGGTCCGTTCACAGAGAGAACACAAAAGACTGCAAGGATTGTTATCCAGCTGGTCGCCATGCCAACGACGGGGGTGACCCTCATTTGCCTAACTGACCGGATCCCTCCGTAAAGAATATTGTATGCATTTTGCAAAATCGGAGACAAACTATAACTGATATTATGTTGTACTCACCCGAGCTAATTGTTTTTGCAGCTTGGAGTTTAGAGTCCTCTCCCTTTGCGTAATTCGCCGTTCCGCTACTAACTCAGATTCCAGCTGCACGATTTTCGCTTCCATATACTCCTAAAACAAAAAAAAAAATCAATTTGTAAAAATGTTTGAATGTTTGGTCAATTTATAATACTAAAACTATTAATTATGAAAGAATATTATAATGTTATAATGATTAATGATTGCTTACAGTATTATAGATATGAATATATATAATTTAAAGAATAGTACTATTTATATAATGTTATTACTTATTTCTTATAAATACATCACCAATTTAACGACCATTGATCAAGAATGAAGTAAGATTAAAACATGAATAATAAAAATGTATACATTTTATGATGCTAATACTATAATCATAATATATATTTAATTGTAATAAAATAATAAAAATGGGATTCAAATTAAAACCCTTAGAAAATAATAAATAAAGAAAAAATTTATACTACGAATAAGATAAGATACTTATTTTTTGAAATTGTAACTACCTATATTTATCGACCATAGAACAATTTATAATAATTTTAACACAGAGAAATTTTTTCTATTTCACAAAATCTAGTAAAATTTGTATACAATATATAACAATTTTATTTTAAGATATAACAATATTAATTTAAAATTTATAAAAATAGATTATTTTTTTTTTTGTAAAACCAAAAACAATGCGATATGCATGCGGAAGTCTAAAATAGTTTTATTTGATACTAAAAAATAATTATCAAACACTTCGAAATTTTAGATACGAAAATAATAGATATTAAACCTATATGATAAATTAATAAAAAAATAGATTATGTTTTAATGATATCTGAACAATTATATGTATTTTTAATGTTAACGATTAATAAGAAATATTATACATATAATATTATATACATATTAATATATTAATATTATATATAGAATATTTCAAATTGTTGCAAATTGAATGTAGTAACACGACATTATTAAATCATAGAGCCTACTACTTCAATTGACTGATACAAAAGTTGTTTGATATAAATAAAAATAAAAAAATCCAGGTGACATTGAGAATTTTATCACCATCGCGTACTCATGAAGGGAAGAAAGTATTGAAGCAAATACATTCTTGTGCGATTTTGAGAGGAATGAGTTAGGGTTATAGCCAATGAACCGTAGTATCCATCGAATTTGTAAAAAGGGGACATTATTGTTGCCGGAGTAAACAAGAAACGACAACATGTACGTCAAAGAAAACATCTCACAAAAATGCAATACACGTATATAATAACACTATTGAATTAAAAAAAATATTATATTAAATATTATGCTATACCACTATTTAATATAATATTATAGTATATACTTGAATAATTAATTAATCTAAATTTAAATATAATATTGTAATATTTACTTTATTGGTACATGATATTATTCAAAACATTTATGAAAAATATAGTTACTTATTAAATATTTGTCACATAAAAATAGATGAGAATGCAATTTTTCAGTTATTTTATTTAAATGATTAAAAATTTATAACTATAGGTTGACATTTTGTTAAAATCTACAAAAATTAAAAAATATACGGTCAAAATAATTGTATTATATTACAATATTTTATTAATTGAATATTTTTAATAAGTCGATTGAAAATTAATGCCGGTAACTGACAGTTTACTTTAAAATTTATATAAATCAATATATATTTATGTATGTCACTTATGTTGACTTACGAAAGAGGCAATACCTGTCTTGCGACAGGAAAAAACCGCAATCAGTCTTATTAAAACATCGTCGATAAATCTTAGAACCTCTGTATTTCTGTTTTATTGTGAAGTGGGACGATGGAAGTTACGTGGGCGGAAATAGTGTTAGAAAGAAGGTATGCAATGTAAAATTTCAGAATAAAAAAAAACGGAGGTTTTGGCCACAATAATTGGACGAATTGAAACGTAGACAAATTATTGTTTTGTACAAGAACTGAAAAATGGCGTGAATGCAATAGGAAGGCAGTAATGAAATGTTGAACTTCATCAATAACGTCGAAAGCGACAGCGACAAGCTTATTAGTAGAAACCCGAAAAAAAATGTATTACGATACATTAAAAGTTTATCAACATTTTGTCGAAAACACTTGTTACGAATTTATATCATATTGACGACAGCAAGTTAGGCAATAGGAAAAAAATTGTTTTGATAAACAAGTGATTAATTACATTGAAACAAACTTTTTTTAAATAATAAATATCAAATAATACATTTATCTACATATATAAATAAATAACATTAAAACTAGAAAAACTCGGTAAAAATCTATATAATATAGCTTATGTGTCACCTAGTTATAGACCAGCAAACTGCTAGTTTTGAAAATATCCTCATGGGAGGCTACAGTCCTAACAAGATTAATCGACCAAGGCATGGTCGTCAATCACCAGGCAAATAAGAAACTACGAACTATATAAAAAAAAAAAAAACAAAAACAGAACAATCGTTCGAATAGCAAATGTCTGAAAACCCCAGTGGTACACTAACGATGTTAAGACATAATACGTATTATACAATATATACTAAAGCAATTTTCCGTAATAAAAAAATAAATAAAACTAATAATTAGTTGTGGACAGTAATTTTAGTATCTTTGGTCAAATAATATATAATGTCGTATAAAATATAACCTGCAAGTACGTAATTTTCAAGCCAAGTATCAAAATATCACGCTTAACTTTGATCAAAATAACAATTTCACGAATGTGAAAAACAAATAGTTGCGTATTCGGTTTAACGTGCCAAGAAGAAATGCCAAGATTGTTGATAAATATAGATAATTGCACCGGATATTTTTACATGTATTTACTTCAATACGTATTGATTTTCTTATCAAAGTATCAATTATTGAGAATTGATTTTTCATAATATTTTAGTGTCACTTACGTTTGTATAGTCGATAAAAATAAATATATATATATATATTACTCATTAATTTGATATTGAAATAAATAAGTTGTATCTCAACACGTTTTCGTATAGATTGTAACGATCTCGCTCGTTATTACGTTACCTAACGCAACAAGCTTATAATTTTGTAACTGTCATATACGATACCACAATTCATAGTTAAATCACGCACATTTACTCTTAGATCTTCCATAACATATTATGGAGTTACTGCTCAGTATATTTTGAATATAGCAAATAATATGTGTTAAACAACGAATGGATAGATTATGTTTTGTCTTGATTGTTTTTTTGACGAGCGCATAAACTCAGCTGAATTTAATATTTATATATTATTATGTATATATTATCTTCTATTTGGATTTATTTTATGTTATCAATATTTTTATGTACGTAGTGTACGCTTTTGAACAAAACGGAAATGAACAGAACACCGGCATTGTCCGGATATTACGTTAATAATAATAAAAAAGATCTTATTCAAACATGGTCTTCCGTAATAATAATAATAATAAATGCGCAGATCAAAATATATCATCTAAATATGCAGTGCTACAACATAACAGCATAACGTATATTTCTACAGCCATACGAAATTATAATATGACTGTAATCATTCCGTAAAACTCGCGTGCTATTGTCGTCGTTGTCGTCGTCTTACCGCCATAGCTATAGTAATAATATTCTTATTACGTGTCACCATAATAATACACCGTAATAATTTACCCGTGATATGGAAAAATATATCGGAAATGTGTTCGCATTTCCGAACGAGAAAATTCGATACAATATATCATAACAATATATGTCGTCGCCAAACATTCCAAACATTCGAAAAATGTCGTTTACACGTCGGTGGCGGTGATGACAAATTATAGAATTCGCCGGAGCGGATCCTTTCCAAGAACACCAAAAATAACGACCTAACCCTTTGATGTTTGCAGCTACTACGAGTACGATGTACGTAGGTATATATAATAGTGTGCTTTGGGATGTACAGCTTTTTCCCTTATATATTTATATATATTTAAGACATGAGCGCGGGAAATTGAAAAAGTCACTCAACCGTATTTCACTTTAGTTAGACATATTATATATTATATAAATGTTTATGAATTCGACTACAATATGTACTCACTGCAGTTTGTTATTAATTCAGCGCGTATCACAGAAGAAAACAATGTCATAAAATATTTAATAATTTACTTTTTTAAAGAAAATACTTTAGGAGACGTGAACAGCAGTTCATATATTATTATAATTATAATATCTAATATAATATTCCCAATAGTAATAATAATAAAAACAAGAACGTTTATCAAGAATACTTGGTACATTAAAATTGCATAAACATCTATATATATAAATACATTAACTTTTCACCTTGACATTTTATAAAAACTTACTTAAGACCAATGATATCGACCATCGGGTCGGCATAACACCTATATGGTACAATGCATGGCTTATTACAGCTAGTCAAACAAACAGAGTATAATAATATTAGCAGTAGCGTTATACATAAGGTTAACACAAAGGATAATTGTAATCGTATAGCATAATATTATACATGGATAGTATTAAATATTTGGATAGGAAATTAAAAATAATAATACGATTTATTTTGGTATTTACACAAAGAAATATTTTTTATTATGTTGGTTTGAAAATGGTTAGGTAGAAATGTTTTATATTTTCATTTCCAATATATTCGTTATCCTAATATAATATAATAATATATTGTTATGTAACACAACGACATAAATAATAAAAATAATTCATTTATATTATACTATGAATAATATACGCGTATATTCGAAGAGGAATATTAGAGTTGAATGAAAATTTAAAAGCGTTTTTAACGTTTACACGTGAATCACTATGAATACTCGTGGATTTAAATCTTTCACCCGGTAAAGTAGCCGATGACCTTATTGACATTATCTCTCATTGAATAAATTACATACAAATGAATAAAAAAATATGGTGACTTTGTTCATAGAATATGAATTATATAATGTCCAGATTTTTTAAATTAAATTAGATTGAGAGCACCACTATATACTGTATTAGCGCTCCTAATATAGTATCCTCCAGGGCAAAAAATAAAACATTAATAATATTCGAGTGTGTCATATGTATTAATAATGGTATTTAATATATAGTATGGTTTAATTTTTATGATATTTATTTTAACGACTCTAGTACAAAACGTTAAAAAAGAAATTAAAAATGTAATATAGATTTTATAAATTAAAATTTTATTGTACTAAAATAATATTATAAATAGCAGATGCGGCAAACTTGCAGTTTGTGTCTTAATTATAAATAATAATAAAGTTATGTAATTATTTTTAAGAGTTTTAATTTTTTTTCGGTTTACATTTATAAAAATTATCGAATTATATAAAATTTACTTTAACATTTTTGGATATTTATATTATTGTATTTATTCATGTGGTGGTTTGCGAATTTACTTATATTAGCCACCCTTGCTATATAGCATATTAGCATGTATTAAAATATATTACTTAGATATGTATGTATAATATATCATCATTTTTTAAAAACACAGAAATAGTGGCAGTGGCAGCATTGTAGATGAGGGTCGTGTGAGTAGCGGACATAAAGCTCACGGGGACTTTACCGGAGGGGTAGGCTTAATGTAAATATGCTCATCGTCAGGTGCATTAGGAAAGGATTAATGGTTCCAAACGTTGTTATTTGTACGCATAAACTGCTGCATATAAGATAAAACCGCCTCTGGGGTCCTACACGTTGGCGGGAGACGACGGTGTTGTTTGATTAGTGTCCTGACGAATGAACGAAGACCGGAGGGGAACGCAACACGCGGAAAGTGGTGGCTACGATGGCGGCCAGGTAATGCGGTAGAGTGAAAGGACTATAATGATAATTTTTTGAAAAAAAAAATACATTTTAATATACAGTTATTTTGTTTGTGTTATCGTACATTATATTATTGTGTACCTATATTACCACTAGGATCTCGGATGTAGTAAGGATATTACTTATTAGAACGTGGAGAAAAAATAAAAACGAGCGCTCCAAATGTATGTATTATATTTGTTACTTATATTGCATTTGACTATAATAAATTACACACGCACTACCGTATACGTCTGTGATACCGAAGCTTCTGGTCTTAAAAATGTAAGCTTCTTAATAGTCATAGATTGTCATTTTTTAATTTTAATGAGGCTATTGAATTTGATTTTATTTAATCCTTCAAATAATTTTTTAGAGAACAATATTTTATACGGGCCAAGCGATAAAAATATGATTTTTTTTCTTATCAAAGATTATTTTGTGTTTTTAAATATATCATGGAGTATTATAGTTGGTATAATGGCGTAACCTACTGCTATTTGATTGCCATGTCGAATTATAGATGTATACCTATTGTATAAAATGTACAATTTTCATTATGTATACTTATAAATAATATTGAGCGATGCTGTGACAAATGCAGTATATAACACTGTCCTAAAATATAACATTTCGTTAATTTAAAACTATCTGGTGATTTTTTTTTAGGTATTTATTTTTAAATTCTTACTTGAAAGTGAATAAAAGGTTAATAACTATTGTAGATTTATGCGATTACTTAAGATATGGCTGTAAGTCTATAAGACGTGAACACGTATAGTAAATTTCCTGATTAAATATGCATGAATACAATTTTTTTATTTACATGTGTACATGGATGTCGTATTCACGTACATATTAATTCATGTGTTCAATCAAAATTTCTAATTGTAACATTATAAATACCTACCTTTAAAATGTTAGTTGCATACATATACATATATACAGTATAATCAGTGTTTACCTTAAAGTTGTTTTGACAGTAGGAGCTTTGGATAAAATCTTAAAAAAAATAGCACTATGCAGTATAACTAACAAGTATATAACTGACTAATTTATACATTGCATATATATATTTACCGAGTAAAGTACACATATACGTGAGTTACTTGTAAATTCTGAAAGCTAGTGCTTAAATAATTGATTTATTAATACTGAAAAACGTTTACAAAATACTTCTTGAAACTTCGAAGTTAAGAAAATGTACTTAGATACTTAATTAAACAGAAGGAATACATAATCTCTGTGAATTCTGATAGAATTATTAATAAATATTAACTTGAATTGCCATTCCGTCGACGATTTTATAATTTAAAAACAAATTAAAAACCCTCTCAATATTTAAATGCAGCATAGCTGTATTGTTTTTTTTTTTTTTTTAATTTAAAAACGCATCCGAAAAGTTTTCCTTTTATTGAATAAATGTAATAATAAGTCAGAAAAATTAATTTCGAAAAACGACATTTTATATCTTTTTTTTTTATATAATACACTACGACGGTTTAACTATATAATAATAATATCAACAGTAATTTTATTTTTTGCTGGTGTTTACGTTTGAAGGGTCTGTGTTGCGGTTCTTTCAGGTGGAAATATTACCACAGACTCGAACAGTCGTCACAGTAGGCATTAGGAAAAAAAGGGAAAACCGAAAGACCGCGGTGCGAATCCGTCATTGTCGTTCGTCGGCCACGGTGATACAAGAGGGTGAAAACCCGATTTATTAAAACGTCCAAACTTTTGCTGGGCCGGTTAAAAAGGGAAAAGAAAAAAATATATATTATTATTTAGTCCTTAACTCATTTAAGCCCTCGAGGCGTAATTAAAACCGGAAAAGATACTATACCCATATATATACACAATCCTTCAGCAGAGGAGTTATAATATTATTGCGTGTCTTTTGTTATATTATATTTCAAATGAAATTTCTCCCGAATTATAGTCTGCTGTAAGAGTGTACGTTTGCGTATATATAATATGTATTTAAGAAGCTTACGGGAAATCGAATATTATAGCGAATGAGTTTCATCTATATCATAATAATACGACGATATAGAGACATTTACGTAGATGCTTTTATAATACCTATGTATAACTTTATGAGTACACAACACACGCGATATTGTAATTATAAAATACACACAACAATTGTCTGTCTTCAAGTGTGAGTTCAACACGAAATTATAACTGATATTGTTATTGTATAAAATATATTCTATTTAATATAAATTAATACAAAACAAATCAGAACAACAGATATTGCAATATCATATCATTATTGTCGTTTGTGTGATACACTAGCTCTACTGCAGAATAGTTATAAAACATCATCATGTGAATATTCCGAAAATATGTTAAATCTCATTTCCCGTATTTATATACTCGTATATGTATATTAGGATGTATATGTACACAAATACAGAGTGTTGACGAAGATAAACCATGATTATATTTATTCACCAGTTTCTGTGATAAGCTCACTAAGACGTATATATTATATAAGTTTATTTCAAACAGCTTTAGGATATTATAAATCGTAATCCACCCCGACAAACGACTACTGTTCGAGGCATAGCTTTATATACCTACAATAAACTAAATATCTATGTATAATATATATATATATTATCTAAATCCAACAGTTAAATATTTGATCTCAACGCCATCTTATTCATTTGAATGAACACAATATTACCAGTTTATTATTGAATGTCACTTATAAAGGTATATTAATAAATAATTTAGGCTCCCATTATATTTCATTTTTAAATCGCGATTCACCACGATGTAGATAACTTCAGTCTTCCCTATAACATTTTATAACTTATTATTATATAAACTTCAAATTGATATGACTGTTATCTCATAAAAATAATTTATGAATACGTATGTGGGTACCTAAATATTTGGCTAGATATACTTAGCACATGTACAGTACCTATATATGTAGAAACTATAAATATACCCCGATTGAAGTCACATCAACGCTCATCCACCTGGGATTGACGCATCCGACTCGTAAAGATAATATTTTAATGTTTTGTCAACATAATACATGATAAAACTACACCAAATGTCGTATGCATTAAAAAAAAATCCCAAAACACAAACAAAGTCGTCAAGACCTCTAAACAAATTTTCATATCGTATGCAATTATGTTATACTATATAACCACATATTAACACAGATGACAAAAAAAAAAAAATTTTAAAAAATACATAGAAAAGTGTAACAATGGCTATAGGAAATTTAACAAAAGACAATAGACCTAACGTTATCTAACCATGTGATATTATAGGTATATATAGATATATACCACGGAGGGTGTGGTTTGAACGCGTTTGCGAAGAATGAAGCGTTCCCGATGTCACGGTGGCGGTGAAACACAATTTATAGTCATCGGCTGCGTCACGGAATCTGACTGTGGCAACTTTCGACGTGGGAAAAACACGACTGTTCGTAGCCTTTTATTTCATTATATATCATCTACGCGTATCCGTACACAACGTCAATAACAACAACAATAATAATAATAATAATAATAATAATAATAATATATCGAACTCAAATGCGACGTATGTATATTATATTTTACTTCTAGAAAATCATTAGGGAGGGGCAGCGGCAAAAATGTTTATTTCAAAAGAGAAGCCGCTGACCGGACGACGAAGTACACGGATGTTTGGCATTCTAAGCGTGTATAATACGCCTCTATAGTCTCAACCATATGCATGTATACAGGTACAATGAGAGAGAATTAATAGACGGAATTCCGTCTGAGTTTCGTAAAATGTCATTATAGATATATATAACTGCATACGGGGAGGGAAAAAACATATTATTATTATTATTATTATTATCGTCGTCATGTAGATAAAAGCAGAAGAAATCGTCCTCGAAAGGAAAACGAGACAATTTTTTACAATTATATTATATTGTGTATGTAGGAATAGATACAATAAATTACAGGACTCTAACGCTTGTTTAACACGACGACTGTATCCATTTTTAATGTATAGTTAAAATACATAGATATTAGATAATAAACACTTTTCAATTATATAAGAAGAGACAAATAAGTTTAAACATAAAACAATATAAAACGGGTAAACGGGAGATGGGAGATGTGCGTTTAAAAACATCATCAAAATAACATATTAACAACTAAAAGTGCTAAGAACATAAAAATGAAAAATGAGCAAGTACAACTATTCAACAAATCATTATTATTACAAGACAAAAGAATAAGTGAAACATCCCATAACTTATCAAAATAAAATATACTACTCGAAGCAAAATCGTAATAATGTACAAATTATAATTTAGTATCCACTTTAATTTTAAATGGATTTTTATACTACTAGTGGTTTTTTACATCCAATAAATATATTATTTAATTATTATTAAAGTGTTTGAATTGTATAAATATTAGTTTAAGTTTCAGCTACAACGCAAAACTTTGTTTTTTAAATGTATAACTTGAAATATGTATAAATACGAATTGATACTTTTGCTATAGATTAATTTGTGTTCTACATATATCATAATATTATATTTATGTCAATGTTGGTATAAAATACATTAATACATTGATATATTAATTATAATAAATACCACCGTAAAACACTCGTTATTTAAAATTATGAAAATATTATTTCGACAATTTAACGAAGAAAAAAACGAACATAACTCGATTTAAAAATATACCAAAGGAAAACTTCATCTAAAAATTAAAAAAAAATCGAATTATAAACTTTTTTTCTTTCGATCTCGCCTTAACTGCTCAAGTTTTTAGTAACTTAAAAAATTATTGCTAGCCCGCGAGCAAGAACCAAACATGTAATAATATATAACTATGTTACGACAGTGCACAATATACATTTATAGCGTAATAACGCTTATATTATATTTTATAGCACACTAAATATTTCACTCCACAGAAAGTCGTTCTTTTAGGTACCTAACTATGTGTACTTTAAGGCCAATTTTGAATATTTTAAAACAGCCTCCGGTCAGTCGCACAGTATTATAATATTATCATCACGCGCTTATTCAACCGTGTCCAGTTCAACCGTTTATACGCGTAGGTACCTATATATAATATGTGCAAAGGACTTTATTATATACTTCCGGCTTTTGATCTTCGATGGATCCCGGGTGCTAGCACGTGCGGGAATAAAATAAAAACAATCTTGCGGGCAATTTATACTTCGTGTGAGACGTAGCCGGCATACATTTTTAATACGCGAATCCTTTGAAGACGAGGATATATATCACTACCATCACTGTAAAATCAAACTCAACGAGCCTCAACCGAACGGCGAATAAAAAAAGTAATAATAAAAACACTTTGACGGTAATTTAATTTTAAACTAAATTATGTCACGTATAGTATATATTTAGAATTCGGCATGTGAATGAGTGAAATTAATAGTAGGCCACCGTTTCTCGTGTACATTTGTAGATTTTGCGGTTTTAAAAGGAAGTGTGATGCGTATACCACGTACGTGTTAACGTATTTTATACATACCAGTTAAGAGTATTTCATAATTATTTTATGCTAGACAAACGCTCTCAATAATAAAAACATTATGGCGCTATACCGATCTGTTTTTAAATTTTTCAGAAAAACGATATTGAATATACACGTAATAGTTCACCACCTAAACAAGGGTTATTAATTATTAAACAAGACAACTTACCAAGCGTTTTCGGGTCCATTTTTACATTTAATAATAAATTGAGTAAAATGTTGATTTTTGAAACTTTTAAATATATTTAAAAACCATGCTTTTGAGTTCTTGATATTTTTTTGTACAGCTTAAAGATAAGTGTCCTGTGATCATACAAATTCAATATTAAATAATTTAATGTATAAACTGAGCGCTATTCTTTAAAAAACACAATTTTCACATGACATTTTTCCAAAGGTGAATATACAACATTTTGATAACTTTAAAATATTATGGACTTTAAGCATATTTAAAAATACTAAAAATCAAATTTAAAATAATTGCGTTATTAAAGAAAAAGGTTGGGGCGAGCATGGTAGTTGAAATAAATTAAATTTTATATTATTATCATACCAATACCAATAAACTTATTTTCAGTCATAATATATAGTCACATACATGTATAGTCTGTTACAAAAATAAATAAAAGTCACATATTTACACGTATTTGTGCATTAAATAAATAAAAAAATATCCTATACAAGCATACATAATGATACAAAATGTATAAAACTTCTTACTTTAATTAAACATTTTAAAAATCCAATCCAAAAGTTAAACGAAGTAACATTTTCTATTTTTATTATTGTAAGTTACAACATTAAAAAATATAAATTTAAATCTATTATAAAATATTACTACAAAAAAAAAAATAAATAAATAAATACAGAAATACATTTCCTAAAACAAACGGAAATGATGTACAGATTAATTTATATAATCAAAATATAATGTAAATAATTGTAAGTTGTAGCAAATAATTAACCACTACGTTTAAGTCTTAAATAAAAAAAAAAAAATAGCAATAATAAAAATATTAAGCCACAACCAGTTCTATATACCTACCTCGAAAATGTAACTGAAAGTTGTATCATAATCAAAAACGGATTTATATAAAAAGAACTTTTTTCTTATTATTTACATTATTTATATACAAGTACATGCATTTTACCTATTATACCTTACTCCGAAGTTGGATGTGTATATAATATCATTGGAAGGTCTATTTTAATATTTCATTGTTGAGTTTATAAATAAAAAAACTGTATCGTGAATTTTAATATAAAAAATTTAAAAAAAAAACCACTCATACTATATTGGTCTTAACACTATACAAACTGAAGTAGTCTGTGGGTTATTAATTTTCGATTGAAACGCTATATGCACACAAACTCATAAATACATATAGCTCGTGCAGACGCATAAATCATTGGTATTCAAATTTTATCTATAGGGGTTGTTCAAACGGGTTTTTGCATTGTGTCAACGTGCCAAGAAAATATAGCAATACAAAATACTTTTTATCGTATTATTCACATTTAAAACACTTACGGTTTCAGAAAATAATAATAATATTACTTCTGAAATTTAGATATCATCATAATAAGTTATTATTTCTAATAATTCAAATTATAGCTTATAACAGCGTTTCTCAAATAATTGTGTTCTTATACTATAAACCTCATAATATTAAATTAAACAATAGCGCTATACAATTTGTAATATTAACAAACTTTATAATGAGTATATATCGGCATTTGTGTAAGAATTAATTTACAACAAAAAACAAATATAAAAATAATGTTAAAATATAAAAAAATAATCATTCAATGTGTACACATAATATATAATTAAGTTTCCCAAAATTAAAATTGTTTTAATAAGTTTTTGATTTTTGATTTAACAAGTTCTTTAGTTTAATTAATTTTTGTTATTTTCTTAGCTTGTCCAAAATGAAAAAAAGGTTTTGCAAGATTATTTTTTTTGTATATACTTTTGTAAGTTGATTAAAAAAGATAACAATTTCATTGGTTAAATGCACAATTAATTAAATATTTTATAGTAATATAATATAATAAATAGGTACTCATCGTAGTTTTATAGTTATTATATTATATTACCTATCTATAACTAGATAAAAATTTAAACTACTATAAAATCGTATTAGAATATTACATGTTTTCCTACAAATAAGATAGAAAAAAAATGAAGTACAACTAGGTACACATTGTATGACTATTTCATTAGTATTTAATGTATTTAAATTGTCCTTGCAGAATTAAGGTTCTATTCATTTTAGTTATATTATAACACAAAAACAAATAACTAGAAAATCTGATTTAATAGAAAATATCTAATATATTGTATTAATAGTATAATAAAAACAGAATAATACAGAATTATATTGGTTTTTTTTCAAGTAATTTGAAAAACAATACAATAATAAATATTAATATTGTACAAGCAACTAATATTAGTTTAGTTCCACGAATAAAATTTAATATTTTTTTTAGTCAGATAAAATACATTAGTTTGAATAAACTATTAAAATAAATATATTAGACAGTAAATAACTGTAAATAACTATACCTGTATAGTGTATAATTATTAATTATATATTAATTGCTCAAACTTCCAATTACAATTTATGTTTTATCCATGTAATAACCCAAAAGTCAAAACTATTAATAGTGAAATAATTTTCATATATAATTTGTGAATGTTGTTTTCGAGATAACCAATTGTGAATAATAAATTATTTTTATGTTTAATCTATGATTTATGAGTCAAGAGCTTAAACGATATCTTTACATTTGTACTCATATATTATGATTATTTACAAAATAATAATAATAATACTAAATAAAACATTTTATTTTTTATTATTAAATTATTTTTTATCTACAGATTACGTTTATTTTATTATATTTGTATTATACATACCAGAAACATTTTTTTTAATAAGAACATAAAACAATATTTAAATTCGTAAAACTGAATTAGGTATATTTTAATTAATTTTAAAAAACCCTATAGCTATTTTATACTACTTTTTGCTTTAGATATTATCATATGATAAAATCATTATTATATTAGAACAATACATTTTATTGAATTACAATTAATAGACGATAATCATCCTTTGAAGTATAAAAAAAAACTATTATTTTTAAATTTAAATTTATGAAAATAATAAATTGTGAACAATAACTCGATATGTACATCAGTTTAACTAAGATAAAGAGAAATGTGGACAATGAATAGTTAAATTTATTGTTGTATTACTATATTAATATTTATATTTGTGTTCAGTTGTTTATAACTTTATATAATAATGATGTGATAAACGCTGTTTATAATAAATTACACATCTTTATTTTGCAGGCTTCCAATGTGTGCATAGGTATAATATTATTATAAATGTGGAGGTTTAAAAAAATAAAAAGATGATCCAATATACACAAACATAATTCAGTTATTCTTTCTGTATAAAGTAACCGACAAAAAAACGATGATTGACACGATTTAAATTTATAAGTATCTACAAATATATTTTCGAATTTTTTTTTCACAGACAAACGGATCACTTCAGCGAAGTTTGAAATAAGCGTGCGACATTATTTTGGATATTGGCCAAAAATAATACAACTCCATCCGGAGTGGCAATAATAACCGACTTTTATTTACTTTCGCGTGTACACATAGACACTCGGCAGTTGGCATAAGTCCATTGAACAAAAGAGCTGTGACTTACCGTTTGAAAAAGAATCAATGAAAAAAGAACATATATTTATTTTATTTTTTTCTTTACGAAAATAGTGTGGACTAGGTGAAATTCTATAAAACATTTTCCCCGAGAATTAATGCAATCATATATTTTTGCATTCTTAATATAAAACTTTTTATGTGCGAATATATACCTACTGAGTGATTATTTTATCGAACAACATTCATTATATCAAAATCAATTAACATTTCTAAAAAAAAAAATTTGATAGTTTCAAGTCAAAATAAAATATCACTTTATTTAAAAATTATATTTTTGAATATTTTCTATCGCTATTATTTTTTAAGTTTTTTTACTGTTTTGTGTAACATCATATATTTTTAACTTCATATTCCGAAACAGAATACTTTTCAAAGTATTTTGATACATAAAAATCGAAATTTAGAAGATAAGTTTACGAGTTATAACATATAAGTATTATAAGTATTTAAATTTTTGATTAACGGAGTAAAATGATACCCCGAAAAATGTTGTTCAACCATTTCGCTTACCAAAGCTTAAATATGAAATTAAATGTATGTATATAGGTATATAATTTTAATTTTGTTTAGTTTTGACTAGCAATTGTGTAAAAATAATTTAACATTTTATTTAAAAAACGTTAATATATTTTCAAATAATGATTATTGTTCGATAAAAGAATCACTTATGTATATATGTATACACGCGCGAGTGGCCAAAAGCATTAACCGTGTAATATTTGTTGAGTTTTCATCAATTGCGACGGACATCTTAACCTCTATTTTTATTTTATCTATGTCCAAGATAACTTAATTACAAGCAAGCCCACGACAAACATAAAATCGACAGAATAAACTAACTTGAAAACAATAATTACAATTAAATAACTATCGCGATCGTGTTCAAACGGATGTACTTTTAGTTTGTCACGTAACCTCATTTCATAAATATAGATTCCAAAATAACAGAGAATAGGTTTTAATTTTTTTTATTCTTTTGTAGTAGTAAAAGATATATAATACATGTATTACAATTTGTTTTTCATAGTAATATTATATTTTAATGATAAATATGGAACATACATAATATGGAATTTGATTTAAAATTATAGATTTGAAAAAGATTTAAATAATTTGTTTATGTAATATAATATTATATGTATTGAATCTTTATACTGCATAAATCATTATGATATTAGCTGTTTGTATATAATAGTTAACACTTAACGTAATAATTAAAAATATATTTTGCATGTTAGCAAAACTTAAGCAAACTTAAATAAACTTTCCCAGACTTATTGAGTTTGACAATTCATAAGTAACTGCATTATAGTTATTACAAAATTAATCAACAAATTTGGTTTCGTTTATTTTTATTATTATTATTTTTTATGATAAAATGGAGAACGTCAAATGAATAAGCAATTTCGTGAAAAAAAATATGTTTTTATGTTTTTTCTTGTTATCTTATAATCTTTGTCCACTGTTTTGCAGAATAAAATGTTAACTACTGTCTACTATAAAACCGTTCGTTAAAGGTAATATAAAGGTAATAGTTATTTATAATGTTGATGACAATATTGCTGTTAGCGCTAACTCGGTAATAAAATAACTAACGATATTAAAAACATCGTACTATTTTAATGAACCAGTGACAACTACATGTTAGTATATTTATGTATACAATATATAAGCATGAATATAATCTACATCACAAAATAAAATAAATAAAAAAAGATATAATGCTCAAAAGTACCATTTTAAAAATAATTTATCTTATAAATAAATCGATTTAAAATTTTGGGAGGTATAATTATACTCAAGATTAATATACATTTCCAATATTGAACCCAAAACTAACATTTATAAATTTTGTCTAAGCGTGTAACAGATACAATTCAATTTATGTTGATAATACTAATTGTATTTTATGTTGTAATATGTCAGAAATGTAAAAACGGTAATGACTAAATATTAGACTTATCGAGTAGATATTTTATACATTTTTTTTAAATACAATAATAGTAATATAATCAACAGTGACATGAAAGTGGTTTAATTTAAATGGAGAAACACCGTCATGTTTCAATTCTTTCCTCTCTAATTAAAATTAAAATCATGTTGGATATAAACGATCCTATTTAAATTATTAAGCATTACAATTATTATGATTTGACCACGGTGTCATCGCACACGTCATAACTAATTGTTGATCTTGTCAAAAATGAGATGCTTTGGGGGATAACAAATCGTTTTGCGGAAATGCGTTCAAACAAATGATATACATAATAATGGTCTTTATCTCTTAATACATTTTTTGGTTGTTTTGCGCTGTAAGGGGAAAGAACATTTCGCAACACACAGAGAAAAACTAATTAAATCTCCAGCCAGAGTATTAAAATATTCAGGGGTCTCTTCTCGGCCGAGAGAATGTGCTCTTTGTTATTATCTCTAGTACCACCCTCCTCGTCCCCATATTATTCATCACAGGCGATGTTTTAATTTAGCCCAGGGAACTAAACGAACTGAGTTTTCTTATTCGATCAATTTTTAAGCCTTCATCTTAATTTTTGGGAGAGACTCAATATTGTCGAGAAAAAACCAAAACAAAATTGTATTATATGATACATAATTATATTTATTGATGAAATAAAAACTGATAAATAATACGAGTAAACGATATTAACGATATTATGTTTATATTCAGAGAAGGAGGGGTGACGGAACCATATTGTCTTGTTTTAGAACAATTTCAAATAAACCCCTTTAAAAATTCAATATGAACTTGCATGTCAGACAGGTATGTATGACACAAAAATTTCTAGGATTATTAGGATTATTCGGCGTTACCCACTAGTTGACTAGTCTATTAGGTATTTCCAAAATCATTATTTTTATGAAATTTTATATTGCAATTATTTTTATTTTTCTGTAGTTTTTTATATTAAGTATTTTGCTATTTCAGTTATCTTAAACTATAATAATTATCATTTATTATTGTCACTGTTGTTATTATCATATAGGAGGATAATGTTGAATGATAAAAATATCCGTATTTGTTCATAGAAATTCATTTTTACAAGTATCGACGTTGCATAACTGAGTCGGCAATAACTAAAGATATTACCATGAATGATTATTAAATGTACAATATATTCGTTATTACTTGTACAGCGTCTTTTAGTGTTTATGACTTTTAATTATACTATTCAGTGTCGTACAGCAAATATAATTGCCAGGGTATTATTATTTTATTATTAAGTTACACCAGTATCATTTAGGGACAGATCAAGTTAGAAACCATTCATTATTTTTCATACTGTATTATACTGTAATAATGATTTAGGGGCCCCCGCATTATTTTGTTCTTGGTCCCAAAAAACTTTAGGACGTCTCTGATTATAGGTATACTCTTATTAAATATATGAAAATTTTGTAGTTCGGTTTATAGATAAAATAATGTGTTAAGTCAATAGCATTACGTGAATACAATCGTTTTTCGTATTTTTCAGTTATATTCTAAGCACGAATTGCCGACGAAGTTTCGGAATGTTTATACGAAGAAAGTTTTTTCGCCGATTTCGAAAAGCTAATGGCCTTGAAATTGCCGGCTTGCATTGTGCCGTTCTTTTATCGTCTTCACGGCAAAATGACCGGAAACGAAATCCACAGTTAACCTAATGACTATACAATCTGGAAGTGCACTGGAATTACGACTGTCATTACGCACACCAATAATTCGTCACCACGGTATTCGCGTACATAATATATTTAAAATACGTTTCATTCTTGCGGAAGCCCATTTAAACGTATTACATTTGTTTCGCTACCCAATAACTAATATAAATCGAATGAATTTCGAATCACAGATTTAAATTACATTTCTACGACAATAATGCATCAAATAATATTTCGTCGACCAAATAACTACTATCGCAATACTACATTCCAATATCATGGTTTAGTGAAATTGTCTTAATAATTGAATTTTGTAAATAATTATTATTGTAATACAATAATATATATATAGGTATTTATATTATTGTATTTATGCAAGTACGCAAAACCATATGCATATTAATAGGTAATAAGTTTTGGAATATTTTAGATTTAATTTAGACTCCACGTTTCAAAATGATTTAATTGGCCAAAATATACCATTATGACATTATGAAATACATTTTACATTGTATTTAAAATTTAAATATGAATCATATTAAATAAACGAAAATAATCAAAACAAACAGACTATAACAAAAAGGTTTATAAAATATGTATACATTTTCTACATATATTGTGCTGTATATTAAGTAATAAGGTAAATATTATATAATATATATTATTATTAGTTATTAATGATTATACGAGATAAGACTTCATTAAATTTTTAGTTACAACAAATTATTGTATTTATTTATTTTACTGGTAAGCAAACAACAATTTTTAAAAATATTTTAGTGTTAAACATCGATTGGTATTGGATATTATTTACTGATAAACCACTTGATATTCAAATAGAAACGAACAACAAATCTCGCCTTTACAATTAATTATGTACACGTACACAAATGATTTTAAACAGAAAATAATTTGATCAACATATTCGTGCACTCGAGCAAGAGGTTTTTTTTTAAATGATAAAATACTCTTTTAGGTACCTTGTAGATACTTACATATACCGATATAAATTATGCATTTGAAAGAAAATAATATTCAGAATTTTTAAAAAAAAAATGTTTCAAGCTCAACACATAATAATTATTAAAATATTAAATACAATTTTCGTCAAACAGTATTTTTTTTTTCTATTGTAAATTTAAACACATACAGAGCTATTTGATAAGTGCATTGATATATTTAACAGTTATAATGACATGTATATTTAAGATGCGTTAGAAACAAGTGAGAATAATTTAAGAGCATATCGATTAAAAAAAAAACCATTGTCAAATTAGAACGCACCTAAGATAATTACTCGTCCCACATTCTCGGGTATTTGTTTTACATTATTAGCTCTTGATTTTTAATCACACCACAACCATTAGTAATATCATCAAAAGGGTGTATGATGCTCCAGGTCTCATGTTTATTGGTAAAGTTTGGCAACAACCCTTTAGGATGTTTCCTGATATTAACCCTTTATGCTCTAGGGTGAGATGATGGCTATGGATCTAATATTCGTGGGTGGCCAAACTTTCCAAAACAACCATTCATCATTTTACTTAAGACAACTGACGAGATAGGGAAGTATTACAAATAATTTCCTTCTTATCTGCATGTTAGATATAATTTAAACATATTATTAGGGGGATAGTTAATGTGATGCACCTAAATTCAATTTCCCCATGAAAAAACAGAAATCAATCCCTTACTCCTTTTTATCATTATAAAGATTTTTGAATTCAAAAGTGGGCGAGAATTAATGAATAGTATTAGGTTTTAAATTGTAAATTTTTAACATGGGTATATATTTTAATTTTTTATAAGTATACTTACATTATATATAAGAAATATATAATAGGTATACTTTGAAACTAAAAAGAAACAAATTTAGAACAAAAGAGGTTTATTTATTATTTAAAAAAACTCTGTTATTATTCAAAAATTATCTATATAATATGTAATCTGTATAATTTACCAATATAAATATATATAATAAATTATATATTATAGTATACAAATATCATATTATGGAATAGGTGAATTTTATTATATAAATAAAATAAAATTAACATGGTGCAATATCTGCAGGAAAAATAGAAATTACTGATTAAGTATATGCCATATGTTATGGTCATATATACTATATACCTATATTATATACATTATACGTATAATGCCCTACTATATGTATTGAGCAAAGAATTTTCCAATTTTGTAAGATAGTATATAATAAATGTAAGTTTCAGAAATCAAACTATTTTCAGAAAAGAGGGCAATTTAGCATAATATGCCTTTAGGGCATTTCCCTACCAATATCTATAGGTCATTGTCCATTTGACGTATATTGTATTACAGTGCACATGATCTTAAAATTGAACCTATCAAATAGACAAAAAAAGCGTTTTTTAAGGGGTAAAAGTCAAAGCACAAATCAAAAGGAACAGTTCGTCAAATACAATATTATGGGGAAAATTCCATAGTACCATGTGTGTCAAAATAGTTCGGAATCTTGTGAAAACGATAACGATGAGTGCCATTATTACATTTTCACCCTTACCAAAAACCGTGTAGATAAGAGAAAATGTTGTTTGACGTTTGTCGGTTCGTTCAAAAAAAAAATGTCGTTCTAGTCCTTGTGACGAAAAAATAATAATAAAAAAAACTAATAAAGTATATCTTACATCAATATAATACATTGTACACCAAGAGAGAAGAGATATGTGTCATTTTCTATAGCTGTTTCGAGGACAACCCAGTCCCCCAGGAAATTGAACAAATTCGACCCTTGGCCGAACATGGTCACAGCACGAACGTGTATTGTAGCTGTTAGCGAGACAAAAAAAGAATTCAGTGAAATTGAAGAAAGAAAGTGAAAAAAAAGGATTGGATTACAAAACCACGCCACAACGGAAAGGGTGATTTATTTTGTATCCCGCTCGATTACGTCAATCATTCACATACAACAGACTGGCACAGATAATAACAATCTGGGCTGACATGATAATATTTATTTCGGTCACAACTGTAATCTCAACTTCAATATAATTTTAAAAATTATTTGCACATTTTAATTATTTAATTTTATAGTTTTAATATAGAATAGTAGGTAAACTATATTTACAGTTAAAATTAAACTTAAACGTTTAAAACATAAAATCACTAATAAAGAAGTGAGAGAAAGATAGAGAAAGAGAGAGAGAGCTATATGTGAAATAACAGAGATTTTTTTTTATTATTTATTGTATTCAAAAATAAAAATAAAATCTTTATTTGTTTTAGACGTTATAATACCTAAGTATTTATTTAAATATTCAATGTACCTATTTAAACCGTGTATACATGCATATAATATATTTTAATTACTAAAAATAAAATTTTGTTACCCTTTATAAATCATCAACCTCAACAAAAGTACAAAATCTTAAGACTCATCCTCACTCATCTTAAAACGTAGTTAATAGTAATATATAAAATGTAAACTTTCACATACATACGAAGCTGTTATAATGTACATGGTGGTATATAATACAACTATCATACAATTTCACTTTAATTTTTTGACAAAGTTTTAAATTAAACACAATTTTATTTCTCATCAATATAAAATAGCATTACCTATCAATCTCAAAAAGAATTTTAAACGAGCTTTTGTTAAAACCCAATCAAATAATTTTCATTTAACAGTATTATATACTACTGACATTATGTCAACCAACGTCATCCTAAATTGAAATAATATTAAATTAAGGTAATGAAAATTAATTAACGTGTAATTATCAATGTTTTAAATAAATATGGATTAACAAAAGATTTTGTAGTAGATGATTTAGAAAATTGGTTCTTATATATGTAAAGGTATTGATTATCTGATACACTTAATGATTTGTATTCAATTTTTTCATATATCTCTATGATCAATCAAATAAGTACATGTTTATAATAAACAAATAGTATGTGACACTTTACTTTAAAAACGTCACACGGATTTAATATTCAATTTTAAAAACATATTTTACGCTAACGATGATTATCAATCGCAAATACTGAATACTCCAAAAGTATAATATACTGGAACTATAAAATAATTTGTACTCCCGATATTTCATAATTATATTTAACAGATTTTGGGGAGGGTTGTGTGCGCTCAGTCGGAAAACACAAATTCAATAACAAATAAAATACGCGTTAATATATTATTATAATAACATAATAATCAGTTGAGTAATAGCTACTAATATGTATGACTAATTTAGTATAATATAGGTACTTGTAGCTATATTATTACTTCTTATTCTGTGACATTAAAATCACATTTTTAGAAAGACTCGAAGAATCTATAACCTTTAAAAACAAAAACCTAATGTTGCGCTGAAAAAAAGCGTAATATATAACGTTGCGACGATTCAACAGTGTTTTCGAAAACCTTTCGTCACTATATTATTTACGGGCAAAGAGCAACACCGTGTATTATATAATATATAATATAGTCTCTCTCTCTCTCTCTCACACACACTCTGTTATAATTGCCTGTCGGTTGCAGATCATCGACATCTGCAGTATAGCAATGTACCTACCCACCGCGCTCCCTTTACAATATGGACTATTAAATTCTGACAGTCTCCACGAATATTGATTTTTGACGATAAACGCAGACTATTTATAAGCTATCATACGATATTATGTCATCATTAAAATAATAAGTTTGAATTATATAAGTAATGTTTTAGCACAAACACTAGCCAAATTCCGGCACAGTGCAGTATCCGGTTTCCGGAAATCTCATTGAAATTAAATGTCCTTTGTTTCGCGCAAAACTACATACAAGTGTAGTATACACTATATACACACACGGTGAGTCACTGCAAGTTTTCCCCATTTTTACCGTTTTGTCGCTAATACTACATTGTGGCCAAACACGGTAGCCCACCCTGTACAATAGCATCAGCTATAGTAAATCTACGAGTATATAATACTACTACATGAGTATAATATAATAACAAACGATTTTTTACAAATCACCGAGAATGCGTGGCAGGCCTATCCGCCAAAAACAATAGCCATAATGCATCGTTGCCGAACGGTATTGATCGCCTCTCCGAAACAATTATCTCTATGTACGGGTTATTTACGGCCCTCCGCGGACTTTTTCCATCGTTTTTTTTTTCGTCGTTTGTTTTCCATTTCAGAGACCGAAAAATCTCACGACTACTTATTATATATACGTCGCGCCGGCAGCCATTGTACGCGCGAGTCACCGTCGTGTTTAGCATATTATATGCAAACAATAAGAGCTAAATTGTAGCCACCACTGTTGCATTTGATGCTCTTACACTATGTATATATATATATAATATATACATTATACATATATATGCACGCTCAGTACACAGCACCATCGCAGTCGGGTTATTAGTGACAACTGACAATAGTCACGTATTCGTTATAAATATAAAAAAAACCTTCGCTGGACGTGTTAGACTAAAAATATTTGTATAATAATAATAACAATTACGATTCACGAAAAGTTTAGGCGTAATTTCATCCGTTCGTTTTACACACATAGATACACAGCAGAATACTTTAAAATAATATCACTACAAATATACAAACATGATAATATTATCACATGCAATAGTAAATATATTTTCGACATAGACGAAATAATTATAATGACGATCGACTCGTCTGAATCCAGACAGATAAATTAGATTGCCATCATTTCATTTCATTTGTTAAGATAACTATTAGGTACGACTTGAATATTATTTGTATAATACGTTAAGATTTTCTAGTAAAAACAAGTTTTATAGATTTAGAAACAGTTTGGTATTATAAATATGAAAACTAATATAACTGTCTTTGAACATTTATAAATTCACACCTTTGAACTATTTAAAGGCTTTCATCGGAATAACTTTATGAGACTTTCATCGTTTAAACAGTTATAAACCTCAATGGATTTTCATTGCATTTTCTACTTAGTTGAATATAATACGAATGAAACGCGTTCACCACTAAATTAATCATGCGTTTTATAGCACAATTTTCATTAGGTATGAAATCACGGTTTAAAATAGATATAAGTACTTAAAATATAATAATATGTTATATATATTTTTTTATTTATTTGCTTTCAAACTTATTTAAATCAGAATTATTTATGAGTGAATGATAAAATGTATTTTATTTAAGTGTTATTATTATGCAAATTTGTTTTTTAATTGAAAACACAATACTATAATACTTCTATAATTTACTTATTCTTTCATTGAATATACAATACACATTTTATGTACAGTATTCTCCGCTAAGAGATACTTAACTTTAAATATTTCAATTGAATAACTGTAAATCAATTTTTAAACAAATTGTATTAAGTAAAACACATAATAAATTGTGTATGATTAGGGTAAACAACTATAACTATAATATTATTATTGTTTCGCAAATATAAAAGTGTTATTTTTCATATTTTTTTTTTTTTTAATTATTATTATTATTCTTTTTTGGTCTTTCAAAGCATATAATAAAATAAAACTAATAATTTACAGCTATTTATACAACAAAACATAACTAAATGTCATAATGGCTAGAAAATCTATATCGTCTATCGTGATACAAACACCATGTGAAAACTTGTAACGAAATATTGTGGGGTGTACCCACATTATACAGTGTGTGCAGTGTGCACGTCATGTGATTGACAGCATTGCTGCAACTAATCCAATTTCTCAACCCCTCTTATTTAATTTTTTTACATACCAAATACATGAACCCAACAAACTGTCAAAACGAGTACTAATTGATAATACCATTAAAACACCTTTGTAATATACAAGTGTAAATACGTCAAGAAAAAAGTCAAACTTAATTGTCAACAAAATACATACAAAGAATGTTATAAATATTTCAATTATATATATATATATATATTATATATCTGATAATGCTACATCTGATCAAATTTAAAGTGGTATTTATTTAATAAATAAATAAATACATTTTAAATTATTAACGTAGATATTTGAAAAACATTAATTTTCTTTGAACTAGGATTTTTTTTTAGCATACATCGTATTTAATGCCACACGTCTAGACGGATAAATAAAACAAATTGACTTTGAATCAAAGCTTCGCTCAGAATCTAAAAACATTATAGTGAATTAAATTAAATTTGTTTAAACTAATTCTCAATAAACTTATCAAAGCAGCTTTAATGATAATAATAATAAATTAAATGTAATATGCTTATTACATTTTCAAAATAAATGTTCCTCTTAATAATACTACAAAAACAATTTTACTAAAAATGACTTATAACTTTTAAAATCTGGGAGAGGGACTACATGGAATGAGAATAATTTCTCTGCTCATATTCTATACAACATTTTTTTATACAGACATTATAATAACGAATGACTCTCAAACAATTATTTATTTTAATTAAATTATTTTTACCGAGCAAAATTATTATTATTAGTGAAAAAGTATGTATGTGCCTATAATTTATAATACATACCTACTTATAATATGCACTAGAAAAATGTTAAAAATTATTAAATAATTTCACATTTAAATCACCACTTAAAGTTGTAGACGTAATTATTTAATTTATTTAACACGAATCTAAAAATACGATTTCATGTATTTTTAACCAATATGTTTTACATGAATATATTAAAAAGTAGAAAAATAATTTTAATAAACTTATTTCTATGTGCTTAAGTAAATATTTTTGACATTTAGCTATAATACTGATTTGTTTCTCCATAATTTGATTTTTTCATTATTTCCCACGACATACGGCCGAAAGTGTTTCCGGAATGAAGACAATATATAAATATAAATTGAATCAAAATGAATTGCCACTGATGCTAGGGTCGCTGCTGTGTGTTGGGAGCTTAGGCCACATTAGTCAGAAAAGCTGAAAGTAATGCGTACGATGACGAGGCTCTTTGTTGGTTTCAGAATGTTATTATTATTATACTTCCCTTTTTCGTGGTAACTCCCCTATTTTTTTTTTAAGTCCGTTCAAAAGTCATTTCATTTTTTCCACTTGTCCCTTTACCGCAGTCAGAATAAAAAAAAAAAAAATAAATAAATAAAATCACCGAAAAGATGGAACATCTAACAGTCACTGCAGTTAGTATATATATATATTGTTATATTTTTATTTCAACTGCCTTCGGCGGCCATTACTCCTCTAAAGATCTCATATTCTGAACAAACATAATAGCTTTTTTCTATACTTTTTTTTTATTATACACATTTTAAGCATTTGGATTTTTTATCTTTATGTACTTATATTTGTTCGTTAATCTCCGACGTATGACTTCTGTTAAACGATAGACATATATTTAACATTTTTTTTTTATAATTATTTACGATTTTTACCTACTGAATAATACTAATCAAATACTAATCTCCACACCGTATGAAATTATAAGGCCCGTATAATCATAGTGTAGAATGTTTTACGAAATTCAGAAAACACACTAACTATTAATTTAATCATGTACATCAAATAAAAAGATTAGTATATGTGATTCTGAATAGTAAATAATAATAAAGTATTATAGAAATACTTTAACATAGATTACATTAAATTATTATAAATTGATTAACGCATACACTGCAACTACTGTATTGTTGTAGTTTATCTCCATAAGGACAGTTTTTAAAACTATATAAACATTAAACATACTATTAATCAATAGCCATTATAATGGTTTTGTAGACTTTATATTAATAATAGACTCTAACGTCAAGATTTTTACAAATAATACCGAGTATATAAAATATATACCATATTTACATACAAATTTAATTTTTAGATAGGTTTTCAAATATCATTACTGCGGAGTACGAGATAATACAGCTAAAATATTTTAAAAGTAAAGCTCTTAGTTATTGGCTATTATTATAAAAAGTTAAGTCATGTTTATATTTTCAAGTTAATCCATTATAACCTTGACATTTCAATTTTTACAACGGGAAATGTTGATTTATAAAACCAATTGAAAATTGGGTGATAAGTTAAAAGAATAACTTTTATCTACGTTGTCTTCAAAATTTCTTATGAACAGCAGTTAATATGTTTCGATAAAAGATATCCTTGTACTCAAAATTACACACTATTATAAAATATTGGAACGTCGATTCAAACACCTAAACTGCGAAATAATCCTTATATATACTATAGTAACCTAATCCAGCGGCGACCTCGCTCTTAAAAGGATTACGTTTTGACAATCTGAAGCAGTCTATTTCTGACCCCTCCCCTTTCTACAGCACATCCTTCGTCCGTCGTTAAATCCGTTATGTGCGATTTTGAATTACGATCAAAATGTTTATGTGTGTGTGTGTGTGTGTGTGTGTGTGTGTGTGTGCATATACCGCCTTTCCTAAAGGTCCCAAAGGACTCACTTTATCCTCTTATGGCATCCCCGTGACGTTGGGTCCCATAGGAAACATCCCGAAGGGAGGAAAACATGGCTAATTGATTTTTTGTAACTAAAAAAATATAGTTTCGCACACATTATGACAGTATAATTATACCTAAAAAAAAATATTTTATCATAAATATTAAACCTAACCATATGAACTACGTGATCAAATTTTTAAAAAGTTTATAACGTACTTGAAATCCTATTATACTACAATAATGGTATAAAGAAATTTATAAAGTTCTTAAGACTTCGTAGATGATATTTATAAAAATATAATGAAAAATTGTAAAATCCAAATAAGACAATATAGACTAAAAACTTTAAAAAATTTCTTAATATGACGTATATCAACTTTAAATGAGTACAAGTCTAATGTTAGTTTCATAGTAAATATTTTACATCATTAAGTAAAATTAAAATTAAAAAAATTAGTATATTTATACCTAACAATATATTACAATTTTTATAACCAAATTTGAACTAATAAGTCGAAGGATAAAAAGAATTCTAGCATAAAATATGAAATTAAATATATTTCGAAACCCTGTATCAATAATATTGAAAAAATCAAAGAAATATTGTAATTATTATAAATCTTACAATTTAATATTTACATTGACAACATATTTTTTTTAACTTAAATATGTATTTCCAAAATCTGTTACATTTTAAACAATAAGCGTACGTGATAAAAGATTTTATAGCAAGAGTGACAGAATAAAGAAACTTTCAAGTGAAGGCACTTTGATCTCATATATTTAAGTTTTTAACTTGTCAAGATTAATTTGTTTTCCTGCCTGGTTATAGTTTTGTTTTATCATCATAAAAAATTGTACATTCATACTTACAGAGACATACATTCAAATTTATATTCATACAAAGGATAACTTTTAAAGTTAAATTTCTTTTATGTATGTTATATAATTTTAAAGATGTATAATATTCTTTTAATTTTTCAAAATCATCTATTATCAATTATATACGAATATTTAATAAGCTTGTATGGCGGTGGACTGCAGAAAAATATCTTAGTTGAAAACTTAATAATAATATTTATATTTTAAAATATTACATGCATAACGCACAAACTTATATTATGCAAAAAAATATATTTAAATAGTTAGGAGATTTTCAATTTCTGTATTATGTTATTGAAACAATATTGTTTTTGTGTCATAACGTTGAGTTTCTAAGAAATTCATCATCAGTTTATTTCTAATTCAATATTTCCCGGAGGTCTTTTCAATTTTATATTGACTACTATATAGCACTATATACTGTTCACAGCACGTTCCAATTTAATAAACAGTGTGTCGTGAGAATAATGGACATACACTTTTATATTTTCCTTATATTTTTCAACAAAAAGGTTCACCTATAAGAAGGAAAAACTTAGACCTTCGTTTTTGAAAGTTTCGATACTATTATTTCAAAATATCTTAAAATACCTAACACTGCAAAAAAATAATATATATATAATGTCAACCATCCAACTGACTTTTATACATATTACTAAATTGTATCAGAAGCTATTAAAAGGCCATGCATAACGAATAAATCGTAAGACCATGATACATCCTTATTTGAATTTAATTAACATTAATATGTATTAACAGTTTTACCACTAGAAGCAAAAAAAAAAAACGATGCAAATATCTAGGTATTTATATGTATATATATTATATATCAAACAAACCTTAGCTGTTTATAAGGACCCGAATAAAATAAAAGTACGATATGCATTCATATTAAAATAATATTGTGTTGTTTTAAAATAATAAAAACTCAAAATATAGAAATATATTATTATACTTCTAAATTGTATTAAATGATAATGTTAATTTATCAATTACTATTGTTATCAAGTTATAATACACATGGTTTTATACCAATAATTAACGCTATTATTTTTAATAAATAATCCAAAGGTTTAAAAATGTAAAACATTATAACTGCATATTATAAAACAAAAAAAAATATTATTTAATTTATCAATTAAATGCAAATATTACAAATTATAATCGATATTTATATTTGTAATAAAATAATAAAATTTTTCAAAAAGATGTCTGACCTACTGTAGGTAACTGATATTTGACCTAATATCGAAATAAATATAAATAATATCACCTAAACCTATCAAATCTGAAAAATTATATAAACAAAATTTGAAATTGCAAATTGTAAAAAAAAAATAAATGTTGATATTAATGTTCAGCGTAGTATAAATACGTATTTAATGATTCTTAAGCAAGAACGCATTGAAATTGCATAGCTGTTGCGCCGACATATTATTGCTATAAGAAAACGAAAGAGTAGATTTCTCTTGGGGTTATAATTTCCATTACGCCAAAATGTGTAATCCTTCACCTAAGCTAGCTCGGCTTTCAACTAATAACCCATTACTGTTGATCTGGATTACAATATATAATCATAAGCCTCTTCACAAATACATACTTAATATATTAAACGTGCTGTAAGAGCCAAAAGGCAAAAATATATAAATAACAATTAAAATGAAAACATAAAAACAAGTATGTCGACTTAATTTTGTTAATTAAATTTTTTTTTATATATGCTTCAATATTATAAAATGTATACAATGAAACCTCTATACATAAAAGTTACCATAAGAGAATTTAAATGTGTCAGCTATATAGGATTTTTCATAAACAAGCGCTTAGCTATATTATAATATATTAAGTATATTATAGAAATCGATAATATGCGTATATGTAATTTGGAGTTTTTGACCTATAATTATTACAATATGACGTAATATAGTTTATTACTATTATTTGAGTTCTATATATTTTGTATCAATCATTTATTTACTTCCACTTTTGACAATATTATTCAAGATAAATGAACGTCATAGATAATTACTTATTTAAATCCTAGTACAAACTACAAAATAACAATACAGGTAATAATATACGAGTGTATGTTTTTCTATTATAAGTAAGAATAGTATATAATTTTTATATTATGAGTTTAGTTTGGTTTTTTATTTGAGTTTGATTTTGGATATTATTATTATTTATTTTTTTTTAAACCAGAGTATGACTATATATAATATTTTATATTTTATTATTTTGAAAATAATAAATCTAATTCAATCAATAATCATTGATAATCTTATAGTTCAAATGTATCTAAAATAAAACTAATACGATTCCTACAAACGAATAATTTCCATACCTTATACTATATTATAATAATATCATTAATTATTAAAATTATCTAAAGTAATTGAAGAAGTTTCTATTTAAAAAAAAATAATAATCACATTAGCGCTTTCTATCAATATTACCTTTAGGTAGTCCTGTTTTTCATCACCGCTATCTATTGGAGATTTGACGAATTCAATCCGGCCACCCTCGATACAAATATTAGGGGTAGTTGTATTTCCACCGTTGATAGTCGCTATTTTCTTCCCCGAAGCTACACCAATAGGTGGCGGCACAGTTTCCAGTTTTCCATAGCCTACAGATGCTGTATCCGACGATACTAACACTGGTTTTAATGTTTCGTATGTTACAGAATAATGTGAGTTGTTATCACACACCGGAAACATTTGCCTAAAAATAAAATAATAATACATTAACACAAAATATTATATCCAATAATTACAATAAAATATTGCATTAATAGAAATTTTACTAAATAATAATCGCAATAAGCTACCACTCAAATAGTAATTTCAACCTATTTGTATTAGTTATATTCTAACTCAATAATCTATTGAAGTTCAAATAAAAAAATTACAAACAATGCATGTAATGTAATTTATAAACACTAATAATTATAATTTATTAAAATATATAATAATAAAAACTAAAAACTAAATCTTGATAGATTACAATTTACAATATAAAATGTATGTTGTCTTTCATAATTTTAATTATTATAATTAATGTAATTTATAATAATAACCAAATTTGTTTAAGTTGTACAAAAAATAAAAAAATAAATGTATACTTTATAGGTATAAATAATTATAAAAATAAAAGCATGTTAGTTTTTTTTCTAAACAAAGTAAAATTATATTAAATATTGATTTACGAAAAAAATAAATAGATTAGTAAAATATCTATTAAAAACAAATGAGTCACATTGCATATCAAAACGATACGTTGGTCAATATTTAAGATATATAAAATCATATTTAAGTTTATTTTTTAAAAATATTTTGAACGTATCGTTCCTCTACATCTAAAAATATTGCTTAAACACCTATTACATATCCATAATATATAATTTTAACTTCATATGAAATTAATTTATGATTACCTAAATACTTAATATATTTATATAAGTTGAATTGTTGGCTAAGCATTTATTTGAATTAAACATTAATGAAAATAATTTATCATCAACCCCTTAGTTATACCCTTCGTGATAACTAATATTTAATTTAGCTACTAAAATACATAGGAATTATTGTATAGTCATAAATTCATAAACAAAAAAATATTTTAATATTTTATCTAATTTAATTATCCTTAACCGATATTTTAATATATGCATTTTATAATAAAAGATGATTGTATAACTTATTAATACTTAAATAATAATAAAATTATTTTTTAAAATATTGATCTATTATTGATTTCAAAAAGTTTTCCTTCACAGATTTATAAAATTATATTCACACTCACATATCATTACACGTCTTATAGAACATAATATAAATTAATATTACACATTAAATACATCATATTGTAAGAACACCAATTTAGTATTATGCATTCAATTTCAAGAATAATTGATTGATTTAAGTACCCATACAAAAATTCATACTGCATATTGCGTAACAGTATCTAGTATTTACTTATGATTCAATTTTGTTAAAATTCCATAGGTAATATAATATTTACAGTAGAATATTATGTATACATAATATATTATCAATTCATTTTATTCTCATACACGAATCGATATTATGTATTATTAATCAAAATCGAGCACGAATATCATCCATAACAACAAAAATGTACAGAATGATTCACAAGGCATGTTCACACCGTTTACTTATTTTATTATGAATTTATTAGAATTCTAATTTATCGTACTCCTACGTTGGTAAATGTATTAGGCTTCTAATATATTTTCAGGTAGGTAAATGTGTATGCTATTAAGAAGTGTACAGTAGTGATGATAAAAATTCCTTTTTTCCCTTCTTAATATATACATTGCAAAGTAGGTAGATGATTTTTTTTTAATAAATTTAATTTATATAAATCAAAACTCGAATGAGTAATTTTTTAATGAATGAACTTAATATATTATATAGTATAATATAGTAATAGAATTGAAGGATTGCACATTAAAGTAGTATTTATTAATATTGATAAAAAAATAGTACCTACTTATTTTATTATTTATGTAAAAGCACAATTACAGATTATTATCCTTAGTAAAATTTAGTATAAGTAAGTACGTATGTTTTAACAACTGAAACTAATTTTATATTTTTTTATATCAACATTCTTAAAAAAAATATATCATCTTTGATTTATAATAAAAAAAAAAAATGGTGGTTTTCATTTGAAAATAGGGAAGTTTGTATTGTCTCAGTGACGATCCAGTGGTGTTCTATGCACATGGTCGTTAAATGTATTAAAATGTTCATATATTTATAATTTTAATATATTATTTAAAGGAAAAATGGGTTGAGAATGTTTAGTGAATCACCCTGTAGAATATCAAACAAAAATATATTTAAAATTAATAATGTATTCATATTTTGGCGATTCAAATATAAATTATGCTATACTATTTCTATTAATAGTATATATTTACATAATGTTCTCACCAAATACACGATATGATTACAGCGATATCGTCTTACCAAACAAACAAGTTGTTGTCGATATCTATGTAACTATGTACAGTAGTCGAACACTTTAAATACCAATATAAAATCATACAATAATATATTATTGTCTATAAGGATCATAATATATTAATATATTATGTATTATTGTTATAATGCACCTATACTTACTGTATTACCATATCATTGCTACTTGTTTTATAACACGTAATAATATTAATGAAACACACACTTTTGTATCAATTCTCATATTTCACATTTTAACCTTCAGTCGCTAGTAGGTATCTATACAATAATACGTACCTACACTACATAACCAAGAAAAATAAGTTTATGCGATCGAGAAATTACAAAGTCGTTAAATACGTATCTACGCGGATAACAGAGTAGGAACTTAATAATTATATGTATATTTAATAATTATATAAATATTATATTATTTTTTATGAAGGTAATAAGTATATAGGTACATAACCTAATTCAATTATGTTACCCTGGATTAACATTGAGATTTGAGTGGCCGATTGTAACGCGACAATTTTATGCAACAAGTTTTCTTATTTTAAACATTTTTTATCGGGCACAATCAAATTATTTAGCGAATCAATTTTTAGTCGGTATATGACTATAATATACTATGTTATCATCTAACAACCACAAAATAGTGAAAGGTATGTTTTACGGATCGTGAATGTCAAGAAATAAGATCGTATTGTCCTCGTGCAAAAAAATGAATAACTTTCATCGCATACGTATTATACTTGGTGTACTAGTACCTACATATATTATATTGTGTATAATATACAATCTAGTGTCATTACAAAGTCGTCCGTAAATAATAACGTAATAACGCGAGTTTCATAAATGAAGTTTGTAGCCCAATCGGTTTAGAATTATATTAATATGATTATAATTGTCTACTATTAATTATAAGTGCACCTACATTTAAATAGGTACATTTGTTAGAGTACGTTTTAACAATTATAGCATCAGTTATCTAGCGTACACACTAATGTACTATTACGATTGGTATTTACCCAAGAACAATAATTATATTTCAAATATAAATTAAACAACATACAGTAGTAATATCCTGTTTGTTTTATCCCATCAAAATAATTAAGAGCAATAATGTTCAACTCCGGAATGGAACAATCCCATCAACGTGAAATAAATGATATGTATAATTTAAACACCACTAACAATCTACAACGTTATAAGTATATATAATAAGTAAGCAATATAAACATAGGTACTTTTCAATTACCTAGATCTATACAAAGGAACAATAATAAATAAATTGTTAATTAAAATAATTAATGCCCTTCATTTATACTATACTCCTAATATACAGAAAACAATTTACGTGTATCTTTTACAGCTATAATTTGTTTCCGTTAACTTAATTCAAATACATAATTAAAAAAAATTAAACATGTAAACATTCAGCATGAAACAATTGTCACTTTTATTGACTAATTATAAATATTAGAAACTACCTATCGTCTGCAAATTCAAGGTTTAAAGTTTGGTATGATATTGAATTGATATATTTAAGAACTATTGTTTAGAACATAATGTATAGCAAATAGTTTCTAAGAGAAAAATACCATCATATCCAAACAACAAAACTCTTTTCACTTATTGATACGGTTTATATAATAATAATTATTGTTATTATTATTATGATATTATGTTCTACAAGCAATCTTCATTGTTATTCTTATAAAACTTTTAGAATTAGATTTACACTCAAATATCTGACGACGAGCTCTTATTTTTAATAACTATCATTTACCTCTTATATAAGTACTACGAAAATTATCATCAAACAAGCGTATACGGTTTTTCCGACGTGAAACAAATCCAAGCGAATATTCGTATTAGAATAAAATTATCGTAAGAACCAAAAACGCAAGACTGCATTTTATCTTTAATTTTAAAAGTGAAACGTACACGTCGAGATGTCGAAAGGTTTATTTTATGTTCCACATAGAAATACGCGTAGACGGCCTCCCACGGTTTTTAGCTCAACGTTGTTGTTGTTGAAAATAAAAAAATAAAAAATAAAACACGCGGACTGTGCGAAGTCTTGCGTAAATCATTATACGATAAGCCGTACGGTACGTACAAATACGTATAATTTAATTATTATCAATCGAAAACCTACACCGAATCGTCTCCGTTTTATTTTTTCACTCCGCGTGCATTAAATGCACATACAATGACGGCATAATAATAATATACGACGGTTAAAATATTATAATAAAATATAATGATGTTACATATTAAACGCGTTATACGCCACACGTACCTCTATATGAAATAAATAAATAATAATAATAATAAATAAAAAAAAACCACCGATGGCAGTGTATAATTATTATCATTATCAGAGGTAATGGTCGAAAACTCACGCCGCAACCGCCGCCGCCGCCGCCGCCGCCGCCGGGCCACTCGCGATCGATAAAAGTTATGTCCGTTCAGCGGTATCCCCGCGCGCGCTGCACACGATCCGTACCAAAGGTCAGCCCTGTTGTTTGCGAGGCGTAAACAAAATTTACGATTCAAGGTCGTTCAGTCGCGTATCCCTCCCGATTCTCCCCCAGGGCCTCGCACCGCGCAGTCCTCATCCAACAGCTGCTACACACTAAGCTCTATATCATATATACTCGCGTGTAGTCACACACATAATCCTATACGAATAATGTACGTAAATACTGTATTTTTATATTATTGTCCTATATTATATTATACGATCGCACAACGACGTGTAATTCTATAAATATACATATTTTGTACATCCGCGAGCTGGCTAGATCGTGACATATGCGTGCATCATGTCCGGTGTACGTGTTTAAATAAAATATATTTAATATAATAGGTACACGCTGCTATTTCTATATATGCGTGTTTGATTAATATCATCATAATATTTTGATCCCGATGGTTTGGTTTTACAGACAACACCACAATGTGGAAAAATAGAAATTCATAGAGTAAAATATGTCCTCGATAATGTGCAAGTGCAAATAAGTGTATATTTAACAGTTAATATAGTACACCATAATTCAATATGTGGAGAATAAGCTATTTAACCGTAGACAGAATATAAAGTATGGTTTAAATTTAAATAATTCATTAAACCGTTTCGAATAAACGATAATACGTTTTGAGAATTTTTTTTCGTAAAAAAAAAAATAAATAATTGAAAAATATTATAATATCGCGGGAGATGCGAGATATAATTTTTTACACTGGACACAAGTGGAATAATGAATACCGTTTCTATATATAGGTGTACACTTTAAACCATTATGGTACTATGCACTCTAGTGTTTGTGTTGAGATTCAACCCTAAACAGTGTCATTCTTTAGAATTCTTATATTTATATACCATATCTATCATATAAAGTACACATTATATTCATCAAACCTGTATCATTAATAATAAAAAAAATACATCGTCTACAACATATTATAGCAACGCATCGTGACAAACACATATGGTAACTAATCGAGAAAGTCACAAATATGTATGAGCTATATTATAAAGTTTTCACCCCCATAATCTATTATACATTGTATATAGGTAAGTATACTCATATTGTTTATTTATTTATATATACATATTTTATGTATAAATGAATATTATAACCATTTACAAACAGTTCAAATAACGTGGATCATATAGGTATAATAGCTAGGTATATAAATTACATAATATTAAAATGTATTATGATAAAGTAGTTATGTTTGATTTAAATGCCCATTATTGATTATATTACATACAATAATACCGCCAGTATCGATAAGTAAATAATATTTTCTGGACAAAAATATTTACGAAAACAGAGGATATGAAATATGAATATTTGTATCAAACATTGCAAGAACAACATTAATTATTATTACTATAAAATAACTAAACATCCATTGTTCTATAATACTAAACTAAATCGCAAACAATACGTCTTCATACTGCTCAATTTAGAGTTAACTATATTAAAGGATATTTAGATTTACAATTTAAAAAATAATTTTGTAAAACAATATCGCTAAGATGTTTTTATTGCCAATTTACACTTCCTGGCAAATATAAATATTTTCATTTGTATTCAATTACAATAATGAAACACACAAACTATTATTATACAAAACATATCGTAAATACGCAATGACTTAAAAAATTATGTTCGCAGTTAATTTAAATCCTTATACTATAACGCAATACGGTTTTTTTTTTCAATAATATTTAAACATCTTATTTTTTTTTTAATCTAGTTTACTCAAGATCTGATAAGAGTTACGGGACAAACAAAAAGTAATAACTAATAAGTAAACACTGATATTATTCACCTGGCAGAACATAATTTGGTGATATGAGAGTCCGGAAGCACGTAAGCATTAATTGGTTCAGAGTATTCGTTGCCACAACTCAACATTAGATCATCGCTGTTCTCACTTTTCGTAACCCTGAAACACGCAATGACATAATATTTTAATATTAATTTGGATCAGAAACAATGTGACCATGTAGGTATATACAATCTATATAATAATACATAACAAAATATGTCTAATATAGATGATAACTACATAGACAGTAATATAATATGATAAATTAAATTACATATCTAATATCGGTGTTACCCACGGATTCAAAATGATAACTCGAAGTATCCATGCCAAGCCCTAAATGTGGGAGTAGAAAAATTCAAATTTCAGTTACGGATACCGAGAATATACGTGTTGACTACCCACGACGATCGTAATTACTACTACCAATACCTGCAGGTAGGTTTCCGAGGACTATTAAACCGTTTAGGATCATTATATTTAAGAAGCCATTCATCATTGTACGGACGTCATAACACTTTATATCTTTTCTTTTCTCCATTATTATTATTATTATATATATGTTTTTTATTTTTGTCCATGTGAATTTACTCAATATAAATATAGGAAATTATTCATGGTTTATAATGTATGTTATTTTTTTTTCAATAAAATATTATTATATTGCACGCGCAGAGTGGCATTAATATACCAATATTATAATATCATCACTGCAGCTGTGCATTTAAAGGAAAACACTTTACTAATATTATACAAATATTATACACTTACTGGTCGTAAACATATAGCAGTAATTTAGTTAAACACGGAAAACACGAACCAACGACAAGCCTCAAGCATATACAACAATTTATTTTATTAAATTTTTTAGTGCTCCGCAATGCATTTCAAAATTAATAATAATGCAATAAAGAAAATGTACCTACAGGTAGGAATAGTTTGAGAGTTAGTGACTTATGTTTTATTTGTCAGTAAATCGAGATGCAAGAGATATACAAGCAACGATGATCTCAGATATGATCTATGAATTTGACCTCAACAACAATATAATATTATAATGTAACTTGTGGAACCCACGTAAAGACTAACAAGTTTGTCTACTTTACAAAAGTATCGAAATTACGCGTACGATGTTATGTAGTTCGTATAAAAACATTTTTACGTCTCTATTCTCCACTTAAAGGTATGTACACATTTGTATATAAACATTAAACATCTGCTGTTTTCTTATTTTTCAACAAAAAGTTATTGTTTTGTAATTGTTATTGTAGTCAACAGTGTTTTATTGAATTTGTACGTTTAATATAACGAATATGCTTAATCAAAAATGTTATTTTAAATGAAACAATAGAACAAAATGTTATGAAAATCAAATCAGAAAAATCAGAAAAGAAAAATCTTAGATTGTTTTTTTAAAATAAACAATAATATACTTTATTTTATTTAAGTATTCAGTAGTTGTATGTTATTTTAAGTATATTGTTTATGGTCATAGTTTGTTTTATATATTGTTAATATTAACTCAAAAGTAATAAAATTGGAATATTTATTTAAAAAAATTAAAATATTAAAATAATATTATACTTAATTTAAAAGTGCACATAAAATAATATAGCATACATCTACATATATTATTATCATTAATATATTTTTTTAAAGTTGACATTAAATTAACTATAACTATTACAGATTTATTACAGATAGAGATGTTATTCGGTTGAGCTTAACACAAAAGCAATTTTAGTGCCTACATAAATGTTTATTATATCTATCAACATCTTATAAGTATAGAGAAATACGCGCTTAAATAAAATACCTGTTTGAATTTAAAATAGGTAAGCATCTATATTATATATTATATTATAGTATAAATTTATATTTCATGTTTTAATAACTTTGTACAAACCTACTGTTAGATAGATAAAATCAAATAAATATGAAAAACTGAATTATATCATACACTTAAGTTAAAAATCATTAGTGCATAATTCAGACTTCATCCATCAAATATTTGTCAACGCCCTTCGCTATCACAACTACATTCTTTTGTCAATTCTTATATCTCGTGTTTACAATTTGTAATTTACAGCCCAAAATCACCTACTATAATGGTATGTGATACCTCATATTAAATTCTAGTATACTATACAGTATGTAGCACAAAGTATAACCAAATAAAATGTATTTAATGATACGAATCTATATATTATATTTAATTTAAAAATATATATAATTTAACTTAAGATTTCAATTATAATGATATAATATACATTGATACACAACATATCAACATATTATATACCTGTTGAATAATATAGTATATTAATATCATTATCTACATTAATTGGCTTAAAACATAGTGTGATATACGAATATTATATGATAGCATTATGAGTAAAAAAAATATCTGAACTCCCTATTATCATTTTTGATCTATAAACATATCTAAAAAGTTTAAGTATATGGATATATTATGTTTATTGTTTACATATCAAACGTATTATTTCAAGGCATTGTCCATATTGATAAATAATTAACCGATACTAAGAAACTGCCTCCAAAAATATCTGTAAAAATAGTTACTTTAATAATATTATGATCGGTATAGTATTTAAGCACGTTTGTTTAAAAACTAAAATTAATCTTATGTAAACATTAGTAGTTGATTTCCTAAATCTTCTTAAAAGAAATTTAAATTGTTTAAATTCATCTGTCATCACTTAATATCATAATCGTCAATAACAAAAAAATATAATTTTTTATAAATAATTGTAATAAGTTTATAAATGTATAAATAATAATGTAGGCATGTATTTACTAAGTCGAACGTACTATAGAATTTCTCAATAAAATTCAATAAATTTAATATTTCAAATAGTCAACACAATAGTATTCAAATATTCACAAATGATTGAATAATAACACTATTCGAATAGTTCACATCGTAATTCAATATAGTTACAATATTACATTGTATTATATAAATACAGTCGTTATTAAAGAAAATAGGACTTCCTACATAAACAGTACGGCTGTGTCGGAACAGAAGAGATTTAATCACAATAAACTATTTGCAGCTATATGTGTTCAGCAGATGAATCGCTATTATTATATAATTTGATCGTATGGAAATAATAACACGTAGCGGTAACGGTAATGATATTGTGTATAGGTATGCACACGAAATTCAACTATGATAGTGGTCTTTAAAATGTACCAACGATAATAATAATAGTAATAAGAATAATAATAACAAAACATGATAATAACGTAGGCATATATAATATGTAAGTGTGATGTTTATATCAGAATAGGCGTAGGTACGTTTTCCATATTTTTATACTGCAATTATCAACTAAATGACCGTGTATTAAAAAAAATACGATAAAGTATATAATCATTAAACATTATTGCTATTCACGCATAATAACACGTAGAAAAGATTTATGAAAAGTGGCTGAAGAAAGTATAAATCTGCATTCATTTAGCATACACCTCACTACATATTATAAAATAATATTTTGACACGTTTTTAATATTATATAATGCAACACACTAAATATTATAATGTGTGACTGTACCTAAGATACCCATCTTATTCTGCTCAAGCTCATTTGCTAATACCGCGCATACTTTTGATTTAAGCAACAGTTGAATGTATTCATATTATATTCAAATTTCACAAAAGTAATATCACTTTCGATGTGTTGATATACTGTGCATAAAAAGTATTAATAATATTGTACTACCAATTAAAAGCTAATATTGTATTAATGCATGGTTGTTTAACGATTGAATAAAAATATATAGTTTAATTTTTACAAAAGCGACTTAACTATAAAAGTAAATCAGTAATAATAGTAATATTAATAACAATACAAAATTTTGGCGCCAGACACCCGAAACGTCTGGAGTCCAGTGAAAGCCAACGATTGTCTGTATCAATCAATAGAATCTTTTCATCGCCACTTTTATTTGTATATTATTAGGTTACCCAATTATTATTCACCCATAAAAATAATAAATAAAATAGAAGAGGCTTTCTGGTTCATAAAATTTAGAACTACACACTAAAATGTACACATTATTGTTATTATTTTCTAATTATTATTATTATTATGATATTCTATGTAAATATTATTTTTGAAAAAAATAATGTTTTATATAAATTATTCTTTGATAATAATTGTCCATCTAATGTCCAAATTATGATAGGTACTTAATAAAGTACCTTTAATAGGTAAATTTTTGCCAATTATATTTTATTCTGATGTTTTATAATTCATAATAATACATAATTATTTTTACCAGACGCATTACTAAAACAGACTATGTTATAAAGTAATAGGAAAAGTTACGAAAATCATATTCAATGAAAAATTATAAATATCAATGCAACATTTTCCATTAGATTTAAAATTCATATTAAAAAAGTTGCTTTAATATTAGTAGGTATCAATCGTATATTGTCAATGAGTAGGTCACTGTAATGAATGTGTTATTTAAATTTGAATTAATTAATAAATCATTTCATATGAAAAACAATTATGATTGGATACAGTCTGTCAGCCTATATATTAGTAATTTATTTTTCTATTAGTGATGAGGTAAATTGAATTCATTTTTGCCAAAAACAAATTGTAAACATTATATAAAAATTAAACTGTTAATTCATATAATACAATAAGCTATTATTAATTAATACAAAATTATAAACCGATACCAATACCAACGTAGGTATATAAAGTGAATAGATTTAAGCTATAACCTATAAGTAACCAATTAAATACATATCATTAAGAAGTTATTAGTTCTTATTAAATTGAAATCAAATAACAAATCATAATCAACATCATCATTATATACCTAAATTGGTAGCTTATTTTGTAGAAAATCTAATTAAAAAAAAAAAAAAGAAAGAAAGAATAACTACCTACCAAATTATAATATTGTTAACATAAGCTACACTATTTATTATGTACATAAAAGCATAATGCATTACACAATAAAAGGAAAGTAGCTGATAATTAATACATTTTCAAAAATCACGTCTATCAATTAATTAAGTTTCATATTTTCATAATCATTTTTCACCGTTAGTTCTCAACTAATTCTGGGAAAATAGATTATAATAATAAAAAAACAAAAATTATTGTGACTGACGACACAAGATATTTTTTATGTACAGTAGTTAATCAAAACAAGTTTTGATTTATTTCCTCATGAATACTAAAAATTTGGTAAAAAAGTCACTCAACGTAATATGTAGTTTAAACCCATGAGTATAATTATTTACTGCTTTGAACCTATCAATATTTTACTAATTCAACCAACTAAGTTTAACTTAGTTTAAGTTCATGTGTTTTAATAAATACGTATTTTATTTAAAACAAGTATAAATACTTAACAAAAATATAATAATTATTTAAAGTTAAAAGAAGTAAACCTTAGAAGAAAATACAGTAATTCAATTAAACACAATTACAAATATGGATATAAAAGTCCAGTCTTAATCAACATAACAGTACATAAATACAATTAAAATCCATGAAATATTAAACTGAAAATAGGTTAGTTCAAAATTTTTTTTTCTATGACCAGTATTTTGGTTATATTCTATTAAACGACACTAATTCATTTTTTGTTTTTGTTTTTTAAATGTATACTATATACTATATAGGTAGAGGTAATTTAACCAATACATAGTTATCTATACATAATTTATATATATATATATATATATATTTTTTATATGTTAGGAATTGAATTATATTTTGTACAATAAACGTCAATGCTGCATCGTAAATAATAAATTATTAACCCACTAACATATAATTTAGTAACTTTAATAAAACATTACCAAAATAAGTTTCAAGTCCTATACTTGTAAACAAAAGTACAAATCCATGTCAAAGATAAGGCACTAAATAATTCATAGAACAGACACATAGCAAACGAGAAACTCAGAGGTTCTATTTGCTAGATAAATATTAGAGTATGTTTTAAAAAAATATATAAATTTAATTTCAAACGTTATTTAGCAATCTACGAATGGAATCATGAATGTATTCTGAAACTGAAAAAATAAAACTTTTAAACGCTAAATTGTAATAGGTATTGTATAAAAAAAAAACAAATTTTTAATCAGTGACCATTTAATAATATTCCACAAAAAAAATATGATAATAAATTATGAAATAAGGAATAATGTATAATATTAATTAGATTAGTAAATAAATTAGTGATGGTGATTGCATTAATGCAACATAATAATAATTTTTTATGAATTAAATTGATTATGTATAATAATTCACTATAATAGTAGACACAACACATATAGCAACTACACTTCTTCATAACGTATTATATACCTACTACGTCATGTTCACGATAGGAGCAATACCGTCGGTACCATCTGATGTCAATTCCTGCACTCACTGTATGACTGATCAGTTACTCTTACTCTAATAGGAAACTGGTTTAAGGATAGAGATGACCATGCTTGACAAGTTTTCACAGAAAACTCTCGACATGAACTAAGTTTAGTATAAGTACATAGTTCAATATAATATAGGTATACTAAAAATATGGATAAAATTTAGTTTTTTCAATATATTATAAAAATAAATACATAGTTAAAACCAAATCCAAACTAATAGGTATATACATTGTTAATTAAATTTATTACTAAGAAATTGAAAACGATAATAACATTAATTGGATGTATTTTATTCAAAATCATATTATAAGTACACATCGATATATTTAGTACAACTGGTTTTTATTTTTATTTTTTTAAAAGTATATACCTACGTCCTACATACATACATAAGCATGTTGAAAGTTTTGTTTTAAAAATATAAACATGAAACACCTAGTTGATAGTTATAGACACGTAGATATCGTTTTTGTAATTTTACAGTAAAAATTTCAATTAATACCAAGTATAATCCTATATTCAATATTACCTATATAAATCATTTACTCTACCATGTTGATTATTTATTCAAAAATTTATTGGTTTTGCATTGACTGGAAATTCAAAAATAATTAGCTATACTATACAGAATAACAATTTATATTTAAATTAAGATGTAACTTTTATCATATACTAATAACAGAGATCAAAAAATAAAAAAGATCGGACTTTAATAATTGGCATTTCATAAATTTACAGAAAAAACAATCACCGATTTTCATTTTTTAAAACCAAATAATTTCTGATAAAAAACATATTTCTGATGATTGATGTATTTTTATATTGTTTTTTTTTTCTAATCAAAGAACTAATTATTATTATTATATTAAAATAATAATATAAATTAGATGAATAATAATGTTTTAAAATATCTAATAATTTATGTTCGCTTTTATTTATCTGTAAACTGCAAAGTAATAACGTATGCTATTTATTATACTTAACTAACTGTATTTTCGACCATCAAACTATAATATACTTCCGACAAAAATTTCCAGAAAAGTTACAAAATTGGGTTTTTCTATTTATACAATATTTCTGTAAAATATTTCTTTCTCCGTCAAACAGATATAATGATAGTTGAATACTTGATTATAATATTCTAGTGTTTACTGACTACGATATAACACGAAAGCAACAGATATTATAATAGGTATGGGTAGCTGAATATATGCAATAAATTTACTATAAATGATAGTGTATACCTACATGTGTATTTAGCGCATCTATATATTTCACATTTTAACGTACTTATAATCATTGATCATTATTTTATACAGATAATTATTGTGAATACAATAAACTAAATAATAAGTACAATTTACATTAGACACCTCTTAAGTCCTGAATACACAAGTGTAGACATATTTAAGAATAAAAAACTACGTTGTATGTGGTATTGCGGTTTATAGTTATTAATTATTACATAACAAGATTGTGTAGTATAAAATAATACAGTTATCCAATGTTATCCAATTTAGGACTTATGAGTATTTAAAAAAGAGCTGTTGAATAAAAATTCACTAAGTCAATAGGGAAAACAACATATAGATACAATAAAGCAATGAAAATACCTCTTGTGCTACGTGTGTTAAAAATACCGCGGAGAATGTCACCTGCAATGGTTGAGAAACTAGATAGACGTAGGCACATACATCAGCTGTATGTTTAATATACATTTTATTCATGATATTATGTCCTATGTAAGTATAATAAAATAAAATAAAAATAACAAAACCTCGAAAAAAATATTATATTCAGTTTTATACGTTTTACGTGATTGTCACACTAAGTCGTGTCGTAGCCAGCTAGCAAATAATAGAGGAACGCGTTAATGTAACGGTTTCTAAAGAATTTCCTCAATGACACATTATTTCCAAGCAATGAAAATAGGTACAAATGTAGAATGGTAAATATATTTTTATATTTCAAGAAACTCTTATTATTAATGATAAAATTATATATCCTACTATGATCTAATAATTTATAAAACTTAAATTATAATTATATCTATTTGCTATTAATGCACGTATTAGATTAAAAAAAATAGTTATTTTATCATGTATTGTAAAACAAATACATTTAAATGGAAAAAAAATTTAAAATTACAGTCGTCTGAATTAACGTTTTCAAATAATATAGTTGGTCATTTAATAATTATACCTAAAAATATTATGTAATATTATATCCCTTTAGAATGATGTTCATGCGTATATTTTGTAAAACTAAGACGTTGCATTTAAATTTAAATACCCAGTGCATCAAGTGATTATTTTAAATTAGTTAACTAAACAACCACAACCAATTTCTTTGAATATAAATAAATAAAGATACTTTTCATTCAAAATACAATGAACTTTATAATCACAATATTAAATACCAGAAGTATGTAATTAAGTTGGAAAATAGTTTTTATTAATTAACAATATTGACGAAAACATTGTCGTTTCTCTTTTATAGAAAACATAATAATTATAGGTACATAGTTCTGCTAAAGTTTAGTGCCGAAGAAAGGTGAATGTTGTTTTCTATAAAGTTTTGGATGATGTCCCACATGCTTAGAACACGAAAACATCGGTCGAATCCAAAATAGACACACGTTATAGTATCGCCCTTTAAACGAGTCTATGCCGGACGCCATATCGTCTCGGTTCAAGTAATAAGCTACTCTACTCATCTTTCTGAAGCGTGAAAAGAATAATGGACAAATGAAAAAAAAATAAGAACGTAATGCTTTGTTGGTCTCTCGTAGCTGTAAACGATGCGGTTAATAACTTTTTTTTTAGTTTTGCGGTTTTTTCAACATTTTTAAAATAAAGTTTTAACAATGCTAGGAGTGTATCGATTGTTACATAATGTTGGTGGCATAAATCACACACTATTTGGAATTGGTCGAATTCATGAAGTAAGACGAATGTACCATACCCCCGGGGACAGGATCAACACTAAATAGTCTTCAAGCTGAATCTCATGGAAGGTCATTTACGGTCTGGTAGGTAGCATTAAAAGAAGAAATATATAAAAATTTAAAATATTGAAAGATACGAAACTTAAGCATTCCATTGCAATATTATATTAATTTACAATTACTACATATTATTCCGGTTAACTTTATTATTGAAATAAAGTTACTTAAATAAAAGAAGCTAACAATAATTGTGATAACTTTAATTTAGAATAAATAACATAAGTCGATGTAATAAAATTCTCTAACAAAATTGAATAAGATGCTAAATTACTAATATTTAGTAATTTTATATTAAGCTTGAGCAGGTTTAACAGCGGTGTATAAAAATTAACATACTTAACAAAATATACGTATATGTCACCAAATTAAACCAAGTACGACAATCTTTGCTGCACCCAGATAGAACGGACAACAATGGCATCCGCGTGGGTTTCTCGACACACATTAAAACTCGAGTTTAGTAAACACACTGCTAATAAACTATGTTAGTATAATATACTATTATGAACGTAATAATGAAAATAATATTTATTAACTTTATAGACAATCGTAATGGCTTATAGGTCTACAAATGCCAATGTTTAAATGTTTTTAAATACGTTTCTATTATTGTATTTGTTTATACTATATACAGTGAGTAATCCATAAGTTATGATAACTGTTACACATAATATTATATTATAACTGAATCTGGCATTATTATTTGATTTAAGCTTAGTCCTTTCGAGACTTCATATAGGAATACAATCATAATATTTGATTGAATGAATTATAAACTATAAGAAAGTACCGTAGAATACCTTCTAATTTCTATTAGAAAATTAACGATTTTTTTGCTTAAAAGACTGAGAAAATAATTTTTTAACTAAGTAAAAAAATTTTATCATAGATTCGATTTGTTTTATTCTTTATACAAATTACCGTCAGTCCATATAGAAGTACGAAAGTAAATAAATATCGAGTAGAACAAAGGTGTTAAATCCGAACACCTGCTGTGTACAAACAATCTATTTTCGGCCTATATCTGCGTATACATAAATATTATAATATGATCGGCACAAAACACTCGGGTTTCTTTCTTTTTTTTTTATAGTGTGGCGTATGCTCGCCCATATGTTTCACGTCGTTTATTAACGGCTAATGAAATTTTTATCGAGTTGCTTGATGGATCGGGTGACGGTCAACAAATCATTTGGGCTGCTGAGCTATGGCGTATGCCTATTACCTACTATACTACCATTAACGGCAGTATGTCTGCTGCCGCATATGTTGTTATTAAATAGTCATAATGTATGTCATAACCTACTACCTACTCTTACATAACGTACAAAACTTATGAAACTACTGAACATTTTCCGATTCAATTCTTAGTCAAACATGTAAAAAAAAAGGACACTATACTCACAATACTAATAATAAATTATTAGTCTATATTTTAAAATATCTATGTTTTTAGAAATAACTTTTTTCAAAGTTTTTTATTTATGAAAAACAGTTTCAAAAACTAACTGTACAACTTAATAAGTTTGGGATCAATCTCTCTCAATTGTGTCCAGAATTCAATTATTATAAAATTAATAGTTTTTAAATCTTAAAATAAACTCCAACTAAAATTGTATAATACAGTATTACAATGCATCAATCATTACATAATCAAGAAACTATTGTATGAATAAAACAAAATATTTTCTTCATCATATTGAAACGAATAACTAAAAATTCACCTGGCGTCCTGGTTTAAATTTCATACAAAAGTCCACTATAAAAATCGTATTAACAAAAATAAAAATAAAGACTTCCTGTATAGTCACGCTTGTTCTTATTTTAACCTCCAATTGTTATTCACTAACAGTGCATCGAGGACAAGTGGTAGTGATATCGTAAAAAAAAATTAGTGCAGCTGTATTTTTGGCAGTTGTTTTCCGAAGCAAAAAAAAAACCAAACAGGTAGATACCCCACAAAAATATAATTATTTATATTTATAAAAGTAGTTAATATATTGAATATGTTATCGTTTTTGGTGATTTTATAAATCAAATATTAAATTAGAAAAAACTCCTATTTATAAACATTATTTACAAAACTTTAAGTTTTCTATAAGCTTACTTTTCTGAGATCTATCAGAACGAATTTATTCTAATGTTTGAATTCGGTCAAAAGTGTTTTTATTATCAGTTAACAATCCAAGGATAACAACATATCTAAAAATTATTCTATATTATTAAATGATTTGAAGTATCATACATAGACAATATGTAAAACATACGTGAGTTGTAATCATTTCCTTATTATTATAATAAAATATTCTTTATTAAGTGTAAAATAATATTACATTATATTGGACGTAAAAATGAATGCGATCATAAATATTACCAACAATGAATAATCCAGGAAAAATGTTTGCGTAAATAGTTTATGATATATGAATTATTAGTGCGAACAGTCGTAGGGTACATGGAATCCCAAGTATGAGTAAATAAGAATAAAATAAAATATAGAAACATATAGTGTACTTATATATCACTCAATGACTCAATATGGCCTGTGTACCATTAGTTCACGAAGAAAAAATAAATTAGTAGATGTAAATCAATATTCTATATTGATAGTCAGCCAAATATAAAATTGTAAGAAAATGTATTTTATTTATATAGGTATAGTGTACACTTAAAATATATACATGATTTGGTTAGGTATATATCGAAACGCAAATACCTACAAAGAATATACAAAAGAAAAAAAACTCTAAATATTTATAAGATCGATTAAAAATTAATACAATCAAAACAGTGTATACGAATTAAAATTAATAATGTATTTTTAATTCTTACGCTAATAGTGAATGATCGAATAAATCAACTTCTAACTTCCCTGCCAATAATAATATTATCGACCCAAGTGTGAATTACCATAATAAATAAAACACCGTTAACAAGGTTGTATATAATGTGATGTAAATAATGAATAATGAGATGAAGAGAGAGAAATGTATATATATATATATATATATATATATACCAGTATACCTATTCGAGCTCACGATTAATTTCCCAATAGCCATACTGAATCAGAAGTTCGCACAACAATGCTTGACTAATCCCTGAGAACAGTGTTAAATACTATAATTACGTAATCGTCACAGATAGTTTCAAATTGAAAGCTATTTAAATTATTATTTCACATTATAAGCCTTTGTGTAAACAATATGTAAGTCAGGATACGGAACTGTGGGAATTTTCGATTAATTTATAGTTTTTTTTTTTTTTTTTTTAATTTGGTTACGGTAATTTTATTTATATCTGCGACTAGTTTGAAAACAATGGACACTACTCGTATAAGTCGTATACCGATGATTTAGAAAGAAGCATATTATAAAAGAAACAATGTTTATAGATGGTTAAAGATACACCGTGAAATTCGAGAACAAATTAATGTTCAATAATATATAGTTTGTACTCTTGAGAAATAATAATATTGTATTCGCAGTGTTTAAGGAACTAAATCAATACAACTAAGAGCAGTGTTCCAAAATTCATAAATAGTAAATAATAATAAACGAACGAATACCGTTTATTTAATACACAATAAGGTTATTTAAACAGTAAACGATAATACATACATATTATACATATAATTTATAATGAACTTTATATTACCATATAGTGTCTACTTCTTATAAATACATCCTATACATTATATGTCTATACATGTTATTTTATGTTAGTTTATTAATTGCTCATAGAAAACTAGTTTTTATAAAAATATTTTTCTTATAAATTTATATTAAATGGTTAGGTATATACATAATCACATATACGCATTCTACGTAAACCATTTATATATAATAATTAATAATAAAAATCAAATAGTCATATTCATAACAAAATTCCACAAGACTTAATACTAATTTAAAACTTCAATTATTTTCATGGATGGCCTACATGATAAATAGAGAAAAAAATAATTCATTTTAATATAAACATGCTAATTTTTTTTATGCAAATGCGTAAGTCACTTCGTGGAAATGTGGAATAGTGTGATTATTTTATAATTTATCTATACATAATATCCAAATCATTCAATTAATATTTACTAATATATTATATTTTTATATTATTATAATATAAGTACATTTAGCACAATCAGTAATTATAGTTATGCATTATAAAATGACAAGAAATCATAGATATATTATTATTTTATAGACGTATGCATAATATTGATTACTTCATGACTTAATACAAACAATTACACATCGAAATCGTGATTATTATTTTTTCCTGTTAACTCATGCCAATTTACATCACTTTATGTGCCAAAATATAACAAATAAGGAATTAAGGTTGATCAGCAAAACATAATTAATGACTCGATAAACGTTAAAATATTGTAATCGTCCATATAACTCTTTACGTTTCATGATTATAATAAATTATACATTAAAAAATTTGAAATCAAAGTGTCATTTATAATCCTTGTTTATCTACGTTTGAATAAAACACATATTATTTCAAAAGAATTTTGTTAGTGAATAATATAAATAATTTCAGTTGTAATTATTTTTCAATAAATGAAAAATAGATAAAAAAAATAATAATATAAATATGTATATGAATTATTTTTTCCAATAAATCGTTATTTTCAAGTTATAATTTACATAACTTTCAGTATTCGTGTTTTAATTAAGTATCTGATCAAATGTGTTTTTATGTTTATAAGTTCCATAAAAATGTATCATTAAAATATATGGAATTTTATAGTTCAGGTAGTAGTGCCGTATGGTATGTATAATATTATAAACTAATAAATTATATTTTAAAAATGTTATTATAATATTATGTAATATATTATTATAGTATTATATATAATTTTTTATACAACCTAAAACATGAACAAAAATGTATTATCATCGATCATACGTAAAAACATTGTTTACTTTTTTGGCGACTAAAACGAAAATCCGAAAAACTGTCTTAAACATTTTGTGATATCCAGTTAGACTTAGGTACACTCATTTGATAATCCGAAAAAAAATTTTCTTTTTCTGCTGGAACAATTATTTTATTAGGTAAAACCTCATAAATATCAGTTAAATTAGACGAAACCCTTTGTTAAATTATTTTCGGTCATTGTAAATATAATGACATGCAGCAATGCAGCATATATATGTAATATGTGTATACCGTTGTTTTTAAACATAATTTAATTTTCATAATAATCTGTTACAATTAAGGACGAATACATAATATTTGTATTACAAAAACAAATAATAACAATTATAGTCGAATAAATATTAAGTGAGACGTATCGTGTAACGATTTAACTAAAATTAAATAAAACATTTAACTATATGTTACAGTTTAAAACAAACCTAAATTTTTTATTGGTTTAGTGTATGAATTATAATTTATAAAGTATAACTAATAAAAAATTTAAATGAAGTACTTTATAGATATTCTCTATGGGCAAAATTTCAATAATTTCGTGACTAAATTAGAGCATCATATTATTATGTAATGGATAATACTCTATAAATCTATATACGCTTTACGGTTAGGCCAACTGCAGTACAAAACTCTCGAGATAAACAAGACAAACGAGTGCTTCCAATAAATGGCAAATATTATATTAATACTCGAAGTCTTCGGAGGTCAAAACTCGATTCTAGACCCTATAGCGAATTGCCATTGTTTTATCATACCTATACCAAATGGAGAAAAAAAATTTAAAAAAAAACTCTATAAGAAAACACATTATTAGAACTTCGGACTAACGCGAGACATGGGCTTGGGAGATTTTATTTAAATTAGAGTCTTGTGAACTGCGACTTGTATATAGCGAGCGGCCCGAACAGACAGCCAATAACATGTTCATCTGCGATAATGTCACGAGCCGCGGACACCCACGCATTTCTACAACAACCACAAGTCGCGTGTCTTGTGTATAATGAACCGGTTTTCGACTCAACCATCTATATACGTATAGCTCCTGCACTTCAAATGACTACCGAAGGGAATAAAATTCGGATCACCACATAATAGGTATATAAAACGTCGCTATACATCTGTCATTCGATGTTAAAATATACAGCTATTAATGATAAATATATTATAGACATTATATTATTGTAACGAATAACCGTATAGGTATACTGTTTAAATTGCATTATATAATCAGAAATCGATACAACGCGTCATGTGTTGACACGATCGATATTATAATATAGTATGCTAAATATTAGAGCAATAATAATATAGAAACATAAAATACTATAAAATCACTCAATGTTTTATGTACATACACAAACGGTACAGACATTTAATTTTTTAAATGTTCGTTTGTATCCTTTATGCATTTGATACATGTAATTATTGTACAGATTGTTTTATATAAAGTTAGATATAGTAATATTTGATTTTCCCCCAGAAAATCTATAAATCCGATTAATATCATAGAAGTGAATTTTAAATTACTTCGTGTTTTTATATATTAATATTATACACAATATAAATTGATATTAAATGAATTATTTATCATGTACCAATAATAACTAACTATAACCATACTATAAGAGTATAACATTATTTTTCTACAATAAATACAAACGTATGTATGACTAAATAAAAATAACTCTATAAATTGTAAAATAATATATATACTAAACTACTAATGTACCTACTACTATTTAAGTAAAAATATATTTTATAAAATTAATAAATATAAGTATTTTCATCTACATCATTATTATCGTTATCGTCATATAAATAATATTTTATAAATAAATACCTCAATAGGCAATTACTATATGCATAATAAATAAGTGATAAATTACTTTGGTTTATACTTTCAATTATTACCTATACTAATTAATCTTGAGACAATTATTTCCATATATTATATTTTTTCATAATTTTTTAACTAAGTACCTACTAAATTTTAAAATGACGATTAATTTTCTAATACATTCTTTACACTCTTATTTTATTAAATAAAATAGCTGATATATGTTATAGTTTGTGAAAAATAAATAATAATCGTGACTTATTTTTGTAATTTATAATTTAATATTGAAATACTATAAATTAATGAAATCAAAATCCTATTTATTATAAACATATACATTGACTGTAGTAAAGGTCATTGACGTTAAATTTATTTACATACACAGGTTACCATAAAGCATTAGGTATACATGTATATTCCTTAATTATAATACTGCTGTAAACAGGACTTACAAATAATTTATGTTTATCTGTTTTTTTTATTTTATTAAGGTTAAAAGTTTCAACCTATAAAAATATCATTTATTGTAAGTTTAATTTTTTATAGTATTACACTAAATATTATGCTTTAGCATAAGAAAAATCATTAAAACCTTTTTGAAAGTCAGGTACAAGATTTTTTTCTCTCAGCGTCAAAAATACTAAATAACATATATTAGTTGTTTCAATATTCATCAATTATTACTATTATAAAATTAAATATCAAACTAGCAATTATATAAGATAATAAATGCCTAGAATTATTTATCATTTCAATATTGCACACGTTTGTATAGTGAAGTAATAGGTACTCTCGTTCATTGCTTAACACTGTTTAAAATTCGTGTAACTATTAGAAATAAAAATAACTTTATAATACTGTCTATATCGCCATGAACGAAATAATATTATCATAGGTTATTTGAACAAATATATTATTTTTATAGTTTTTAATATTAATATGATTCAAATTTATAACCGTTATTTATTTTTGCAATACATATATTAAAATGGTATAGATTAATATTGTTTTAAATAAAAGCAAAAATAAATCCAACGTATAAAAAATATTAGATAAATTACAATCGAAAAAAATACAAAAAATATGGTAAAGTTAAGCTTAGCAATTTACTTTTCATGTAGAAATTAGTCTATGATAAAATGAATCATAAAACGAGTTCAATGCACTAGGGGATTTATGTATTATTAAATTTTGAGTTTCTGAAAAAATATAATGATCATCCCTGGTGCCTTGTGGTTTGATGTTTTTATAACACATGTAACACGATTATAACGGTGACAAAGAACAAATACTTATAAGACCGTATAGATCTACTCAGCAAAACCAGAGAAATCGTTGCTATGAATTAGACAGTTTGATTATAGTCATCACTGTTTCTAATCACGCTTAATCTTAGAATTATCTCTGAATGTCACGAAGTAAAATATCAAACGAAATAAATTTTAACTGTAGTTTCAAGTCACGACAATAAAAATAACTGATACAAGTCAAAATTATAAATGAAATGTTTGGGAAATTCGTTTTTTGGAAGTCCATTATTATTTACGACGATGATAATAATAATAATAATATTGTCCTTGGTGCGATGATTCTAAACTAATAAGCGAGTAGCAATATTTAATTTTAAAATCTTATATTTAAATTTTAAATGCCGTAAAATGAGATTCAAAAACTAATAGTCTTTTGGAAAAAAATTAAATTTTAATGATTCTAATATTTTGAGTTTAAATCATGATAAGTATTTTTAAAAAAAATATAGTTTTATGGATTTTTATTTTTACTAACAATTTAATAGACACTAACATAAGATAGTGAAGTTTAAGTACGTAAATTTTAGATTAAACTAAAAGTACTTTTAAATAACTTTACCAGCAATTTCAAAAATTATTTGAATTAAAAATTTTGAATTTTATTTGAATAAAATATTAGTAGTATTAGCAGGAAAAATAATAAACAATATTCAAACTTCAATGACCTAATATTTTATATACAAGATATTTGAATAATTATTTTTTATACATAGTGTATACATAGTTTACATATTACATACATAAGTTTAATAATCCTTATTCAAATTCAAATTTACTTAATTAAACTAAGCAACACAATAATATTTATTTACAGTTATACATAATCACTTAAGTTTTATTTTCCCACAAAAAAATTAGGTTATCTTAATTAACATTATATTAAAACAAATATGTGTTCAATATAGAGGCAGTTGTATGCAGTTACTTTAATACTTGAGTGGATAATCAAATTATCATGCTTAAAAGTTGAGGTAAGCACATACAACTAACCTAACCTGGGTTTGTGCATCATTTTTTTATTTTAATACTTTTCAAACTTATTACTCATTTGAAAGTTAAAACATCGCAAAAAATTGACAAACAAACACTAGTAGCCGTAGGATGAGCTTTATGTGGATACATTTAAATATGATAGTAGATCAATTCATTCTATGTAGTAAAGCTAACAACACCAAATTGGTTTTACTAAACTCAACTTTGTAAGATTAAGTCAACACACCTAACACATACAGGTGGTATGTACCCAAAGAACAAAAATCCAAAGAAATATATGTATGTATGATTTCACCAAAATATTTGATACAATATAGATATTCAATGTGTGCGGGCTGACGCATGAACAATAAATATCCATAAGGCCCGGAAGGAAAAGATTAAATAAAACAAAATAAATCTTTTGAAACCTAAAACAATAGACAACTGAAATGGCTCACTGGCCGCAAAGTGCAAACTCCTCGGGATCTGTTTAATGTCTAGCCATGTCCGATGTAAAGAAAATATTATAATTTAAATAAATGCGTATACAGATCATACGTATAATCACGTTTATAGTGTATATTATGTTATCGTAGTTGGAGCGAAGTCATTATTGCCACACGTGTAAACCGTGGACCACCAGCAGTGTTTGCCACCGAGACCCATGTACCACCTGACTAATCACTTTAATCTATAAAACATCAAACATCGACAAAAACAATATCATAACATCATATCGATATTTTATGTTTCGATAAAGTGATGTTATGATGTATTGTATACATTTTAAGTATATTTCACAACCATTTACAAATTATATGAAGTATAGCACTAAGAATATATAATTAGTAAAATTCCATTTGATATATATATATATATTTAGCCTTTAATTAAACGATGAATAATATTTAAAAATCATATTATGGTACTAAAATAATAAAATAAGTAAGTATTGAATTTAAGATACTTAACATACTACATTTATACTATACATTTGATTTTTTACATATAATTTATGTTGTACATTAATTATATACTATTTATTGATAAATAATAATATAGAAATTACTTAAAAAATAAAAACTATTGTTTTTTTAAGCCATTTATAAATATTACAATACAAAATTAGTTCAACATACCTTTTAAAGTGTAAGCATTTAGTATATATTTTAAGAAAAGGTGTACTTTGAAATTTTTAATATATTTAGGTTGGTGGAGGTGTATAACCTGAAAGTGAACTATTTTTCTTTTAATGAACCCTTGATGTCAAAATGTCTAGAGGTTAATGAACTTTTATGTTTTTGTAATTACTTTAATTATATTATGCTAATTTAGAATATGTATAAAGCAACCATAACATAATATTTTTAAATTTTACCTAAGTGTATTTAAGAAAGTTAAAAAATACTAAAATTCTAACCGTATAAATAAGTATTAAACTATGAAAATAATAAGGGAAGTCACTCTGCTATGTTATATAGGTAACAAGTATTTGAATAAACATCGTCTTTGAACGTGTCATTGTAATATTGTATAATCGATGTATTTAATTTGAATTCAATGATAATTCATTACATACAAAAAAAATTTTTTGGCGTAAACGGTTTTCCTATTTTTAAGTATATTTTGTAGTTTATTTATATTATTATTATTATTATTATTAGTGCTATGATTTATAATAGATACAAATTTATATTATGTAATACGGTATGTTAAAGTATTGAACTAATTGTTTCCATCGCATATATAATATTATTCTAATTTTATTGTTTTATTTAAGTCAAATAATTGGCTATCAAAAACTGAAAGTTAAAGTTTAAAATATTTTTACTGCTCCAAAAAATGCTGATAGACAAAAAAATAAATCATTATAAAATATTTTATATGAAATAGAAAATAAAAATGTATTTATTTAGGTATTTATTATAAATAAAAAAAACGTACTAAATAGTTTTAATATTCTATTTGAATTTATATCTAGATGATATAGATAGTTATATTTTATTAATAAATACTGTATTTATTTTAATAATAGGTATGTTCATTTAAAATGGAAATTATTTTATATTCATATGTAGAAAATTTTAATCATTAGAATTTTTTTTTTTTTTAATTGTTAAGCCCACAACTGTTTTTATAATACCAATTTTGTTTTATAAATCTTCAACCTAACAAAAAACGGGTATGCTAATATTATAGATGTAGTAACATCATCAATTTAAAATAACTATAACGAAACATTCGTATTTTCAGGTAATTTAATTTTAACAAGACAATTTATGAACACTAGATACACTCATCGGCACCAGAATAGCCGAGAACAGATGAATGAATTTCCGGTTTTCATAAATATAACAACATAGAATACAAGTAATACTAGCTAGTCAATAATAAAGCTACAAAGTGACGTGACGCGATTTCTCGATACCCTGCACGTATTTGTTAGTTGTAGACACTATTCGCCAAATGCCCCGCAACGACCGCAAAGTGCAATGCAGCAGGTTCATCGATCTCATGGTCGAAGGACAAGTCGATGTCACACATTACCTATACCTGTGATATTGCACGTGAATCCAATAGAAAGATGTGTATACAAGATAACGGGTAAATCTATTAAATTCGAGCATTTTTTTTTCAAATAAAGCCAATGGACATAATAATATGTTCATTTGTTACTAATTAATATACTATAGCGTAGATAAACAACTAGTATTTTATTATTATTATTATTATAAAAAGTATTCAGCATAAAAGGCTACCATTGGTTATAAATGTATAATTATTATATACAAAATATGTTTATAATGATCAAGATAGTAATATGAAAAACATTGAAAAATTATAATAAATATAGAATAATTGAATAATCAATAAATACATATAATACTACAATACAAATACCAAATAACCAGGATTTTTATATAATTTTATAAATGTATAAAAATAAATTTCAACATCGTAATCGATATGCATAAATGTAATTGTATAATAATTATGATAATAGTATACTATTTACTAAGAATTTACATCTAAAACCGCTTTTATAATTTAAATGATTACAGTAAGAAATATGTTACTTTTATTATTATTGTCTTTTAGATATTAAAAAAAAAGAATTCATCAGGCATAGTAAACATTGAATATAATAACTTAAGGTCAACCAATAAACATTTAAAATAATATAAGATTAATTATATTATTATACTAAATGAGTAGATATATGCAAAAGTGTATATTATAGATACCAGAAACAAAAATAAATTAAATAATATTATAGGTAATTTATACAAATAAAATTAAAAAGCCGTAATAGCCAATGGGTTTATTGTACGTTGATATCGACTTATATAACTTAGATTAGATATTATTTATTGTAAAATATAAATCACATAATTAATACGATAATATTAATAATGGATTATATTTCTTCAATATTTCATCTATATTTTTGAAATTTTCTTTAAAGGTAACCCAGTGATATTTTAAAAACTTTACTTTAATATATATTTACATGTTTTTTCAGTATTCAAAAATATATGATTTCCGAAACTTATCTAATTATAAAATCCATAGCTACTAGCTATTAATTTACTCTAAATCTCAATAAACTACATATTTGAATAGACTAAAAGCAAATTTAGCTAATACTTGTTAACCGTCCACTAAAATTAAGAAATAATGTTTTTTAATTTTCCTTTTCACCACTCAATTCGAATCAAAATTCAACAACGAATAATACCAATAACTTATATAACTTAAATTATAATGATTTAAAATCTTATATTGATCAGTAATAGTAAGAAAAAATTATTAAATATATAAATATATAAATTTTTATTATATATATAAATCATATTTTAATAAGGGCTTAAAAATGTTCTTAGTTTACCTTCTCTTCTCTAGTTAATCATACAAGATACAACAATCAACTAGTAGACAGGTGATTATAAATATTAAAAATAAATGTATTGGTTATTAGCACCTGTGTCCTCATCATATTGCCTTTCACGGTCCACGGACATCTAGTAAACAATAGCAAAACATGTTTTATGGTTATCACTACTGATAAGCAGTGATTGTTATAAATAAGGTCAACATGTAGATTGTAGATAATTTAATAGATTAATATTTATACATAAATTTAAATTATTTATATAAATCGGAATGTTAATAAGTAGTTTTTTATAATAGGTATGAACCTAATAGGTAAAAACCTTAGTTCTAGATTTTGTAGAACATTTTTACTCTAATTGATTTTGTTTTAAGGTATAAATTTTAATAGTTTAAATAGTTTAATTTGAATAATTATATAAATTTGTATTGCATTTTAATTGAATGACATTACACACCAATAGCACCTATATTTTAATAGTTAATAGAATATATACTTTTTTTTTTATGTAATATTTTAAAAATTAATAATATAGGGAATCCTAAGCCCGTATGGCAGTATCAAAAATAAAAATATCAAATTAACATAATATTAATCTAATATTTTACTGTCATAATTTTTTTCGCTTATCTAAATAAATTTTGTTGATAATAAAACACACAAAAACATTTACCCATTGCAAAACAACTATGAAAGTTATCAACACTATTCGAAAAATATTGTATTAGACATTAGTACCTAAACAAATAAAATTATTCAAAATATTTAATTTATTAATAATTCAATATTCTAATTAAAACTGGTTTTATAAGTTGTCATACAAATTATTTACCCGCATAGATGTTGTAAAACAAAAACCTGACGAGAATAAATTAGAAAATAAGTGAATAGTAAGAAGGAAATTTCATTTACAATATTTAATTTATTATTTACTTTTGAGTTTTAAGATATTAAAATGGTACTTTAATTTATGAAGAAAGAATATGGACAAGCCTCTATTATTATGTCTAGGTATATAGTCTATGTAGTAAATACAGAAATCATTTAAAAATCACAAATACAACCAACTTTTTAGAAAAGATATCTTAAAAGCATTTAAATTGTTAAATTATATTATAAATATACGTATTTTGATAAGTTATACATATATATCTAAACTAAAATATATTAAATAATTATAAATAATAACAACACGACAAAAAACATTTTCGTAATTTATAGTTATAGCATTAAACAGTTAGTACACTATACCTATACAACTAATTTATTACAGTATACGTTTGAAAAAATTAAAAATAATTTTATACACCTATAGCGATAAATTATGAGCTTAAGTGATTTCTCCCAAAAAAACTAAGCACATAGTATAAAGTATTTATAGAATATATATAATTATATGAAGTTTAAAACTATTTACCTGAAAAACTAGCTGAAAAGTTTACTTTCTTTCATTTTTTTTAGTTCCGACAAACAAACCACACTCGCATACGTACCCTTAAGTAATACCGATCTGTCCAGCTCATATAATCTGTTCTTGACAGCAGACAAGACCATTTACCATATGATAATAATAGACAAAAACACTATACGATGACTCATATATTTATTTCACCAGACAAGTTGTTCGTACAATTGTTTATATTATAATGACATAAGGTCACGAGAGAACTCACATACTTTTATATTGTTCTTTGGTTTTTAAAAGAGTCGTAAAAACAACCGTCAAAACTACAAGAGAGTAGGTAATGGACATTTTAAATCTCAATAGAATATTTCATTTAAAGTGGACCCAGAGATTTTTATGAGTTGGCGAACGGTCGATAATGGCATTAACACACTTCACCAATAAACAAACGATCATCTAAATGATTGATTAGGACATACATATCGTTTTTATTTATTTATTTTTAACGAATGAAGTTTTAAGCGTATACAACGTTATAGTAAAGAATAATATTATAAGATGAAAGATATTTCACTGCCAAAAATTACATGCTAATTGCTAAAGTGTATATATGCTCTAAATATTTTGAAAATTAAATTTGAGTATACAAATTACAAATATCTCCTACTTGTTTTTGAATTTTTTATTCGATATTAGAATTCAACTAAATAGAAAAAAAAGAATGCTTTAGCCTCATCGCCTAATTTATAATCAACTTATATATAACTATATAAAGTACAAAATTTCACCAACTACCAAAAAATATGTACAACAAGACTGTTTTAAAAACAAAAACTATTTGTTATAAAAAAAAAAAAAACTAACTTTTATCGAAATACACAAGTTAAAATAGATAAGACTCTACATACATTTTTTATAGTAAAAACTGTATAGTACTAAATTGTTTTTAAAAAGTAATTATTAATTATTTGTTTATATTCATCTTAAAACCATAAACACCACAATAACAATATTGTAAATTGTAAAGAAAATATACAATATTACTAACAAAATTCAATTTTAAAAAAAAAATAATTTATAACCAATAATACAGTTTAATAGGTAGGTATAGATATATATTTAAATATGCTCCATGTCAACAAATAAAAATAAAACATATAGCATTGTAATATGAAGATAAAATAATATTATTAGCATATTAATCATTATTGATAATGTCTATAGAGAATAAATGTAATACTTTCAACTCACCGAATATATTATATCATTAAAATATAATCTAATGAATAGAGTAACAAAGAATATAATTAAATAGTCTTAATTAATCACAATGAGTTTACATTTAACAGACCTATTATATGCAAATTCGTTAATTAAAAAACAGGCATTTGATATTTTGATAACGAATACTAAAAAATATCTATCCTATCTTTTAATAAACACATTATAATTCATAAGTTGTTTTTACTATTGTAAAAATACATCAAAAATACAAACAACAATTTTTTAATTCATATTTTAAGTTGATTTTTTTATAAAATCTATCAAAATCACAAAAATATATAGAATTTTTTATTGGAAATTAAAAAATAATAATAATATAATTTTGAGTTTAAAATTTACCGATATTGTATGAATAAATAAATAAAATAACGATTTATATTTGTTGTGATTCAAAAACAAATATTAATACATATTACTCACATTCATTCTCTGTATACAATTTCATAAAATATAAAATATTTAGACTAATTTTAAGCTTTCATAGAAATTTAAAACTATTAAATTTAATTATTATTGATTTTTTTTTCAATATATAGTCAAAAATTGTTGTGATTGATAGAAAAGCTTGAAAATGTAATACAATATTCGATATATCGTTCTTACAATGATTTGAAATTATCAAAAACCCACAGACATATTTGATGTTTAAATGTAGACAGCATTCGATATTTATATGAAAACTAATGATTTTAGTTATTGTGTTATAATTTAATAAATATTGTACGTAATCGATTTCATATGGTATTTTTTTTTTTAGTATTATAGATGTCAATCATCGCAATAAACCTAAAAACTTAAAATATTTAACCTTTTAGAACGTATTGACAAGTCTTGAATAAGTAATAACCCTAGCTATAGATTAATAATAAATATTATAAGTCCTATAGAACTTAAATATTTGTATTAAATTATTAAATTAATTGAAATTAATCCTTAAAAATTTAAAAACATTTATTAGATATTAGAAATGTAATGTTTATTTGTTTAATTTATTTTAGGTTTAAAATTTAATAACTCTTTTAAGATGCATTCTCATACTTAATAACCAATAGGTATCTACAATTTAAAAGAACATTTTCATGATTTCGAAATAAAAAAAAACACACAATAATGTACATAAATAATGATAGATAATCTAAATACACAATAATACGAAATTCGTTTTTATAAAATAATATAATTATGGCGAAACTTGTTTTAAGAATATACATTATAGTATTATACATTTATATCTAGCTAGGTATATCATATATTATTATATACACTATATGTTTAATTAATCAACAGCCAACATTAAGTAAAAATATATACATATATTTCAATGTGTTCAAACTGGTTAATATTATTAAATTTAAAAAAGGAATTTTTCTGAAACGCATTTTCCGAGACCCCTGGGGAGACATAAACCTTATGAGTTTGGTTGAAATCGTAAAAGGTTTTTATTTTTTTTTTTAGAATAAACGTCAACAATGATAAGCAAATTTGCATATTAATTATTATTTCTTGCGATAAACAAATAACTATAATATACATATGTAATTATGTGAAAATTCCCTAACTATCAAACTATAATCGATCCAAAGTAACGATATTATATTGTTATTATTAATATTATTCTATACAATATACCTAATATATTCACATTTTTAAACATATTATGCAATATAGGTACGTACCAATATATACACCATTTATAATGGAGATTAGTACACGAATTGTTAATGTTTTGATGAAAAACTGGTTCGAAGCACTTTTCAACGTTTATTACCACATTTACACCATTGCATTAGAGTAACTTTAAGGTCGATTATAATATTATACGCGATATGAGTATAATATAAGTATACAATAACTTACTAAAGCCATTAATTTAAAAACGATCAGCTAGCAGCAAATCACGTTAATCCACTGTATTGTGGTTGTACCTATACCTACTTCATCCAATCGATTCGACCGGTTTTAAAATATATTATAATATGTATTGAAAATATGTTTTCCAAAAAAATTTTAAATCTAATGCAATTAGTAAAATTATTATAATTATATTATTATACAGTTCAATGGCCAATGTCAATATCAAGACAGAAAAATAGCAAAATAACATATTATACAGTTTAGCATATTCATTTCAACCCATTAATTTAGATTTCCTTAATTTTGTAAGCATTATTGTTAGGTATACAATTACGATTGAGTTCTACATCACGATAACAGGATATATATTAAAATTGATTGAAACATTTAATTTATAATGTTTATTTTGGATAACAAAAAAATTTGTTCATTAGTACCAATAACTAGCATATCAGTAGATACATAGGTAATAGGTATTATACTCATATTACACTGTATAATATTTAACCTACTTTTTCAAAACTAATATTGTATAAACAACAACAAATTATATAAATTATTTAATATGACATACAAATAAAAAAAAAGTCTGTCTAAGATAGTTGTCATTAGACTTGATATTAGGAGATTATAAATATCTTTAACCGTAATTGGCATATGTAGTTAATTATCACACCAACGACTTTTTCTAAACCACTTTTATGGCCCCTGTCGTATGTTTATAATATAAATACCTACGCAGTACACTAGTATTTAAAATTTTAATATTGAATCCATGACAGATACAGTACAGTGTACACTATGCTAGTAACATTTGTATGCTTTAAAAACAGGGACATTAAACATAAAATTAATATGACTTAGTTAGTCAAAGTGTAGATATAATAATTTCAACAAGTACAATAAGCAAAATGTTCGTTTAATATTTCAAGTATATCTATTTTAGAAGGTAAAAAAATTTGAAGTAAAAGAAATTCTATATACATTATACAGTGTATTATCGTATTATAAACATTACACACGCACCTACTTATACAACACTATAAATTAAATTGTACTCAAAACACAGATTTAAGAATAAATCTATCTCTATCTCGAGAAGGAATGTAAAAAAATAAATTACACACTTCTGCAATGGACATATGCCAAATGTGTTATTAATAACATGTGCATCATTTGGCACTAGTCAAACTATAGAAATCTAAAATAATAAACAGTAAAATGTAGCAATGACATTTTAATTAATAACTTTTCTTTTAATATTTAAGATTCTCCTCATAGTTTCTCCATTATCACACTAAACTATAACTATTCCAAACTAAAATATTATCGTTTGATTATTATTATTTTTTTTTTTTTTTACTTTATTGCATTATTGAATATATAAATGTTGTTAGATTAATAAGAGTAACTCTGAATTTTTTAACATTAAGGTAATTTAAACAATATAATGAGCTCTGTTTATTATAGTATATAAACTCAAAATCTAAAGGTGAAATTATTAAATATCATAATATATAATGATATAGGTATCGGTATGAAACAAATACGCAGTAACCTATGGTTATTAGTTGTTTTCAAATTTCAAAAATATCATTGAATGTAATAATAACATATTATATCGCATTAAATCCTACTTATTTATATTACAATGTTCTTCTATGGAATTTTTTATAGGTACGTAATGTATTCGTAATTGATTGGTACAACGTATGTTCAGATGCTTCGAGTTGCATTATAAAATTAAACAAAATCAATGTATAATTAAAACACATTCATCGCTTCGCTTAGAATTTAAAATATTAAATATCATATATATTTAATAATACACATACATAGGTACCTAATATATCACATACATAATATTTAAATTAATTTGGAACATTTATTTATTTGGTTTAATAAAACACTACTACGGGTGATACATAATATACGATCCTACCAAAAAATGTTATAAAGTATAAGTTCATCAGTTAATATTTAAAGTAATCATTTTTCACCCTTTTTTTTAAAACTAAAAATCACATTCTTTTTTAAGAACTGATTTAATCATTAAGCTTTCTTTATGTTATATTGTAAAAGCTTCTAACTATTTAATTTAACACTTAATATTCACAGATAATCAACTTCATAACCATATATAAGTATATTTACAGTGCTTTACAATGATTATACAATATAAGAGTATTTAGATATGTGATGAGCTTAAGAATTTCACACCCACGCAATACATTACCAATTGCTATTGTGTACAAAAAATTTTGCCAACAATGAAATGCAAATTATTTATTAGACCCAGAATCTGGATAAAATTTACATAGAACAAGAATTGATATATTTTATACATAACATGAAGTAAAAAAGGTATATCCTATAATATGAAGTACACCCACACAGAGTTATTATTTTTTAAATTATTGATAAACCAATGAACCCGCATTGTTAAGATATCAGATTATAAAATTGAATAAAAAAGATAGTATAAACTCGGAGTGTGATTCATTGGTATTGTATTAATATTCTCAGGAATATTTATGTAATTATATTTTAGATTACAAACAGAACAAAATGTATACTTTGATGGTGGTTTTACAATTATGTGAGTTAATTTTTTTATGCCATCGACTTTTCCTTTTATCTTTAACTTTATGTGTAATTTCTGGGTTCACAGATTAGATATAGATGATACTTTTTGGGTCAAAGTTAGACAAAAATTGAGATAATTTTTTTTTTAAAACATATTATTTATGCTCAGTAAAATAACTTTAAAATATGATTCAATATTTATCAAAAAATTTTAAAGCAATTATTAAATATACATGCCAGATGATTTTATATTATATGAACGTTAAAATTCAAATTTTTACAATATTCTAAAAAACCATATTTGCAAATTTTACTGAAGTTAAAAATATCACGAAGTTGTCAATTTAAATAACAAAGGCTAGAATATTATATATAAGATCTCTCATAAGTTGTTCTTATAGCAATTTATCTAATTTAATTATTAAGAACTAAAATTAACTTATTTTCAATATGTAGTTTAATATTTCCATACACTGCAATCCAATTTTAAAATATTTAGACTAATTCAATTTAATTTAATATTATAAATCTACTATATTTTATCTATTATAATTTTTATTTGATAGGAAAAAATCTATAAGAATATAAAAAACTAAAAACTAAATAACATAATTCCATTGAATAACTCCATTTAAAAAAAATAACAGTAGGTATATCTAAGAAATGTCTACCGTTATAACATGATAATAAGATATATAAATTTGACGATAGTTGTACCTTTCTATTATATTTCAATGGTTTCTCCCACCCTTCAAACCAATTATCCAATTCTATTAGTGTTAGAATTTTAAATTTATCAGACCATAGAATTTGAATAAAGAATTCAACTATAAGAGAATATTATAAATTAATTTTATGATATAAATGGTACACTAAAAAAATAGTTCTCATAAGTGTATAATATACACTGTATATATATAACTTCATTTAACAATGGCTTGTTAAAAATTTAAAAATACTAAATTATTTAACTACTATTTTTTAATTTTTTTTTTTTTTTTAAAGACTTAGATTTTAGAAAGATTAAAAATGATTTATATAGTACTATATATAGATAACAAAATTAAAAAATCCATCATCTAATTAGTGGTTAGTCACATGTTATACTTTTGGTATCATCATAATCTATAGGTAACTATTTTACAATCATCAACTATAAATTTTAATAATAACTGATAGTTAGTATATGATTTTTACGTGATTTTATTTTAGTTTGTTTATAAAATTTTAAATCAACAACGAAATTAGGTTGACTAATTTAATCGTATTTTACTATGTAAAAATTCGTAAGCAAGGCTACCAGTATCATAAAAAAAAGTTGAATAAGAAGGTGGGTCTTACTAAATACAATGAATACTAACTTTTATCATGACACGAGTGCAATCAAAATGCATTAATAAATTAGCTTATGCATATGTATCATTCGTAAAAAAAACAACTAATAAGTAACACTTTTTAAGCTTTTAAAAATACAAATTGGTATAACTAATGTCTAAAACACTATTTAAGTACCCACTATGTGTCATATCAAAACAAGAATACTCGTATATTCAACCTGACCTAGTTATTTTTGGAGGTCACAGGGAGATCAATAATTCGTTTTGCAGACCTACATCATAATTCGCGAATACAATAAGTCTTTAAGAGCAATACAAATTCTTTAAATTATCAATTATTATCTGATAGTGCTTTAATATTTTTTAGCTTTAAAAAATGTCATTAAAAATACACATAAGAATGTTTTTAGAGATATTTTCATAAATTATTACCATAAAATAGTTAATAAATATCAAATATTACTATTATGTATAATAATGTATAAATAAGTGCTTATATTAGTGACTAATTATTTTGTATTATAAAATATAGTATCTAATTTAATAAATATTTTTACTCGTGCTCTAAAGCATTTAAATTGAATAGAAATGATTATGAATAACTTCCGACTGAATAAATTTTAAATTATTTAAAAAAAAAAAAAAAATTAAAAATGCTATAGGTACATTATTATTTCTAATCAATTTTTATTTCTATAGATAAATTCATACGGCTAATATATTTTAAATAATTCAACAAATTATTTTGTCTATAATATATGTCTTTATATATAAATCATAATCCTGTTATAAATATTCTATACCATATTTTTTAAGCTATAAGAAATATTAAGTATTTAAGTATAAACTATGAATAGGTACGCTAAATTTGAGATTTTTAAATTTTAGCTTATTAAATTTAATATAGTAAAACGTTTCTATAACGGAATCGCTTGGGACCAACAATTTTTTTCGTTATAAGGAGGTAGAATGACATTATTTGAATCGGGACTATTGTCATTTTCCGTTATAAGAATGATTTCGTCTAATAATAGTGTCCGTTATAGAAAGGTTTCACTGTAATGAATAAATTAAAAATAGTACTTATTTAATATGAATATATTATAACTTATAAGTTAAAATCACCCTATAAAAAGTACTTTTCACATTGATTTTAAATTTTGAATAAAACGTAAAATATATTGGTTTTACAAAATATTTTTGATATGAACACTAGCTAATATAAATGATCATAAAGTTGCATGTGTAGTTTCAAGAATATGTACATTCTCAATAAAAAAAATAATAATAACTTACAACAGTTATTCTTCATGAATGAGCATCAACCAAATAATAAAGATATTAGTTAATTTTTTTTAACACTACTGTAATGAGGTAAGCTAAGCAAGAAAAGCTTATAATCAAAAATAGTTTAATGCATCATTACAGTTATTGGAAAAAAAATATTATAAAAAATAATGTAGAAATGATTCAAATAACTATGTGCATCATGTGTAAATGAAATAGAAGTTGAATAGTATTGGACATAAATAAGTAAAAGAAATTTGTATGTCTGCTAGTATTCAAAATTAAAAAATAAACAATTCACTTAAACAAAAAATGAAACAGTATGATGATCAAATGATATAGAATATAGAAAAAAATAACAATTTGAATGAAAAATAAATAAAAGAGAAAAATTGTTAATGAATAATAGTGATTTCAATCATTGATTGTTAATATATATGGCAGTAACAAACTAAATCAATAAATAATATTTTATAATTTATTAATAATAATAAAAGTCTTTTTGCATATACCTATCTTTAAAATATAATACAAATAGACAGTTTAAACTTTAAACTTTAAAATCTAATAGGTACTTTGTTTTTATACTTATCATTTTATCTATGTCGATATTTACTCAATACTTGACTTATTAAAAAATTAATAATCATTAATCAATGTTAGTATTAATTAAATCCAATAGACCATAATAATTATGTTTATGAAATACTACTAAAAACAAGAATTGGAAGTTACTAATAATAGTTAATACGTACCTATAGCATTCAAATATATTCAAATATATAAATATATATAAATAAACAATAAGTGTTTTGATTTCCACAATATTCCAAAAAAAAAATATTATAACCTCGGTTATGACACTAAATACCTATTGTAACTCGAACAACGAAAATATATACCCACCTTAAATGTCACATTGTCACTAGTTCACTACTATAATAAATTATAATAGCTAACATTATTTGCATGCTTAACAATAACTTTATCACTTTTATCATATAGATATATATCTTTTTATCCTACAAGTATACACGTTTAATATAACTACTTATATAGGTATGCATAATATATTGTAGTAAATTTCATAATAAATAATTAATTTATACTTTTAATTTATCGCGGTAACTGCACACAGTGCACACTATTTATAATTATATTTATTATTAACTTTCTATACCCGCTTACAAGTCATACAACAACTACGTATATGCTATATTATTTACTTTAAAAACTTTTAAAAAAAATCATAAGAGCGTAACGACTATATTTTTTAATATTTTACTGTAAGAAAATCATTGATCATAACATTTAAGTATTTGACTATAAATACAAATGTATAACATAAAATTTATAATGCTCTGTAAATGTACAATACAATATATAATACTAAAATGTGGTTGTGTATTGATGTATAAGATGTATTAATTTACAATTATTTTATTATTTATTATTATACTTTGTATATAATATGTTTATGTGTAACTATATTTTAATGAAATAAATCTAATAATATTAGGTACCTAGAAGGTAATTTGACTAAAACAAATATAATAATACGTACATAGAACTTGTATAAATTCTTCCGTAATATCAGTATAATATAGAACTGTATATATAAAATAAATATTAGTTACATATTAAATCAACCACACGTATTAAAATTGAATACCTAAATAATAAGTAATTTCTGGAAATTTAACTTTTATAAGACATCACAATTTTAAACTTGTCAATATAACAATTCGTATGCGCACGTGGGGCCTGATTTTACTGTAAGTAGCTAGTTTACGATCGTTGTTGCTCAATTTATTTGAATATCTATACCAGTAACTTTTGTTAAATTTTATTTATTATTTTTTTTAAGACAATACTGCGGATTTATATTTTAAATATTTTAATACTAAAAAGTTAAAGACAACTTAAATCCAATCTTGTACTTGTCTAATATCTATACCTATACTATTATAGCTTAAGTTAATCTGAATGCTGTCCTAATAACCTATGCCATAATATTATACATTATCATTTATTTTCTTATTTTAAATAAATACTAAAAATCTAGTTTTAAATTTACTTGAACTGATGTTTTTATTTTTAAATAAATAGAATTTTCCCTAACTTAAAAGTTGCATAACTATACAAAGTATCAACAACTTACTAACAAAATGAAATAAAAAATTAAAATTTTACTCTTCAGACATCTTCAGATCGAAGAGAATATTTAAAAATCTTAGCAGATAACTAATCACTAATGTGTACAAAATAGAACATGCAATAAAATCGAACCACCTGAAACATTTTCGACAATTCAATGTTACCATTGTTTTTACATTTTATTGTTACTACTTGTATATGATATGATTATAATAAGTTATCAATTGTTATCTGAACTACAAACATTATCCTCAAAAAGGACATTAGGTTTTACATACGGTAAATAATAATTCAAAATAACCCAAGTAATCAATTATGTACAAATTGGGACATCAGTTATCTATAGTATAGTCTTCTAAAAGTTAGTATTAGGCATTTAGTACCTACAATATAACATAATTGTCGTGTTTTGAACATACTATAGATTTGAGAGATCCAACTAACTAACTAACAAACTTTAACAACTATCGATAAACTCGACTACTCTAAACTATATTTCGTTAAGTTCGAAATACGAAATACTACAGAATTCAAACTAATTAATAAACTAAACTTCGTCAATAAGGCCACAAAAAATAACGGTTAATTATAAAATAAAAATTAATAAAATTACCTGCCTATCCAAAACTCCAGAAGTTGAAACGACCAGAATAATTACATCTCGATAATTAATAAGTTTTACTTTCCTATAATCATTAACCTAACAATATTCCAATACATAGGAGGTACATTAGAATTATTATTTAAAATTAATCATACATTTATCGTGCTTCTAAAATGTAGTTAAATATTTTAATATTATAATAATATTATGAAATTATTTGATATAAATTAAAATCTTAGTTTCAATATAAATTTATTGAGATTTATAAAGGTTAGTTTTCGATGAGTAAATTACCTATAATATTACTTATTAGGTATAAATACTACTTTACATTTATAAAAATTTACAATTTTAGTAATTATCTATGACTTGTTTAATATTCCGCAATAATAGATAAAAATAATTACATAAGTACACAACTAATTCATAAATTTTAACACAATTTTACATGTTAACCAACACTTAACCCACATGGTCATTTATCAAACCGCTTTAGAATTACTTGATACGTATAAGTATAACAAAAATATTGTTTATAATAAAATTAAAACTTTTCATACTTATTATAAGAATAATCTACAATCTACAGTTTGCACTTGGATTCTACTAAAATAGCATAGGCAAATATATTTAAATATTCAAATATTTAGTAGGATTTAAGAAAAACTGGACGGATTGTCGCATTTTTTAAAACTATTCAAGATGACAAGTTTTTATGTAAATATAAATTTAAAAAAAGCTTAATTTTATAATTCGAGTATTGTGTAACAATACTTAGAGTAATAGAGTTATAATTATTCGTTCTAAAAAATTTCGTAACGAGTTTTAACGTAGAAATTGTCTATAAATCTATATTGTACAATAATATAATAAAAATGAAAATAAAAACAAAAAGCGATGAACTACCGGTGTATGTACCGGTATTTTAACACTGAGCATCCCCCATCGTTGTTTTTTACGAGCGAACCAATTATCATAACAACTTTAAAAGACCATTGGGAAAAGCACAGTATAGTTGGACCAAATTTTTTCCGGGATAAAAATCACACTCGCGTCAACCGACATAATGATCGTATTATAGGTACTATTTTCCTATAGTATTCGATATGATGCATGCTACATTCATACGGACACACCACGGCAGCAGGTGATAGTAATAATACAACTTTAGTGATAACACCGCGATGACAAAAATAAAAAACAAAAACACACCTGTTTTTGGGCTTCCAACGTTTTTTGAAAACTCCCAGCATTTTTCAGGCTCGAAGATGGTTTCGACGGCGAGAATTTAATAATAGGTATACACGACGATTCACTTCATGCCGCGACGTCCGAGGATAACGAGCGGCGCACTTCACGAAATCGACGGAAACCGATAAAACACGCAAACGACGGCGACGACGAAACGGCGGGAAGACTCGCGTGGCGACCGACGGAAAGCGGTTGACTGAAGACGGAAAACGCGGCGCACACATGACGGTGGACGCGATCCGCGATCGGGTGGAGGGAGAACAGCTGTTCGATCGACCGCGCGAGCGCTCGCCCCGACTCGCTCGCTGGTTTATGCATTACGAGTTTGCGTATGTGTAATGTGTATAAGCGCCGCGTGTCTCGACGGAGGCGAACCGGCGTCGCGCGTGGAACAGGGAAAGGCGGAGGCGGCGATATACATACAACTCTGTCTGCCCGTCCGCCGCGGGAGTGGGTTGATCGCCGTCCGAGACACACACACACACACGCGAGCGATCATCGGGCCAAAGGGTCACGCGAAAAGATCGGTCTCTTTGGCGGGACGGGTGACGGGCGGCGGTGACGACGACGTCGGCCGGTCAAACGCGTTTTCGGCGGTCACGTCGTCGATACATAATATGTATGTAGGTATAGGTACAATATAATATTTATAATGTTATTATTATTTTACATCATAATATTAAAAACTTTTTTTACGCGTAACTCACTTTGCTTAGTGCTACTACCCTCCCCCTAACTATACTCTCCACCACTACAAAATTATTAAGGACCGTCTTGCAAAAACCTATAGCGAAGCTCAGCTAAATAAATTATAGTATTCTCAAAGGTTTCTCCTAACCCTCATACCGCCAACACTAAACACCACCCTAACATTGTACACAGTTACCATTGAGCGTACATACACTTAAAACTCGATATCGACGTGCCGACTACCGACCACATATTAATATTATTATATACGGTTCTAACCATCATCGTTATAGATTGAATTGGAAACGCCTAATCGAAAGTATATATCGCATTATCAACGTATTTTACATATTAATACCGGAATCTTCTAAACATATTTCGAAACCAGAAAAAACCTGAGCTATTATTTAATTTTTTCGAGGTAGGTACCCAAATCGAAGACGATGTACCGATATCTAAAACTCCAACACAGTAGTAAATTTTTTTTCGATTTTTTTTTTTTTTTTTGTTAATACGAATTTTATTCATTAGTTCTTTGAGATTATAATATACTAATTTAGAATATATAATATATACAATAAGATACAGTGATTCAAAGTATATGTTATAGCCATTTTATTATTATATATAATATATATCTAGGTACCTAAATTTTAAAAACAAAGAAAATGTATGTTTTTTTTTTTTTTAAGAAATAATTTTTACGTTTTATAGATACTACCTAGCATTTACAATATATTTTTAAGAGGAAAGTATTAGGCCTAAACAATTTTAAAGATCAATTTTAAAAATTCAAATTTCCATTCCATGTTTTTTACAATTATAATTTGAAGATATTTATGTAATATATTTTAGTGATTGAACAAAATTAATTAATTTAGTCATTATAGTTAGTTTTTAGTTTGTAAGTTTTTCAAATTTGTAATTCAATTACACGCCGCTAAGTAGCTAAATAAATGATGACGTCAACCGACAACCACCATACGTATGGTGAAAATACAATTACTAAAAACTAAAAATCGCTTTCAAGCATAGGCCATAGTCTAGCAATAATTAATATTGTTCAACCACTAAAATTTATAAAAAAAATGTCTTCATATTATGTTTATAAAACACAATGATTATTGCTCCATTTCAATATCTAAACTTTAAATTCTAAAATTTATCCTCAAACCATAATATATTGACAAATATTCAAATCATTTTAGACATTCTATAGATAAAAAAAATATCTTAGTGCATTTTATTCTCTATTTTGAATATTTATATGATTAGGTAGCTGTAAAATACATTTTGAATATCCTTTTTATAATATATATCAACGCAAAATAGACAAAAAATTTGAGTTAGTATTATTTTAAGATTCAAATTCTAATCCGATTTTCTTAAATATACTGTTTATAATATAATATAAGTGTTTAAATACATCAAATTAAAATTGCATGTAAGTGACAATACTTTTCGTAAAAATTACAAAGCTATACAAGAATCTTTACCTATAGTATCACCTATTAAAACGTATCGTATATCTATATTATGTTATTAGATTAAAATAATTATAATGTTACGACATCACTTTAATAGACGTATAGTAGCGGTAAACCCAGTTTTCAGGAGGTCGGGAATAGGCGCTATGCGTTTCTAGAGCTTTTATACCAGGCGCCGTACTCGGAATAAGTTACAATAGAGACGCCTGAAAAATCCCACCCGAAACGATAGTTTATAGCAGCAGCAGCAGCAGCAGAGGAAATAACGTAAAACTCTAATAATTGCCCTTGCCACTACAGCATATTTACAGGACGAACTGCCACGCTTTCCCTTGTCGGCTACATGGGAAACCTAGAAACACAGTGATTCGCCCTGTATAACATTATGTATATCAGTATATGACGTTCGGATCCGCAGTCCAACTCAGCCGGCTGGCGCCACATTAATTTTCTACTCGGGTTTGAAAATACATTTTGTACCCGCCAGTTTTTGTAGTAAACAAACCGCTCTTCTATGCTGATAATATATATAATGTATTATAGCACACAGCATATCACCTCAAATCGATTTTTCGGTCGTTCTACACCGTGTTCACATACACTATACACATTACACACTGATTAAACTTCCCTACCCCCCCCCTCTAAGATCGGACTGAAAAACTGTACTACTAATTATAGTGAACTGATATTTTAATTGATAATAGCCTATAAAGTATATCTTAACTATTAAATTAAAATTGAATTTTTATCTAGCACATCGCCACATTAACTCTGAGAGGACCCAACTGCAGGCTTACTATTTTTTTACTTTTTAATAAGGCGATCGACCTCATATTATGATCAAACTTTATAGATAACAGTTATACATAATAAAATACAATAAAATTGTTTTATATACATGTCGCTATATGGTAAAAATAATAATTATTGAAATTAATTGTATATAGGAATCGTACTTTTATATTCTATTGTTATTGTATAGTTACTCTATGGTAAACTTTGTAATCAAATTTCCTATCCCTTTTTATTTAAAAATCCTGAAAATACCACTGCGTAACTCGTTGTATTATTTTATAAGAATGGATATTTAATACCAGTTATGGTATTATGTGTTGTGTTACTGTGGCATAGTCATAATATAGACGCCACATAATGCTGTAAATAAATATTGCTACCCACAGTATAGTAAAGTTTCAAAGATAAAGTCATGTAACAAAATACAACAGTAACTCTATACAAGCACAACGTTTTTATTTTCGAAAATATTTTCAGTTTCAAACTAAGTACAAAATATTATTTAGGTCACAGGGTTATTTACCAGGCATATTAAGTGACTTACTAACATCTTTCCTTAAATAATGAATTTATTCAAATATATTGAAATGTTGAATAGTTATTTAATAGCCATTTTTCAACAATAATATAATATTTATAATCGGGTAAAATCGTCCATAGTAACGGTAATTCCTGTTAATCGGTTATATTACGATAGTAAAAACTCTATAAAACTAAAATAACTTTATTTTTTTTTTTTAATATAATACGCGCATAATAAATAAATAAAAATATAACCAATACTTGTATTTAACAAAAACAAAAATAATACTTTTAAAATACATATTATTTTCCAAAAAATTGTTAAAATTCCACCACTGCAAAGGTGGCCATCATAAATATGTTGACGAGTGACGTGAATAAAAACAGTAATATCAAGGGCTATAGGTGAGTTGTGGCCCAGGAAACTTTTCCATCTAATCTAATTGTACCTATTAATACTATTAAGTTTTGCTGATTTTATTTAACAACCAAATATCCCCGGACGCCATGTTCCCCCCAAATATTTGGGTAAAAATTTCTGCTAGCTTCAACCGTACCACTAACAGCTGTGAAAGTTTCCATTAAAAAAATTTATCATTCTAATCTAACCATCCTAACATCTATAATTTTATTGGTCAATCTGAGACGTATATAAAATGTAGAAGCGATGAAATAAAAACGTAGAAAATATGTGAAAAAGAAGCATTTATAAGACGACAGATGACAAAACTAGCATAAAAAGAAATAGAGCAATTTGATTTCGTTAAATCATTAAGTTTTAAAATTTTGCTCAACCAATAATTTCAAAAAATAATTTTACTTATCATCAGTAAAAAAAATAATAAAAATACACTTTCGGGAGCCGACTCAACCAATCTCCTGGTGATGTCTTCTAGGAAACGCTGATAAGTGATATAGGCTGATACCATGGTTTAAGATATACTTAAATCTTAAACCGTGGCTTATACATATGGAGTGATAAATAAAATATAGCCGCAACTTACCAACACCGATATTACCAAGAGCAAAAATGTTTATAAATGTATACATACCAAAAAAATCTAACCATCAAAGTTAACATTATTATTTCTAAATATCAACATAACCAACCTTTAAAATATATTACAATTTTAAAATTGAAATTTTCTGTCAGGTAGGTATACTAATATTTATTTTGACCGTAAATTAAATATTCGATATTTTTTAAACTTGTTAAAATTATTGCCTAAAATGAGTAAAATGTTAAGTGCTTTGTATTAATTCTGCTGATACACCATAAAATTTAACTTCATAATTATTTTTGCATACAATAGGTTTATAATAATTTTTCACCAATAATAGCGTTTGTATAAAAAAAATTAAATTATTGTTTGTTCAATGAAAAAAATATTTGTATGTTATCATTCATAATAATATATAGGTATACCTACGTCCTACATATTATTATCATTATTTACTGATATAGTATAATATAAATTAATATCCCTTATAAAATATAATATTTAGCATTTTAGCCAACACGTACAGGAGTATAAAATAACTTATGTAGATAACCACATTAAAATAGTTTTTATTCTGCATAATAATATAAATATATGCTTAATTTGCAATGACGTAATCTTCCATACTTTCCATAATTTAGGTGTGGTTTTTATTTTACAAATATTAGGTACCTAGTACTTTATGAATACGAATACTAAATAGTAAGTACACGTATTCGGCATTAATTTTATTAGAGTTTTAACTTTTTGTTTTCATATATTTCATTAAAAGATTCATCTTCGTATAATATATTTATTGCAAAGTGTAAAATATCAATTTGAAAGTCTAAAGAAAACAGAATTTTTAGAAATAATAGTTTTTAAAGAAATTTTTAATACATACTAGAGGACGAAGTCACTATTTACTAATAACGCTACGGTTAGATACCATGGGACATGGACCATGATCAATGATACAATTAAAACTAGACTGTTTTTCTTAATTTAGGATAGATAATAAATAATAATATAATATTAAAACAGATAAATAAAAGATCTGAGAATCAGAGTATCAAAATATCTAACCGTCAAAGTTTCAATCATTATTTGTTATTTATATCATGTGAAAACACTGAAAACAAACCACTAACCAATAACCAGCACAAACCGCGAATGTTGTATGCTTGTATTACATGCAACAAGTCAACAATAAACGATTTATGGCGGCAATCAAAAACCGGTGTTGCGTCGACAAACATCACTTAAACATGTCATATTATTTTAAATATTTAAATTATTAATGAGCTAATCAAATTGAAATGTATTCATATTAAGAAATGTGCAAAATGAGATAAAATATATTTAAGAGAAAATGTGTCAGGAGAATTTATTAAAACTTCAATGTTTGCCAAAGTTGTCTAGTAATTAGGTATCATAAACGATTACAAGTTTTTAATAAGTTACGAATACTTGAATGCTATTTATTATTATTGCATATAAATTTTATATTGAATATTATGAAACATAAAATATAAAACTATGTCAATCTGCGTTAATCATTTAGATGTTCAGTGTAAATGTTTAATTTCCAAGGTGACGTTATTCATAATATTATCATAGTCTCTATGTAGTATGTACATAACATTTTCTTAATTTTTATTTTGTTTCAAGAAATCACAGGATAAATTAAAAATAGATCTTATTAATACTTGGCTAAAAAGAGTGACACCGCCACTAACACCTAATCTAAATACCCATCTAAATATTTATTTTAAAATAATTATGATTTATGTAATACACCATGTAGAATAATATACGTACACGCCGGTATACGCTTATTGTTTATGTACAGTGTTCACTTCATCGATGCAAGCATTTTTTTCATCTACACATTAATTGAAACCTTTTTTACTACTTTGTGTTTACACTTTTCTATTTTATAAGTTATAACCAACATGACTAATAAGTAACAACTAACAATAAACGATAATCGCTATAATAATTATTACTTATTAGTAATTATTGATTACCATTGATAATAAATACTAATATTTTTAATCTATGTTTTGTTATTTTATAGGTATTAGATATTTCAATATTTGTAAGTTATACTAACGTCGGCGATGTCAAATAAGACATGTCTTTTAAACTGGTTTAATTCTATATTCTCATTCTCATACGTGGTCCGTACTCCGTATTAATAATATATTATCACCCCTTTACCACCGCATTTTTAGTGTCTGACCGGAGTACGGGACTATAGCAATTCACATAATATTACAACCTAGGTATTTTAAACATTATTATTATATAGTAAAACTGTACAGGACCTGAAAATTTACTCTGGCGCCACCGCAACAATTTACCACCTAATAATAATACCAAACTATATGGATTTAACAATAGATAAATGACAAGGGTATATACACATATTTTAACCCTTTTATTGTCACAACTGCAAAGGACAGCAATTTCAAAAAACGACAACACAAAAAGGAGGGGAAGAGGGTACTTCTCTGCTATACGTTAGGCATCTATAGACATTGTAATGGATGCATTAACTTTAAATTCAATGATTTATCATACATCGTAGTATACATGGAAATGATTCTGAGTAGATAGTGAGTAGAGACAATTTAACAGACTATATTACCAAGTATATTTAAAAGTAAGCTTTTTAAAATGATAGGTTAATTTATTTATTTTTTTAAAATATTGCATTTTATATTATATTATTTTATTTTATTTTATTTTATATTTTTGCTATTATTCGTGAAGTTAATAGTTGAAATACAATCAAACTATATATCAATAAGTATATATTATGTGTAATCAAATTATTTATAAAACATTACGATAAACAAAATCGACGAGTAAAGACGCATTTACAACTCAGTGTACCTACCGTATCGTTTCATTTACCTACTCAATATGTACATGTACATAAATAAGTATAACTAAATGTTTATAATTCGTCACCTACAAGTTGAATATTATTTCAATTCATATATGATACTATAAATCATAAATACGCACTATACAATGTATAACATTTGCATAAAACGCATGTCCATAGAATAAATATCCCTATAAATATAATCCTGTCAATAATGTGCCTTCATGGCTTCATGACACATTATACTATATCTTTTTGTGATAACCTGAATATCTGCTAATACCACAGGATAAATAAAATAATACTCTCAATCAGTAACACCTTATACTGTTAATTAAATGTGCAGTTATATTAATTATAAGTTGAAAAACGATGTCGATTAGACTCGATTGGGTAAAGCCAGAGGTAAAGCCAAATTTCCACTAAATTTGAAACTCTTTAAAAACAATGTCTAACTATTAATATGATAAGTAATTACAAAACATAATAATACAAGAGTAAATATAATAAGATAATGAGTAATTTACCTACTGTTTTCTTCTACAAAAAACCAATATAGATAACAATTTTTCACATTGAGCTGTTATCTAACCAATTAATTTAATTTCAACTAACTAAAATTCTATCTCTAGACAAAAACTTAGCGTTCTGCTTTAAAGTTTAAACCAAAAAAATTCGATCTCTTTAGGTCTATAAATACATACAATAATAATAATAAAAATTCGGGATGATTTAGAACTTCGATTTCAAACGACAGCGTGTACAATAAAGCATGCAACCATCTTGCTTATATTTTTGCATCAATATACGTGCACGCCATTATTTATTTTTCTATACAGGTAAGAAACTAATAATTATTAACTGTCGATAGCATTATTAATAATACCTAACAAATAAATAACACTATCCTTTTTTGCTTTTAAGGATTGAAAGGAAATACCTATAAAGAATTTTTAATTCCAATTCTTAATTCTGATTAATTCAATTTTTTTTCTTTTCTAAATAAGAAATTAATTTCCTATTAAATAACGAGTATACAGCGAACAATTTCTGTATTATTAACTTATTTGTTGATACTTATTAATTTGAATATTTTATTATTGATTATTATTATTATATCTACTTGGTAATCGAACCTGTATAGATTCAAATAAAAATAATATTCATTTTCAACTGTAAAATTTTGGATTCTTCTTCCACCCTATCTACCTTAACCTACCTAATTACCTAAATCTAAATGACTTCGATTGGTTACATTTCGGAATCATAGTAGGAAATCGAAAATTAAATTTTTAAAGCAAGACACATATAGTAGTGCCATCTAGCGATGAAAGTCATCAACGGATTTCCAGATGCGCACAAATACTTTTCATCAACCAATGTTTTGTATTTTTTTTTTTTTTAATTAAGGTAGGTATATAAAAGCATTAAAAGCAAATATATTTCAGTCAAATAAAAACATGAATCACTAGCATTTTTCAATTATAATATTTCATATACTTATAACTTACTTCAAAGTTAAAATACCTATCAATAAAAAATTCCAACAAAACATAAAGTATACCTACCTAATAAGAATTTTTAACACAAAATGATTGCTTTGTTGAAATAATTTCAACAAGATTTCAATGAAATATGCACCATTGTTTATAAATACAATACTCAATTATTCTATTATTTTATTTTTAATCGATGGTTATACAAAAGAATTCTCAAGCAAATTTATTCTCTCAAAAAAACCTTAACTTTTACATATCTACATTTAAAAACAATTATTTATTATTTATTGATTTTATTTTTCTAGTAGCATATTTTTTAAGCTAAATGTTACCATCACACAACTAATAACTATGAACTAAATAAATAATTTTGAACATCAGATTGTAGGTACTTACCTTTTAAGTGAGGTATGCTTCCACATCGTAATTATTAACGAGTTAAAAGTTACCATCGGCGTAAATAATTGATTTGTTTACTGCTAGTTGCACTTATTACACAATAAATACGAGTTACGACTAATACGAGTACCTAGTATTTGAACAGTATAAAACTAATAAAAAATAAAATAACACATCATTGTAAATTTGTAAAATCAATACATTCATCACTTCGTTCAGAATCTAAAATAGTTGATTAAATATTTAAATCATAACTAAGCTAACAACTATTTTGAAAATTATAAAATTTTCCCGTCTTTTCTTTTAAGAGAGCAACTAAGAACGACGATTTTACTAAAAATACATTATGAAAAAAAAATGAAAATGTAGTTATATATTGAGTAGGTACTAAACTGCATTTATTCCATGTAATTATATACCTAGGTATAGGTTCTGTCAAAGAATGCTTTGAGAAGTGTCGTTTAAATATAATGGTAAAACCTTCGATCCCAGTCCCTACAAAGTAGAAAACAATGTTTTAAAAATTAAATCAGTACAACAAAATAACATAAGTCGATATTCATTAGTAATTAGTAATTAGTTAATACGAGAGGATAACTATAATATGCAATAGTTGCAAACCTTTTTTTTGAAATAAAAGACCTTTATTAATTGGAATAAACGTCTTAAGTGGAACTACAGCTGATATTCCATTATTATTACTTATTAGCGTAACCGCGATTATTTACGCGAGTTGTCACGGTCTCGGCGTAAGGAGATTATAAAATCGACGCCGACGTGTATACGATCTCCTCGAGTCAACGACTATCACTATGTTATCAATTTCCCGCGTCGTATGTTTACGATATAACATTGTGAATTGTGTTTACAAATTTGTATTTCATACAATGCTGTATGCGTTGCTGCCGTTGCTACTTGCTGCTTAACTGCTTTATCTTATTCACATTCCTCGCGTGGATCAACTATTACTTTTAAAATTTTCCATGTTTTGAGTATTGAGCAGTTTTTTTTATTCAATATTTAAATATGGATTTGGAATTCCAAGATGTACGTGCTGAGGTTAAGGGTATTATGGTAAGTAGTATTTTCCATTCTAAGTGTTATTGTGACTAGATGAAATTGTCTCACTATGTCATGTGGTTATCCTAAAATATATTTGAACAATAGAAGATATATTTTCATTTTAATAAACATATCATGGTTACACAATATTATTTTAAAATACCAGTCATTGTATTAGATGTGATGTTCTTACTAGATTTAACTTTGTAATAACTGAAATGATTTATTAAATTTAATGTTTTGGTAACATTAATAAAATAAAATAATGAAAACTGATTTATCTTGTAATAGTTTTTAAGCATTACAATTTTTTTTTATTATTAATTCTGTTTGTATCTTAAAATTTGATATTACCTATATTACAGTTACAAAGCCTCAAAGGTAACCATTTTTAAACATTTGTTATTAAAATGTACATTAATTAGTTCCTTATTAGTTTATATACATGAAATGGCATAGTATCCTACAAAATTAAGTCCCTAACTTAAATTTATCAAAATTAAATTGTATTGTTTAAGTCTACAACATTTAAAAATAATTTACTGGATGCTTATTTATTAATATTTTAAATTATATTTTATCATTATTACATTACATATACATTAAAATATCATCATAAATAATCTAATACCTATTATAAAAATTGTAGTTTTATGTGTTAAATACACCTTTTATTTTTTATATTTTATTATAATTATAAAAAGTATTGTTTGATAATTTATTACAAATCATTAATCTATTATAGGAATAACTAATTTTAATTATACTTATATTTTTTCAGTGCACTGGAAGACTAAAATTTACTGAACAAAATATTGTATTTAAAAATATAAAAACTGGCAAAGTAGAACAATTAACATCTTCTGATATAGAATTTGTTAATTGGCAAAAATTAGTTGGTACATGTGGTATCAGAATCTTTTTAAAAAATGGTAATCTTCATCGATACTCTGGTTTCAATGAGTCTGTAAGTATAATATTACTTTAATATAGGTATACATAATTATTAAAAAATTATAAAATTATTTTCCTATTTCATAGGATCAAGATAAAATTGCCAAATATTTTAAAAACACATATCGCTTGGATATGTTAGAAAAAGAACTAGCCATTAAGGGCTGGAATTGGGGTAGTACTAAATTTAATGGATCAATATTAAGTTTTGATATTGGTAATCTAACTGCCTTTGAAATACCTTTAAACAATGTATCACAATGTACTACTGGCAAGAATGAAGTTACATTAGAATTTCATCAGGTAAAAAAATAATATTTTTAATCATACAATGACAAACTAAATTTTTGGTTTAATGCTTCAGATATAAACTAAAACTTTTAGCATGATTTTTAAATTGTCATGTTTTGGTTGATTTTGAGCTCAGTGTCTCAGCTTCATTATTCAGTTCTAATGACATTAAACATTAAACTAAACCATTGAGTTTGTACATTTACCCAATTGATATTATAATTTATGGTTTTTATTATAGAACGATGAAACACCAGTTAGTTTATGTGAAATGAGATTTCATATTCCATCTGCTGAGCTTGCAGGTGACCAAGATCCAGTAGATGCATTCCATGATCAAGTTATGAAGCAAGCCAGTGTTATATCAATATCTGGTGATGCAATTGCTATATTCAGAGAAATGCAGTGTCTTACTCCTCGGTAATTTATATTTTATATTAAAAATATTAGTTTATAATTATATACCGAAAATGTGTATTACTTATATTAACATTTAAAATATTATTTTAGTGGTCGTTATGATATAAAAGTTTTTCAAACATTTTTCCAACTCCACGGTAAAACGTTTGATTACAAAATTCCAATGACTACTGTTCTTCGTTTGTTTATATTACCACACAAAGATGGTCGTCAAATATTTTTTGTAGTCAGTTTGGACCCACCTATTAAACAAGGTCAAACCAGATACCATTATTTAGTATTATTATTTAATATGGAAGAGGAAACATCTATTGAACTCCCATTCACTGAGTAAGTTTAAAACACAAATTATTTATATCAGACATAATCAGTGGTGTATTTAAATTTCCTGGAAAGGGGGGAGATATGACTAAAGTTGTTGATGTCAAACGTCTCTACAATTTATTTTCTTCTGATAAAAACAACAATAACTAAATAAATATAAGCTTAAGATTTGAAAGGACTGGGAGAAAATATGTCTCCCTAATCTCACTCTGTAAATACACCACTGAACCTAATATTAGTTATTCAAGCTAACTCCAGGTTTATGTTTTATAACATCAAAATGTATTAATTTAATAAAATTAATTTCTAGTGAAGAAATAGAAACAAAATATGCTGGAAAGTTAACCAAAGAACTATCTGGTCCTACATATGAAGTTCTTGCTCAAGTTATGAAAGCTATTGTGAATAGAAAAATCACAACACCGGCCAGTTTTAAAGGGTAATAATTTATTTTTATAAACAAATTATCAAATGCATACCTTATCTTTAAAAACCCAGCATATAATAGAAGGATATTAAAAAAATGATTCTTCATCAAAAAACACCAGTTTCAAAAACTCAGTTCTTGAAAATTATATTTTAACTATTTTTATCATTATAAATTTCAAGTTTATTACTATTCTGTATAACATCATGACCATGTATATTCAGTGTGTTTTAATATATTAAAATGAAGTTTCTAATGAGTAGTTAATTAGTTATTAGTTATTACTTATTACTGTTATAAGTATAAATGTTAAACAAGCCGAGTGATTTTTAAAAATCTAAAAGGGGTGTTGAATAAAAAAAGATTGGGAATCACTAGGTTAAGCGTTAACAGACACTTAACTGGGCATTGTGAGAACGGCCCTATGTTACTTATGCTTATTTAATAATAGAAAAATAAGTATTGTATTATTGTATAATTATTTCCAAGTAAAGTTATTCTCCATAAACTATGTACATAACATTGGTATGAGTAATTTATTTATTATTAAATATTAAATGTTAACATTATACATTTGATATGATATTGTAATTTGTAATATTATTACATATTAACATTGATTAAATATCAATTGATAAACATTTAATGTATATTTAATCAATGTTAATAAGATTATATTCTAAATATACATGTTGTAATTAATTATAACTGTATTGTAAACAAATTAATTTATTGAAAATTATATTTATTATTTTTTCAGTCATTCTGGAACGTCGGCAATTGGCTGTTCTTATAAAGCTGCAGCTGGTTATGTTTATCCACTTGAAAGAGGCTTTATTTACATACATAAGCCTCCTATACACATCCGATTTGAAGAAATTTCTAGTGTTAATTTTGCTAGAGGCGGCGGTAGTACAAGGTCTTTTGACTTTGAAATTGAACTAAAAAATGGAGTTATACATACATTTAGCAGCATAGAAAAGGAAGAATATGGAAGTCTTTATGATTTCATCAATGCTAAAAAACTAAGAGTGAAAAACACTGGCAAATCAGTAATGGAATTAGTATTATTATTTGTTTTAATTATCATTTACTCAACTTTAAACATCATCATTAGGATAAACCTGCTTACACTGGAGATGACTATGGTGATTCTGATAATGAAGCAGAACCTGATGCTTATTTGGCCCGAGTTAAACGTGAAGGACAAGAACGTGATGAAGATGATGATGATGATTCAGATGAGAGTACAGATGAAGATTTCAACCCTGAAGGACAAGAGAGTGATGTTGCTGAAGAGTAAGTTTTATTTTATATGTTTTGAAAATTTAAACATATTGCGTCTTTTATAGGTTTGATAGTAATCCATCGACAACAGAATCAGAATCTGGTAATGAGGAAGGAGGTAGTGGTGAAAAGAAAGATAAGAAAGAAAAGAAAAGAAAAGATAAAAAACCTAAATCAGCTAAAACTATTGTAAGTTTGTTTGAAAATAAAGGTGTTATAGATGTAATACATTTATAATACTTATAGTATTCATTAATTACTGGATCAATAACAAATGATTTTATGGTGTCGAATGCATTATTAAATATATTTAAATATTTGTTATCGATTGGTATAATAATGAAATGTGTAAAATAAAGAAATCGATTACAATCTCTTTTTTAAAAAAAAGAAAAATACTAATTATCATAAATAAATTAAAAACAATGTAAAGACAACTCAAATGAAGGATCTTAGTATCAGTTTTAACTTGAAACTAAATTTATATCACACAAAATATGATTAATAAGGTTATCAACAATTTTTTTTAAGCGCACGTGTATAAAGACTTTTATCATGACTTACATTTATTATACTTAAATCATATATTGACATTATTATAATGCACTTCAGTTAAACCTAAATTATGTGATTGTAATATGGCACTCTAATTCCTTAACTCAAAATCATAATATTTCATAAGTGAAAAAAACAATTTTTTAGTATTTTTCATTCTTATGTGTTTAGGCAACCGCAATCTGACGATAATAATTAGTGTATTTTTTTTCCAATGAATTTCTAACTTTTCAATCATAAATATTAAATAAACAAGAAACTTGAGTATCCTAATGTGCTACAGCAAATTAATAATGTAGATTTATTTCACACGTCATTTTCCGAATTAACTACATGCCTCTATTGATAATTGTTTGTTTTAAAATATTTATATTAAAAATTTTAAATTTTATTACTGTTATTTAAGTTATGTTTTGATTATTTTTAAATAATATTTGTGTTATTTTTATTTAGTCTGAAAAACCACGTAAGTCAAAAAAGGCTAAAAAACCTGATGATGGTAGACCCAAGAGAGCAGCAACAGCTTATATGATATGGTTTAATGAGGCACGTGATGAAATAAAATCTGATAATCCAGGAATTTCATTTGTTGAAATAGCAAAAAAAGGAGGTGAATTATGGAAAAAAATGTCAACCAGTGAAAAATCGGTAAATAATTGCTCTTACTTAATATTTATTACTATGTATTAAAACCTACATTACCTACATTATTAAAAAAATATTTGATTATTGATAATTAATATTAACACTAATTTATATTATTATTTGTGATTAACTATAAAATACAGTCATTTTAAATTAATAATGTTGAGAACATAACAAAAGTGTAAGAATACATTCAATAGCAGTTATCTTATATTATTATAGACATAACTTACTATATAAGTAAATTGGAAACTTTAAAGACTTTTTAAAACTTAAATTATGTAAATATTGTTTTACAATTTTGCTATTGAGTACTTGTACATCGTAATTTATTCACTCGTCGTGTATTGTGCATATATTATATAACTAAAAATTAATCTCTGAATAAATTTTATGCAAAAGGTTGAAATAAATATATCTTAATTCTTTATTACCAATTATTACTTACATAAAATATTGTATTTTGACACTTAACAATAATCTACATAGAATTAGTAGATTTTAAATATTAAATGTTAATGAATGTTATTTCTGTAGAAATATGAAGAAAAAGCAGCAAAATCTAAAGAAGAATATATGAAAGCTATGAAAGAATTTAAAGAATCCGGTGGAGGAGCAGAATCATCTAAGGACTCTAAAAAATCATCAAAGAAACCTTCTTCGCAGAAAAAAGTTTCAACTCCTGTAAAGAGTGGTTCATTCATTTCAAAAGAGTTTATAGAATCTGACGATGATTCATCTCTGAGTGAAAGTGATGAGAAAAGCAATAATAAAACAAAATCTAAAAAGGTTAGTTAATTATAATAATAATAGTATAAAAACCTTGATAATTAACTAATTAATTGTATTCTTCACAATTTAGTTTGAGGATGTGTTTGTATATGTAATTTAATTCAAATTGAATAACTTACAAATTAAAATAATACCTATGAAAATTTAAATCAATGTAAAAAAATGTTTTAATATGAATTAATACTTATTACTTATTTGGCCTTTCAAAAATCTTAATTACTAATTATTTAATTTTTATCATAAAAAAAAAATATTTAAATAATATAGATATATAATATTATCCTTTGTTCTTATACCTTTTTATACGTTCACCTAATGTTTATACAACGACTATTTATTTTAAAGGTGACAGATTAAAGAACCTATTTAAAATAAATTATTCAACTTATGATAAGATAGATAAGAGTATTCTAAGACACAACTAAATCCTGGGATTTGTTGTGTAAATATATGTGTTTTTCTCTTGGCGTCGATGAACTTTGATTAGAACTTCAAATAAGAATTCAATTAAACTACATATTTATGGTCATTATTTTCAAACATAAAAATTAGTTATTAGATTCTTTTATCTTAAGAATCCTATTGACTATCAATATTATGTTATATGACAGGTATACTAGTGCAGATAACTGTGAATGGATTTACTTTACTCAAAGTTGAATATATTTAATACAATTTAAATATAGAAAAATAGAGAATGTAATGTTATATTTCAACACAAATTAAATAAGTGACATTCCAAATAGTAATTTAAATTAATTGACTTATGTGTACTTCATAAAATCACTACTATACTGGCCTTAAATCGTATACAATGAATAGAGCTACTGTCTTATTTGAAACTAACATAAATAAATGAACTTGGTACAATTTTGTATGTGTTATAATTATGCTATACAATTAACTAAATTGGTTTCAGTTAAAAATAATTTTAATTAGATATTATTTTTAGTGTTCTGTGATCTAATAACTGATTTAAAAAAGTATACAAGATGATATGTATTAAATATGTAAATAAAAACTTGAGAAAATGTATAACAATAATACAGTAGTAGGATACAATAAATAAATACAAAATAAATAATAATATATAATATGCACAGAGTACGAACACACATGTGCTATGAAAAGACCTAGCAAAAAACTTATTACTAGTTAATTACCTCCAGTACACTCTTCATTTTGTTGTTAAAATATATATTTTATGCATTATCCTTGAATATTGATTATTGTTCACATCAAATTTTGACCATGAATAAATTAGCCTTATTGTTAAATATGGGTAAATATAAAATATAATATTTTGTGTAACTCATATTAAGGACTTATTCTGAAAAAATTGTATGTTACAAACTTATAACTTATTAATAATATATTATTAGTTGTAATTAATAAAAATAAAACTGTTTTATATTTCTAGAAGTCTTCGGATGATTCAAGTGATGACAAAAAATCCCCAGTCAAATCTAAAAAAACAAAGGATGAGTCTTCTAAATCAAAGAGAAAAAAGGTAATTTATAATTTTTTACCAACTTATACTAACTTTGCTAAATGTTTTAATTATAAATGTTTATGTGTCTAGGAGTCATCTGATGGCTCGAGTGAAGAAGAAAAGTCAAAATCTATGAAAAAAAGAAAAAGTGATTCAGAAGATGATGATGTAGATGAAAGTAGTGGAAGTGCTTCAGATGTTAGTGATTCCGATTAAATATTTTTATTTTGGACTTGTATAAGCGCACAACAAATTATAAGCTATTTATTATTTTTTGTGTTTTATTATCATTTTTTGTGATCAATTTTTTTTATAACAAAATTAAACACAACATAATATTACTCTACATTTAGATTTCATAAATCTAATTGATTATGAAGTATTATTATACCTATGAATTGGTTTTATGTTTATTACTATAGACTAATGGCTTAATGGAATCATGTACAGTAAATTTACGAGAAAAAAATTACTAACATTTTATTTTTTATATTGTATTCCTTATTAATTTTTTTTTCCATTCTTTCCACAAAATGTTTCAAAAGTTGTTACAAAAATGTAAAAATTAAATAAATTGAATTACTGAAAATATATTTTTCTTAAGTAGAAATCATTACATTACCATATACAATAATTTTCCAAGGCTATAGAAAATTTAAAGTTTAGCTAATCGATAAAGCCAGAAAATGTATCAAACGTATTTACCTTGATTTTACTGTAACAATAAAATATTTTAATCTAACTCTAATGGTTAGGCTAAAATCATAGACAATAATAAATTTATACACAAAGGATGAGGACTAACTTCTTAATCATTTAACAAATAATCAATATAGAAAGTCGAATTTTTAAGAAGATTTGAAGGTCTAATATATTATACATAATACCTGTACTCATCTTTTAACTTGGATTAATGTATAATTGAGTACAGTTATAACGTACACAGCAATAGTGTACAGTACTAAACTACTAAAGCGCCCGTGTGCTCAATAGAAAGAAAAATATGCACTAGTAGGTAAATGCCAAATGGCAATAGTTTAAAAACGAAACACTTGTAGAATGTAGATTATATTGGTGGCTAATCATAGTGTTTAGAACTGGGGTTTTTATAATTGTATCTAAATAACAAGTAGCTCGGCCAACATCTTAAAATCTATCGAAGTCTGCAGTGATATTATCTGGTTGTTGTTAGGAAGCTGATAGATCGCATCACGAACAACAAACAATAGTTTGCCTTCCTTCAAGTATCGGGTTGGTGTAAAATCATTTTCGTTAGGTACATTCGATCACATTTTCAGCGGTGATACATTAATTCGTGAGTGGTGTTCGGGTTTGTAGGTAGTCATCCGGAGATAGATAACCAATTCTTCTTTTGGCTCCTTAATATTAATGTCCGCAGAAGACGGCTGTACTTTTGTGTCGTTTTCAACACGTCGTAAAATTAAGGATGAGCTCTCCTTAAAATTATTTTTCGAATCCTCCTCAAAATGGTATAGCCGAGGCTATACAAGGAGTTTTCCATCCAATTCAAAACTCATTGTTTCTTATTGAAGTAGCTTTAGACGACGGAAGTGATATGCCGAGTAATAATCCGTGGCGGAAAACGTCGGTTAGCTTGCGTTTTAGCTGGCGAAGGCTGAAGTAATAAAAGCGTGGCTTATTACATCCGTTGTGTATACTCCGATATTAACCAACGCATTTTCAATTCAACGGAAAATGCCGCGGAATACGCCGTGTATCATGTATGACCGAAGCACCGGACTACCGGAGCTTTAGCGTTTTAAACGCGCTCGAACTCGATTGACATACATTTCGTTGTTCAAACAATCGTCAGCTGGTATTATCAGGTTCATGGATACCCTTACCGGCCTATATAAATACTTATAATATTATAATTTATAACTGTAAGACTGTATGCGATAAGGATAATTTATATTAATATGATTAAAAAAACTTTTTTTAACTTTTTTTTTTAAAAAAACTTTAACATAGGTAGGTAGTAGTTACTTACATAATGTTTTACGCATTACTCTATACCTACACGAATTGTATATTTGTATACATATTACCTATAGGTATATTTTGTTATTTAGATACGGTAGGCACGTATACGTGGTTGGGGGTGTATCCCCCCAAAGAAAATTAATACCTAGTTGTGTAGTTTATTTTTTATCATACTTCATCGATAAACATTAAACATTGATTATTGTAAAATTTTTTATGAAACCCCCCGAAAATTTTTTTTGCGTACGTGCCTGTAGATACGAATGTGAGATCGTTTAATTTCCTAACTGAACACTAAAGTATAGTAAAGTCGTAAATTATTATTTTGTATCTACCTAATATTATTTTAGGTAAACTACTGTAGTCTTATTGTTTTACAGATACACACATAAATTAATAATTAGGTAGATACACTTAGCAGACTACCTTTAATGGAATTTCGAATTCGCATAATCAATCAGTGTTGATCATTAGGTACCCGGATAGAAATAATTTAAAGCATCTATTTAAATAAAATAGTTATTTACTTACTCAACTATTATTTAGTGATTTTTTTTAAGTAATTCCCTATGTTTTATTCAGTTTTAGTTATTTTAGTACAATATGTTTAATTTTATTGTAGCTATTTTTGAGTTTATTCATAAACTAAAGTCTGTGGTATATTGTTCATTCTCTATTAATCCAGATAATAATAATAATCTTATTCAAAACATGTAATTAGTGCCTACCTATTTACGAGTGTACAATACCTATTTTAAACTTTTATAAATGTCTTAACTACGGTAGGTAAAGTAAATTATAAGGTCCTAGCTAGGTAAGTACGTTATAATATAATCGAAAAATAACATTATTAGTTATTCGTTCTTAAAGTGCAAATGTAAAAATAGATAATAATTGTTATTTTCTAGTGAATAACTATTAATGACTGTATGCAATAAGAAATATCGATAAAAATCGGTTTAGTAAGTACCAACCTACTGGATAGGTATTTATAATTATAAATATTAAATATTATGATTATACTCTTTGTTCGTCATCGAACGAGTCCAGTCTAGGTAAGTCCATTTGTTATAATATAGATGTTCAACGAGCAATGATAAGATGATCGCTAAAATAATTTATTCAAAAATGTGTTGTGTCACACTGTCACAACACTGACGATTTATTGTGTATTCATGGATAAACTAATACAACTTAATCGGGCACAATGAGCACGTCATGGTACATAGTTTTTTCTCATCTAAGTGTTTATGAGACACTGTTTTCTTAAATGCGCAATTACGCGTGCCAAAAAATAACTGTTAGGAATGGACGGATATATGATCGAATTATTATATTATTATGGTAGACAGTAGGTAAACATCTGCGGAGATACCCAAAAGCACAAAATGAATTTGCGCTTTTGTCCCTTGGTAGTGGGATAAAAACGGAAATAAGTGGATTACCTAATACAGTATTTTATCCTTTTCGCGAAATTGCATGTGTGATGTATCTGCGTTTTATAATAACAAATTACGAGCGCATGTAAACTCCGCCACAAGAACCTTTTTTACTGTAAACTCCGCCAGTGAAGAAAATCAAGTAGTAGTATAAAATTAACATGATATTATATTATTAAAAAAAAATTACTATATAATATCATATCGTTCACATTAAATATTTAAATCATAGTAAAAAAATCATTAAATAATCGTTATATCAAATAATCCAAAAATATATAGTTAGGTATGTCATATAATATGTAATCTAAGATGATGTAATATAATTTGTAAGTATTCTAAGTCTTGTATTACTCCATTAGTGTACCAATTTATAGCATCCTGTAACACTGTCATTTTTTTTTTTAATTTCGAATTTCGAAACTGGAGAGGTTTAAAAAATGTAAATATGCTTTTCAGTGTAGCGGAGAAACTATCACATAGCCAATGGCAAAAAGCACGTTTTCGATTTTTTCAAAAGATAAATGTTTTATTTGTTGAAATTCATTTACAGATTTCTCAATTAAAAACATCCTTGGTAAAATAAAAGAAAAAACCACTGTCATTTGATCTCAACTACTCTTTATAACCAATTTCTACGATACCTAACACTTCTAACTTTTGAATAATAATTAAATATTTAAATTTATTAACAATATCAGTTATTCGCAATCGCATCTCTTCTAAATTTTTTATTTTTATGCAAACCATCATTATTGTTAATACCGTGTTGAAAGCAGGTGATAAACATTAAACGGTATGGTATTAAACATTACAATTTACAATATTATGTCACGCGTTATCTGCTTTCAAAGTCGACCGGGCAGGCGTGGAGCAACGAGGTGCCGCTAGTTTCCCGTAACCGAACCGCGTGGCAAGTGAACTTCGATAACAGACCACTTTAGTATCGCTTCTATGGAATGTTACAATATTGTTTTTTGTTACCGCGAGCAAATGCCAAAACCGAGAGCGGCAATCGCATCAGTCCCGTTTTGACGCGCGAACGAGTGCTATCGTCATCGCGTCAATCACGTTATCGTATTGTTTTCCTGGTTCGTTTTTATATTTGCATAAATATTATCAATATAGTTGATCGATTACCGTTTATTCGCCTACACGCCGCAGTGCCATGCAGTCGAAAACGCATCTGCTCGAAGACGAGTTTTCCGAACGTAAGAAATTTCTTATTATTGTTGTAATAGTTTCGTCAGGTTATCGTATTATAAAATATGTACCTATTGTACCTAGTTAGTACTTAGTAGTTACATATTGGTGCGAGGAACTCATCCATATGTGTATATTATGCGAGTGAATGACGTATGTATTGGTTGTTTGTTTGACCAGGGTGATGCAGGTACCTACTCATTACTCTTATTTGTTTTAATAATTTATTTATTAAATATAATTGTTGTAGGCTGTACTGTATCGTTGTAACTTGTAAGCTTTATTCAAATTGCTTGTTATATTTCAGTTGGCATTTAATAAACACTATAAGATTTTTGTTAATTATTTTACTCGAAACTGATTATTTTGTGTGTTTAATAAAACTATGGGAAGAAATTCCATGTCTACCATGAGTACCTACAGAGTAAAGTAGAACCTTTTGTTAAAAAAAAAATTTAAAAATATCTCACTATTATATGCACCAACTATTAAGTTGTATTATACATTTTAACCTATACAAGTTTCTAATTTACCTCATTACGTATTATTATTATTACTAGCATACGATTATATGAATATATTTTAATCTTGTTGATATGACTATATTATCTACAGACTACATTATTATTATTGTTCTGATTGACCACGCATGCGATTATTTTGTGCAAGAGTTCTGACTTCTGGTCCTATCCTGTAAGGTCGGATTCAAGCATTTCGCATTCAGGCCTATACAGGTGGACATTTGAATACCTACATTTTAAGGGGAGGGCAGCTTATTTATATTTTGTTATTTTTGAGTCTTTATAATATAAATTTTAATTTATTAAATAAGCGTACCTACATAACATATTTCCCATTGTGAAATATACATCGGGCTAACAATGTATTGTACTATTGTACTTAATGATGTGCGTTTTTTCTCCGATTTTTTCCTTAGTTCACTGCTAACTTATTCAACACTACACAACGTCCCTGACGAATTATGTCTTAATATAATAATTACTAATAAGTAAAATAAGTTATACATAATATAGTTTACATTTATATTAATAATTTGATGATATATTGTGAACGGCACTAAGCAGGTACGTAGGAATAGTAAATAAAGGAATCACAAACTTTGTATGTATGTGTTTTATATTTTTGACAGCCAAACTAATCGGCATGCTTGCATATAATTAATAACTCGATTTCACCTTACACAAGTGTTATAATTGTAACATCTGTTAGTTATTTATAGCTGTGATTACGCATGTAAAAACAATAATAAGGTAATTACCTATACATAAATATCTAATTTATTTGATATTCTAAAACATATAATTCGAAAAAAGTTTTTACTGCTCAGTTACTATTATTTAGTAGATGCATTCAGATTTATCGATCTTCGTCAAGTTAAATAAAAATTGCATAATGCATATCTTACAATATTATAGATACAGTTGGTAGTATGTATTCACATGTCTATCTCCAGAGTTATGATTTGTCTTCTTTTTAATAGTGTAATTATTCATTTTATATTTTTACGTATAGTAGAAATCATTAATTCAAATAAAAATAACCCCAAATTATGTTTTGAGGGTTACCTACATGTATTTTCTAAAATATATCGGGAAAAGTTGTATTACATGGCGTTGTAGTAAAGTAACCATGCTCAAATGTTCAGAGACCATCTTTACAGGTATTGAAATATCAAAAATTCATAAAATTGAAACAAATTTACGAGTATAGTGTACCGGTGTTAAGAGTATCATAGTATAAATAGGCAATAACTTAATATTAATCTAAATATTTTTAAATTTGAATTGTCTTCCTTTATAAAATATATTAATATATATTATGAAAGTTTCAAGTATTTGCTCAGAATCGGTTTTCGTATAATATAATGATTATCAGTGAATTTAAATTAAACACGTCTATTTCCGTAACCTATTCAATTACACCTGCTTTACAGCAGAATGGTTACCTACTTGCCCACTTTTTTTAAAGCTATATCGTGAATAATGTGAATTTGTAGCTGATATAATATTTCAATACCTATTTATTTTTGTATTTTATATTATTGTATAATATTGTGGTTGAAAATGGTTTGTGCTGAAACGTATAATGTTCATAACCACATGCTTTTAAAACAAAATCACACACAAGTAGTATTGAGTGAATACAATACGGGTAGCACCGTAGGGGATTTTGTTAAGTCTACTTAAACTACACTACGTAAAATAAAAATTGAATTTGAAAAAAAATATATATTAAATATTTCTATAAAACTGTATATATTGTGCGCTATAAACTACCTACATAATTTCTAAAATATGTGTTTAGTTCCTTATACCTAAACAGTTTTGTCAAACAATAATATGATTTCCAAATCATAAATTCAGTTATTATTTTTTTTTTTTTATAGTAGCTAAAATTGTACATAAATGACATTATTATATTTTATAGTATTAGGTGCGATTAGGTACAAAACTACAAAACTAAATAAATTGTATATTTTTATCAGAATGAACGAATAGCGATCTGCATCAATTCAACGCTTTCGATAACTAGGTACCTATATTGTTTGTGATTATGATTTATTACTGTAGATAACACTATCGATAATTATTTATCGGATTATATTTTCACAGATATCGTTATTGTTATAATTTATTTACTCATTAATACCTATAGACACCCAATAGCATAGTAAAATAAAGTTTTATATTATCAATAAAAATACTAAATGTTGATAAAAATAATAAAAAAAAAATATATATATAATATATTTATTCAAAATCGTCAAAACTGAGAAGGTATTAAAATTTCATTCAAATTAGTAATTAATAATTACAAATAATCAAAAATGATGCAAAATACTGAATATTATTGATCCTTCGATTATTATTAAAAGTAAACAAATATATGTGTGACTATATGCAAAATAAAATTTTGTATTTACTATAATATTATTGTTCTATCTTATTGTAAATTAATATTTCGTTTATAAAAAGCACATAATGATCTACCACACGAATATGCAAAATCAATAAGTTTGCTATTGCTAATATATTTAAATTTTAAGCATATATGAGACGTAAATCATTAGCCAATACTCAATAGGTATACTTATTTCTTTTCTATAATGTATATTTTTCAGTTTTTACTCATAGTATGAATACTTTATATATGGTACCTAGTATTAATTAATTTTTGTATAATATGTATAACAAAATAAAAATTATGCATCTAAATTCTAAATATATTATTTAATTATCACCGCATTGACTTATGTACCTTATAATATAATAATCACGAAATGTCTAAACAACATCGTATATACATGACCTTACAACAGTTATGAGTCATAAACTCATAACCAAATATTTGAATTCTGCAATAAATACTTTATTGTCTTAATCATTTAAATCTATTCATATTTATATTCATATTAGGTATATTTTAAATGTACCTATGTAACTGATGAATATAACAAACATTCATAAGATGATAAAATACGTGTGGTTATTAAATTAGTAAATATATGATATAAACGGCGTATGTATAGATTATAATTATCCATCGGATTATCATTTACTGATTCTTAGGGAAAATTAGAATACTGTTATGCCGATTATTTAATCCGATAAAAATATAATTTTATAAAATAATACAATTCAAATTTATCTGGTCATTCGTGTTTAAGACAAATTATTGATTTGTACTTAGATAGTTGAAAAATATCAGTTATTTTTTTATTTCTTCCTGGCTGGAACTTTTTTCTTTTTGATAATTCTCATGCATTGTGTTTGTTTTGATTTTAAATTACAATTATAATTATAACATCATTTAAAATATAAAAAAAATCTGTTAATTTAAATCTTAAATAACTTTTAATAGGTTGTATATTTTTTTATGATTCTGTGTTGCACGGGTTGAAGAGTTTAAGCAGGGTGTTGGAAATATTTTTGCTTCCCTCCTAACTTTATCATAAGTACTGCATTTAATAAAAATATTTTTACTTATAAAGTAGGTAACAAAACTGATGTAGATATGGCGTTCTTCGGTTCTTCCCTGTTTATTAGACATTGAATCTAATTTTACATTGTATCTAATTCTAATATCTCTTGATAGAAGTTTTAATTTTCATGAATATTATTCAATATGATAGTCAATAATATTATATTAAATATTATTACTTTTTATTATGTATTTATTCAAAACTTAATTATTTAGGTATAGCCGAGATAGGTAATAGTTGTATTATACTGTTTTGTGTTTTATTCACTATTGTGTTAAGATATTATGTTGCTATCAGATATCAAATAAAATAATTACGAACACGCTGCAGTGTTACTCAAATGGTATTTCTATTAAGTATTTCAGATTTTATAAACACTAAAACACGTATGTAAAGTTTATGTCTTTTATAATAATATGTACCTACTATGTTTATTTTTTTAAATAAGTAATTTATTCAATAACATTGCTATTTTTTTTATAGGTGGAAAAATTCGTGGTGTTCGATACCTACAAAGTTTTTTATTGTTTCTATGCCTTTTCGCAGCTTATCTGCTAAGGGTTAGCATATCTGTTGCAATAGTGGCTATGACGCCTGACAAGAATTCTACTGACTTCTTACTCGAAACGCATTACCACATTCCTGTTAGTAAGAATACATTTTATTATTAAAATATAATCTTATCTTATCCATCTCTCTTAAATATTCCTTTGCAGGGCTCATTTGTGTTCACTTTTCATAAATTTTCGTATACATTTAAACAGCATTTAATAAAGCTCCATTTAGTATAACTTAAGCTCGTGATACCCTCCATAAATTGTTGTAAATTCCTATGCGATTACTTATTCAAGAAATAGAAATTGTTTATGGTGTTTTACTGTTTTAAACGTTTGGATAAGAATAACGACCGTATTAATTCAATTCAGGTTATGTGATTATCCCTTACCAACCAATAAATATTCTATACTGTAAACATTATTTTATCACCTTTTGATTTTTTCATATAAATACAGCGATAACTCCCTAAAAGACACCTTCAAATAGAGAACGTTTTTTTAAACAAACCTCACATTTTCTAAAAAATGAAACCACTGAATAGCGGACACCTCTAGTTAGCGGACAAAATTTCAGCAACCGCAAGAGTGTCCGGTATTTAGATGTTTCACTGTATTATAATATTATATTCTACGCATGTGGATCAAAAGGTATTCAGTTGGACACAACATACGAAGAGTTTGATCTTAAGCGCATTCTTCTGGGGCTACCTTATCATGAACCTTCCAGCAGCCATGATCGGTCGCCGGTACAACAATCAAATGCTATTGGCCATGAGTATGACATTGACCGTAGCTCTCAGTCTAGCCACACCAATGTTAGTGGTCGCATTCAATTGGCCGATACTTGTACTTATTAGGTTCTTGCAGGGCCTAACTCAGGTAAAAGTGTATTATTATTATAGTAGTAATAGTTTTGATTTTTATTAATAAAAAAAAAACCAATAATTCACGTAAATACAAAATTAATCGAACATTAAATATTTGCTGAAATTCAATATTATTTTTTAATGATAATACATATCGCAGCTACACGTCTTATACATGGGCGCCCATTGGGGGAGACAAGATAGGGAACTCCCCCTCTAGGCAAAATATATATGGATTTGTAGTTAAATAAATATTACTATAATATTACCTAAATATTACAAAATACAAGCATCTTTGTACTGCGTTTTACTATTTTAGTCGTCCACTGTCCGAGTGACATTACATACGTACACATTATATTTAATGCTAATTGCTGAGTGTCATTCGTCAATATAATTCTTTTAAATTTTTAATTTTTAACTATATGGAGATTCGATCATATTTGATGATTTGAAAAAGAATGTAATGAAAATTTTGCGTTTATTTGATTTTCTATATTTGTCTATACTTATTAAAATTATTTTTAATTACCTAACTATTTATTTATGTAACATTACAAATATTATAAGCATAGGTTAGGTTACAGGTTTAATTACATTTATATGTGAAAATAACATTAAATCTTTATTATGTTACATTTAAGATTTCCCCCTCCTTAAAATGTTACCTATGGTTGCCCATGCACTTCTATTTACATTTAATAATAATTTTACTACTAATATAAATTATGTATTTATCGTATTAGTGGTTTCTGTTTATCTGATGCGTGTGTATAAGTAATTGCATAATTACAAATATAACTATGTAATTGTAATCTTCAATAATATATTAATATGTCATGTAGGTATATTATTATATATTTAATATTTATATTTAGGCGTTCACCATGCCTATGATACATGGCATCAGCGCCAAGTGGGCGCCACCGAACGAACGTGGTCGTCTCGTTGGATTTGTATTGGGAGGTAAATTATTTTATAGAACTATCGTACGAGGCACTTTTAAGAAGTAAGATCAACTCGAAAAATATTCTTTGGTCACAATAATCATCCTAAATTAATCTAATACATATATTACTTGTACAAGCTACCAATAGATTAACTTATAATCGTATAATGCTGTAGTGACTATAAACACTTCATAATCATCTAGCTATTTTTTTATCAAACTTAAAGCCAATATATTTAAATACAGCAAGTAGATATTATAATACATGATATGTGCCTACATAAATTTATTAATTTTTTTACATGCGTTAAAAATTAAAATAAATCTATAATTGTATATAAATTGGTCACCAAGTACCTAGATACATATGAGATTTAATAACAATTTAAATTGAAAAATCTTAAAATTAAAAATTTATCCATAACGACTATAGGTAATGAGTAGGTATACAGATATTGAACATGCATAATTTAATAATATAAATTTAATAATTGCAACGAACTTTCATCTTGTCGCTTAAATATATATAATATATATGCATATTATAATGTATGTATTATTTATTTTTTTTACAAATTATTATCAGGGCATTAACATTTAAAACTCAACCAAAGCTATCATGAGCTTAATATCTAGCAGAGATATAATCCTATTAACCTCGTGACATACATAATAATATTGTGTACAATGTCTTATAAAATCTTAACTACTTGAAGAAACCTTTTTGTTTAATTGTCAATATGTTTTTATCTATTAATGTTAAGTACCAAGGACCAATAAAAGTTTCCTAATATTTAATGTAACATATACTGTGGTGTACATACGGAAAGGAGGGGGATATGGAGGATAGTTTATGCATTATTGTTATTAGCTTTAAAGTCAATGCCGTGTGCTGTGGAATGATGTTAATGATGAATATAGATTCACCGTATAATCAGCTTAAAATTAGTATAAATTGCTATAAGAATTACTAAATTACTAAAATGTTATATCTATTCAATTATCAAACTTTTTTACTTACAATCGACAATTGTATATTGTATAAATCAAAAATAAATATTTTAAATTACTATTTAAATAGCTCAAAATCATGTAAATTAATTTTTTTAATTGCCTATAAAATGCTATTTAAAATTTAAATTAAATAATTTTTTTTAAATGTTATACCGTCATTAATTTATGAATTATGACAAAAAACTACATGTATCGATTTTGCCAAAACTGTTTTTGAGTAAATTCCCAGTTTGTCGCTTTTTATTGTTCTGTTTTCTCCTATTATTCTGAATAGAGAGATTTTACTTTTGTCTTTTTTAAAGCCAGACCTAATTTGCTTATTTCGGCAGAAATCGCTCTTAATGTTGAAGTTTGAAGTATTATTATTTATAAAAACGTAATGACTAAAGAGAAACACAAAAAACTCGCATCATTGTAAAACCTATACTTTTTTAAATATTGTAGGTAAGAAATATAAAATGTATAAGTGTATATAAGTATAATATTAGAACTAATAAATACAAATATTTTAGTCTTTAGACACCTAATCTGCATAAATATTTTGATTGTGATTTATGACCGAAAATATAGTTGACAATATTTGTAAGCGGTGTTTTGGTTATTCTAAACTGCAGGCTTGCTGCAAATGTTGCATAATAATAACTAATTTTCAATTAGATGCTGTTTTTAAAATAAAAATCGAGATTATTTAAAGAATTAGCATGTATTCTTTTTTTTCCATAAAAGTTTGGGAAACCTTGACTATTGTGGATCGTAATAGTATTCCACATTTATGAAGACCGTACCTGCAATGCAGTTTTCGTTTATCTACTTCAATATTCCGATATTTTTTTATTTGTTTCTTATTATTCAGAAAAGTAGGTATTGAGGATGTTTCTAGTTATTGACTACAATTACCAATTAAATAAAATTGTCTATTAGATACCACTAATGTTAAAGTTGGTCAAATGTTCTGCTCTATAACGTAATGTAACAAACGCAAAAAATATATAAAATAAACATAAATAGACAACTTTTCACTAAATCGTCGATTTTAAGAAAAAATAGGTTTATGACATATATACGATGTACACTATGATAGATTTAATAATAAACAACAGTGATCATTATTTAAAAATATTAAAATTAAGTGAAATTCTAACAAATAGTATTGATTATAAGAAAAATAAATATTAAAAATATTATTCGAATGTATGTGAAGAACTTATATACTGTATTACTGTTTTAAATTTAACTATGGTGTAGGTGTTTTAAATTTTAAAATATAAATTTGAATTCATTTAAAATCTTAAATGGTAATTTATAGTAAATATGCAAAAGATAAATTTGTAATAAGAACTAAAACTAATGTAGATATATTGAGTGTATGTAAATATTGTCATTGTGCTTATAAACAGTAAAAATATTTACTTACTGAAATATTTATATTTATTAGTTGTCTTTGAAAAATAAACATTGTTCATTGTACTTGTAAAAAAAATTAATTTAAAATGTTTAGGTATATACATTTTAAATAAACGTGTAAATATTATATAAAATTTGAAATATTGATTTAAAGTCAATTCTCTGTCATTTTCACATAAGAACATGTGAAATTAACTTTAAATCAATACATTCATTACTTATATTTAATATAGATTTTGTTTTTTAATTAATTCAAATTATAATCCTAATGAATTCGATTTGAATATTTTATAGACACCATAAGGTATTTAAAAGAATTAAAATATAAAATATAATATACCTAATCACATTTTTAAATTTTATTTTGTTACCTACTTTCGATATAATTATAATAGATAATTAATTATTATGTCTAATTTTGATTAGTCATATGAATGTCGTTTAAAACGATTACTACTGTCTTCAGAACTTAATTCGTATAATTAAAGGAAAAATTAACTGTTATTATTATTACTTAGCATTGTAGCGTTAGGTTAGCGTTGTTGCTACTTTATAGACTACAGTGGCGTACAAAAAAAATTATACCCTCCCTTGTAAAAATAAAAAATGTTAAAAATGGGCCCCTAATATATTGTTATACCAAATATAACCCTATAACCAAAAGCCCCAAATTACCGTGCCCCCCCCTCGCAACGTGGGGTCTGCGGGCCCTTAGTTACGCCACTGATAGACTAGTTACTAGTTACTAGTTTTATAGACCCGGTTTTTTCTAAGAAAACTGCGATACTGATATTAAATTTAAAGATACTGTTTGGTTAATTAAAATTAATAAGGTATATTTTTTTTATTAATGACAATATCCTTAATATAAATATTTTTTTATTCAAATTATGTGATTTAACTAAACCACAAAAAAAGTTTCGATATGTATTGAAGAGCCTCGTACGAAAGAATAATTGTTATACATTTTAATAATAATTTCCTGTTTTCATTTTAGGTCTCCAATTTGGCACTGTTATAACTTTGGTTGGTTCTGGAATACTGGCTAGTACTCGATCGGGATGGCCATCGATTTATTATACTAGTGGTGCATTTGGTATTTTCTGGGTAATATTATGGTTAATATTTGGGTCAGAAAGCCCAGATACACATCGGCTAATCACGCGATCTGAGAGAAACTATATAAAATCATCATTAACCCAAACGGTCTCTGAGAAAAAGGTAAAAAGAGTGACATAATATAAGTAGATGTATTATATCATTCATTTAAATAGAAAACATTAATTATTTTTCGAAAGGGGTAGGGCTTTCTATGGGCCTATATATATATGTATATTCTCCTGACTAATAGTTTTTTAAGAGTTTTTAATTTTGTTTATTCCATCACTTACTGGTAATTTTTTTTTACCGACCTTAGAACTTAATAACTCCTTGGAAAGAAATATTTACTTCAATGCCAGTATGGGCTGTTACGATATCACACGCTGGTCACAATTGTGGGTTTTGGTTGCTGCTCAGTGAAATGCCCACATTTATAAGTTCTGTACTAAAGTTCGACATTAAATCGGTAAGAATTTGTTAGTGTAATTATATTATGTTATGTAACTGTATTGCTTGTTTGAAAAAGCCACCATAATATTCATTATATATTTTCGAAATTTATATAACGAATTCAAAATGTTATTTAATTAATTACTAAGTTTGTAAATGTTTTAATATTTAAAAATAGTGAATATTTTAGTAAAAATTAACGTACGATTATTAGTAAAGCAAGATAGTACATATTAATATATTATGTTTACTAAATACTAGACAACAGTACCGTACATATAAATATTAATTATATTATATTGACTTATACTCATTTATTATCTAAAATAAAAAAGTACGATACCAAATGTATAATATATTAGATACAATAATAAGTAAAAATTGTGGTAAACGTTTTCAGGATGGATTTGTGTCTGCATTACCTTACTTGGCCATGTGGCTGTGTCAGTTTCCAGTTACATATTTTGCCGATTATATGAACAAAAAAAATGTGACTTCTCTCACTTTTTCGCGTAAATTTTGGAATACATTAGGTAATATTTTAGACATTACATTTTTTTTTATTCTTAAAGCACATAAGTACATATAATACTCTTAACCACGTAATGTTTAACTTCGCTGTGTTATAATAATTAGAGACCGACAATAATATTGTTTGCATGTTTTTGATAGAACTATATTATATATTTATATACTTAATAAATAAAATAAACTAAAACTGTATTGACTTTTATTTTCATTTAAATTTATTTTATTTTTATTTTTCAATTCATTACCTATATAGAAAAATAACATATTTTTACAAAAATATATAAAAAATATATTGTTTTTAATCCACAAAATGTTTGTTTGAAACAATCAAATAAAAATTATTATGCAATTCGATTTTGTAAACATTTTAGAAGTATAGAAATAAATATTTATTAATATTATTAATTTTTCATTTAAAAACATTAATACGGTATAGGAAGTTTTAATCCAAATAATGCTAAATTAAATCTCGATAAAAATATTAAACTCAACGACATAATAATATACTCGTATTATATATTTTTATTTCATACTATGTACGTGTTTAATATAATTATATTCATGTATATTTACTTTTCTAGAGTCTGTTTTTTTATTTTCTATTATTATAGTTATATTTTGATTAAAATTCTCTGTATAATTATTTTTGTTAAAACCCATTTAGGTACATGGGTACACAGGTACACTTAAAATAATGATAATAGATAAAAAGTTATTCGGACATTTTTAAGCCAAGAACGATTTAAATGGATTCTGATGTATAATTGCAATTATTCACTGTCGTGTTATTTTTGTTCGCATATACAGGGATGAGTGGCGGTGCTTTGGGTCTCATGGTCCTAGGCTATATGGGTGAAAACGCAAACGCAGCCATATGTATGTACGTGTTCGTGGTGGCCATTGGCTGTTGTACAAATGTCGGTTTCAACATCAATCATCTCGATTTGGCACCCAATTACGCTGGGATTTTGATGGGCTTCACGAACGCTGTAGCGGCCTTAGGCGGCGTGTTAGCACCTACTGTTTGCGGATTCATCGTACACGATCAAGTAAGTATATATTAATATAGTTCGTTAGGCTTTTTTTTTAGATTCTGAACGGAGTGATGAATGTATTGATTCTACAATGATGTATGAATGTGTGTGTTTTTTTATTGTCTGTGTACACCATGACTTGTAGAAATAATGCTTCAATTTAAAACTTCAGGGGTGGTTTCCGGTGGAACATTTATTATGCTTGGTGCATTATAGTCTTATTGAAATAAAGAGTAAAAAGTTTCCAGCAGTTTTAAAAAAAAATGGGGAAAAACCATAAATAAGTGACGGAAAACAGGAATTTTTACTCAAAACAAGTTTTTAACTAAATCGATTTTTTTATTATAACTCAAAAACAAATCATTGTAAATATTTAAAATTTTCACCAAATGTTTATGTTAGCGTTATCTATACACGTCATACACGATTAAATTTTCAAAATATTTTGGATTTTTTGAGCTATTTATAGACAACTAACATTTTGATTTTTCTAATTATATTTTTTTGAAATGTCGATAAAAAATCTTAAAAATTTATTGCAAGGTTTTTTTATAAGTTCTTTTTATGGTAGTTAAAATAAATCAAAAATCGTTAGTCACAATTTTTTTTATAAGCGTTTTAAGTTCAAATTTTTAGTAAATCAAAAATTCACGCGTAAATTAACGGTTTACTATCAAATAATTTTAGATTTTTGTTATAATTAAAAATTACTGGTCGTAGAAACTTGAAACATACACCAGTTGTTTAAATTGCCATTTTCTGTACATGATTGAATTTTGACGTATTCAGGTCATTAAAAGTTAAAACATAAACCATCTTTTTCACTACCCAATGAAAAATATATCCTAGGTTGACAAATCATATCCGTTCAGAATCGTTTTTCGTATACAATATAATACCTATCATTGCATTCACATTTAACACATCCATTATAGTAACCTAACCTAACTATAATAGTAAAACTACTGTATGACCGAAGTCCACTCGATACCTATATTGTTCAACAGAGTGTTACTCATTTAACCACACGAACCACCCTTTTTACGTATACAAATACGGTAAGTCATCGAATTGAAATCGTCACCTATAAAAAGCAATTGGGCTCTTTGGTTTTCATTATTTATATACGTTTTATATTTTAGACTTCAGTGGACGAATGGAGGGTCGTGTTCACGCTGGGAGCCGTCATACTTTTCTTCTCCAGTATTTTTTACATTGTTTTCGGATCTGCGGAGGTGCAGTCGTGGAATGAACCTAGAAACGAAAATGGTAAATTGAAATCATTTAAGTATTCACTTTAGACGTATAGTATCTACATATAGTACATAATATTCAGTGATGTGCTCTAGCGAACCACGTATTATACTATACAATATATTATACAACACATTTGGCGAACCTTTATAGGTTTTGTCACACGCAAGTGGAGCAAGTGTCATATACAGAAAATCATTCGTAGGGAATTTTTAGGTTTAATATGGAAAAGAAGGTTAAAATTAATTAACAAGCGGGGAAAATATTATCCGTTCAAAAGTATTTATTTGGCTCGCAAGTACAAAAAGGTTTACCGTCCCTGCTATACAGTATGTCCCAAAAGTCCCGTATCACCCTTAATATCTCCATGTAAAATCACTATATTTAAACGCGGTTTTTTTTACAGTACTAAGTATGAAAATTCTGATTGAATGGCATAAAATTCATTTTTTTTTTTTTTTAATTCAAAAATTTTCAAAAAATTTTTTTACGCATTTAAGAATTTAAAATTTTTAAGATAGCCATTTTGTTGAACATATTTTTTAAAACAGTTCAAAAAAAAAAAATACTAAAATTAAATAAAAATTGACCAAGTTAGAGCAAGTTATGTTTTTGAATAATTGGTAAAAAAATCAATTATTGTTTCACATTTCAATAATGAAATATCTAATTTCAACACACGAAAATACTTTTGCGTTCCTAATTAAAGTTTTGATTTGAATAGAAATAAAAATAGCCGTGTTATATCGTTTGCTGAACAGTGAAACTGGTTACCTATTTTTAAGTATTTTAATTATCATGAAGTGAACCTAAAGTTACGGTATTGGACATAATCATACAGTTATAATTAATGCGATTTATAATAAAGATAGAGCTAGTTGAGTAGAGTATGTTTATAAATAATTGTAATAATAGTTATGTAGGTATGCTGTTTTTAATGGTAATCTGTAAACATCTAATTATTAGTGAAGTTTTTAGGAAAGATTAAAATTAAAATTCAGATAATATTTTTAAACTTGATTGCTAATATAAAAAAAGATTTTATTACATAAAAACGAAAATAATTCATTACATTTTTATTTTTATAAATGTTCGAAATGACCTCCATTATTTGCAACACAGAGTTGAAGTTTTTCGACCCAAGCGTTCTTAACATTTCCTAATGTCTCGGGTAAGATATTTTGAATATTTTGTTCAATTTTATGACGAAGATCAGGCAATGAACACGACGGATACACAAGATTTTTCAAATAACCCCATAAAAAAAAATCCATCGGTGTTAAATAGGAAGACCTAGGTGGCCAAAGCACTGGACCCCTTGTTCCCATATATCTACGTGATAATTACGTGATTTGATACTTAAAAATAGGTAACCAGTTTCACTGTTCAGCAAACGATATAACACGGCTATTTTTATTTCTATTCAAATCAAAACTTTAATTAGGAATGCAAAAGTATTGTCGTGTGTTGAAATTAGATATTTCATTATTGAAATGTGAAACAATAATTGATTTTTTTACCAATTATTCAAAAACATAACTTGCTCTAACTTGGTCAATTTTTATTTAATTTTAGTATTTTTTTTTTTTGAACTGTTTTAAAAAATATGTTCAACAAAATGGCTATCTTAAAAATTTTAATTTCTTAAATGCGTAAAAAAATTTTTTGAAAATTTTTGAATAAAAAAAAAAAAAAAATGAATTTTATGCCATTCAATCAGAATTTTCATACTTAGTACTGTAAAAAAAACCGCGTTTAAATATAGTGATTTTACATGGAGATATTAAGGGTGATACGGGACTTTTGGGACATACTGTATATTTTAATGATAATATAACGCGTTATAATTCTGTGCGTTCTACACTTATGTCAGGGCCGATGCGCACTAGAGTGGTTTTGACGCACTGTGAAAACAAAATATATTAAAGGTAATATCGGTCACTACTCATTTAAGTCATTTGAGACACACTAACACTGATAATTTAGGTATGATTAATAATGTCATATAATACATAAGTACCGTTTATTATAAGAGTACACTCTCTAGGTATCTATATATCATAACATGTTTTTTAACACTTACTTTAATTTTTTTTTTACAAGATCCCTTTAAGTGTTGTTATACCAGGAGTATACATATTATAATTACTAATTAATAAATATTTATCTCTTGAATTGTGCACAACTATTAAATTATAGAAATTTTAAGTATGGAACTATAATAGGCATAAGACTTAATAATGTATTATAATGTACAAATTAAAATAATATTATGTAATGTTATTTTTTTACAGTCGGCGTTCGGAGTTTCATGCAGATGAAAACAGATTACGGTTCTTCTTCAAAATATACGTCTTCATCATCGTCGTTTGGTAAATTATCGTGAATTTTAACGATTGACACTGAAAAATCAAAACGTTTTATTTTTCTTCGCCCACAGTTAAAGTTACGTCAAAGTATACTATGTTTGTACGACAATAACCAAACACATTTTTTATGGCGAATAACGTAGCGCTGCTAACTCTTTAAAAAAACAATGATGGACATTATTTTTTATATATTCTGTTGTTGTTATATTTTGGTATATTAAAGGTTTACAATTTGATATATTTTTAATTGTCGTTTACGTTTTTTAAACTCTATAAGTTATAACTATCCTGCAACAAATTGTAGCTTATTATATTGTTGTTTATTTGTATGTGAAATAAACTCATACCTATTTGTTTTTATATAATTGAGGAAAGTATAATATATTTTTAAATATCAATATTGTATTATTGTCAAATATTACTATTACTTAGATTTAAGCGTGAAATTATTTTTATTTGCAATTATAAGTAATATACGTTTACATAGGTACTAAGTTAAAGAAATATGTAATTGAAAGTAAATATTGTAATAAACTATAAAAATAAAAAAGTATGAAAAATTTAGAAAATAATTATTATCAATATTTCTTTGGTAATATTTAGAGCATATTATAGTTAAACACTTCCATAATTATAATTACTCTAAAAAGTTCATTACATTTTACCATTCAATTCCATAATATATAATAACCATAATTAATTATGGTTTACTAATGTATGATAGAAACATAATATGTTTTATATTATGTGTAAGAGAATGTGTTATTTTTATTGATACTTATTTGTTATTACTAAGTTATTAGTGTTATTACCTTTTATAACTTATTATTATATACCTATTATCCATACTTATTAATTATAATTTTTGTTTTTGGTCTGTGTTGGTGTTTACTACCAAAACATGCACTGAGTGAATAAATTGTATTTACCTGATGATTAATGGTGGAAGGAAGTCTCGAATCCTTGCACGCAAAAACCGTAAATTTTCAATATTTATGTAAATATCAAATTAATATTAAGACAAGACAATATATCAAATATTTTTTAGATAAGTCTCCATGGGCCCCCACACGAACAAGAACACGCTCTAAAATAAATGAAAACACACAAAAATATACTCAACGTATATATTTTAGTATACTTTTTATAATTGAACAACTATAAGTACAATATAATGATTTTTATAGCTTATAACTAATAACCCATTACTTTAATATTATTGCTTTTATATATAGAAAAAAAATCAATTACTTTTTCTGATTCTAGAATTATATGTATTATAATTTTACCAAAAGCTCTTATAAAATGTTCATATATTATTGCCTGTTGGGATATCTGAATTCTGAGATTTCTTTAATTAAATTTGTATGTAAGTTATAGGCACCTATTTGCTAACGCTTAACGTTAACATCCAGACATCCGGTTACATTTTAAAATTAAATGTTTTGGTGAATTCCAGGTTTTACACAACATAGCGTGGTGGTTATAGACTTATAATAATGTTACTATTTCTCAGAAGATCTAAGTCCAAAAATTGGTTTCTCAGGATTTGTTTAATATAAAATATAACCTATAATAACTGCAAGATAAAAATATCTTTACTTATTAAATACTATAATTATCTACCTGCACGGACTAAGATCAAGAGGACTGGAAACGATTTGGTGGTCGAGTAACGGGGAGCCAGACCGCAATTGTTTCGATACCACGAATTAAGTATATCTAAATTTAATTTCTTTTGCTATATTCTATTCCAAAACCATGGTTTGTGGTGTATATAGTGTGTATGGTAACCGGATAAAAAAGCCACCGACAAAAAAGACGAATTTTAAATCAAGTATCATATGAATTTTCAACTACAAAATTACTTGTACATTTTACAATAATTAATAATATAAATATATAATAATATAATAAAAAAAAATTGTACACAAAAAAACACACATCATTGTAAAATCAATACATTCATCATTTCATTCAGAATCTAAAAGATAAAATTTATAGTTTTAAAATATAATATGAAAAACAAATAATTAAAATGTGTGAGCAATAACTGTCAAATATTCATCCGTTGTCCGTTATGTTAAAAATGAATACAATTAATGTAATTAAGAAAAGTTAAAATTATAATTTAAAAATATAATATAAAATAATCGTATTGTGTAAGCAATAGCTGTTAAATATTCGTCTATTGTCCGCTGTGTTAATCCATCACCATTCACCACATATTTTATAACATTTTTCTTGCATTTTTTCATAAGTTTTTTTTTTTTTTACTTGCCTATTACGAATTGGGCTAACTTCGTTTCATCAGAAGACAACTCTAATCTCATTTTCTTTATTAATGACCAAATAGAAGGATGATTGTGGCCTACTAATTTTGAAAAACGATGGTTCCACCCTTTTTTTTCGATGTCCATTATCAAGGGTAGTTTGATAGACATTCCATATTGATGGTGGATAAAGCGGTGCAATATTTCTAAGTCTGATACCATTATTCGGATTATGCTGAACACTTCTGTAAGACCGATGGACATACGTGGTATTAAAATAATCGACTAAATCTGTTGCCTCCGGTGGCATAATTGTTCTTAAAAAATCCATTCCCTCTAAAACTTTGTTTTCTGGTAAAAATGCTAAACTATCGAGGAGTTTTCTACAAAATAAACTAAAATCATTATTATTTCTATACATATTTTCAAGTCCAAGATTCTGTATTTTTCTATGTGTGCTTTGAGTAAGGTGATAAAAGTACCCTTTAATACAAATATGGTTTCCAATTGTATTTTTTAATGCTTCAATAACAGCCTTTTAAAAATCCACATGTACTATAAGAGGATCAAGATAAATTTCCCTCTCATTGCATTTTTCTGATAAAATTATAATTAATTGTTCGTAACTAGACTGGGTTTTTCTTTTCAATAAGCAAAATACAGGTGTAATAAATATTGTTTTTACTCGAATCCGAATTACATATAGTTGTTGAAATTCCGTCGACGATAATGCAAAGTTGCCATCCATGAACTATTCTTCAGCTTCTGATAACAATTTTAAGCCGTCATCTGTGGCAAAAATTGTAATACGTTCATCCGAGTTTGAACCATTGACGTATAGCAAAAATCTTTTAAAATTAGGCTCACCAGTCGTGCACCAATTACCTATTAATAATTATTAATTAATAAAATAAAAATGTGTTTATTGAAATATTTTTTAAAATTGTGAAGACAAACAAAAAAGGTTTTCATAGATAATTGGTGGATTTTAATTAAAAATACCGGAAAATAAACTAAAAATGCAAAAAAATGACATAAAAAAATTAAAAACGTCAAGAAATGCAAAATAAAAGTTTTATTAATGAATTCGTTTGTACATAATACGTTAAATAAACGTAATTTTATCACGGAAAATATACGAGTATACACGTTTATTATACTGTTATTATACGAATATTAACTATGTATATATGTATTCACCAAAAATATACTCATTATATACGTATATTATACGTGCTAGATACGTTTACCGGGTATTAGTGGCGTAATAAAAAAATTTGGGACCCCGCAAAAATAAGAAAAAATTAGTAAAAATAGTACTGTCACACTACAATACTACATAACTTTGTAGACTGGAGACATAGAGTAATAAAACGTTTTATCGTTAATAGGTATTGTTATTACTTATTGTAGATCACGATTTAAGATACCTAGTTTAAACCTATCTTAAACCATGTATAGGTAAGACACACAATAAGATTATTATTAAACATTTACCATACGATTACGAACATATTTTGTATAATAGATTATTATAAATATAGATTAACACTAATTTAATTTGAAAAAACCAATTATTCAATTTTTTTTTTTGCGAGAATTAAATTTACTACCAAAGGCCCCTATTACAGTGCCCCCCCCCCCGCAACGCGTGGTCTTCGGGCTCTCAGTTACGCTACTGCTGGGTATGTACTTACAAAGCAATATGTTTCACAATCACCGAAAAAATGCACTTTCCTACAAATTCACAGCCTTAATTATTAATATTTTTTAATTTTGTAATTACCTTCGAGCTTCGATCATAGTAGAATTAATAGGACAGTTTTTTGATCGTTGTCTTCTTAGCATGCGTTTTACCGTGTCTTCAGTGGGCATTCTAGCTTTAGTTGCTGTTTCTATTTGCGATACATTTTCCGTAAATATTTCTACAGGATTTATCATACTATAAGAAGAAGTTACTTAATCCTTCATTTTTTGTATACATTTAGTAACTTTTATTTCTTCTTTATCGGGTAGATGATAATGTGGATTTTTTTCTACAGGATTATCATGTTGCAATTCAGTGTACATTGTCCCTGTACACTTGAGAAAACTCGCTTTCATACAACGCCATGTTATTTTATTTTTCCCCAAATGCTTAATGACATACATATGACCATTAAAACAAATTTTGTTACCTCCATTGTTTGTTTTGACAATTTCCATTATAAAAATTCAAAAAAATTTCTTACAAATTTTAACACCTTACACTTTTATTTCACGACGTTTATATTGTACACAGACTGAGCATAATGGAAACTAAATAGTGTATAAAAGATAAAATTTTACCAATTTCCCAATCATATGTTTCGGTCAACCTATAATAATATTGGATAATAGAGACAATCACATTGTACATTATATTGTTCACATAATACAATACTTTAGATACTAAGATACCAACACCAGTTTTAAGATAAAGTCAAATGGCAATGACTTTTATTGCTATATTTTATAAACCTTAATCAGTTTAATATCTTATATGTATTTCAAATGCATAAATGTATAATTATAGTATTTATACCTATAGTTTAAAATATTTGACTTATTTTTTATGGTTATAACTTAAAGATACCTATATCAAAAAAGGATTACATAATTCTTCACATAGTTAAATTTTCAAAATATTTCATTTATTTTTAGCTAACCTAACCATTCAGTTTTAGCGCAAAAATAAATTCATGTCTTTTTATCCATGGCTTTTTTATCGACGGCTTTTTTATCCGTGGTTTTTTTTATCTTAGATTCAGTGTGTATACTTAATAGTTAATACCGTGATTAATACTATGTCATACTATACTCGCTGGACAGGGGGTCGATTCTTGAACGGCGCTATTTATTAGTCGTATACTACAATTTGACGTTGTCGAATGAGATTCAATATTTACATGTTGGAAATTTATGGTGACTGTACCACTGAATGAACACACAAACACCAAAGTTAGGTAATAAACAATGTATAGTGGACATAATATAATATTTTTTAAGAGTAATGTATTAATGTTTATAAGGTAAAAACAATACAATGCCTAAAATAAAGTTCATTTAACTACTTTTATTATAATAATTTAAAGCAAATATCTAATTTCTTCTTTTTTTTTTGCTTATAATAATGAAACCATAAAAATAAATCCTTTCAAGTACCTACTAATAAATGAACTGTTGTTATAATTAATTAAATAAATGTTTAAATAGGTTAAGTAATAATAAATGAATTATTAATATTAATAATAATAAACATTAAACTGTAGGTACTTATATATTTACAAATGTTTGCAGGTATTTTACAATTCATGGAATACATGTTTTTATTTAATAATTTTGTTGGTTCTGTTTACTCTACTTAACATTTTTTTTTTTTTATATTAAAACATATCTGTTGCAGACCATTTCCAATTTAATTCAGACATTGTTATGGTCTTCACTTATATATTATTCAATATTTAAATTTAAATATGAGTATTATTATATTATAATATGTACCTAAGAATTATGATATAAATATAAATAGGTATCATTTCTGTGGTCATGAAAAGTTATGTATGCCAACATTTGAATGTTATAGTTGTTTTATACATTATAAATATATAGTGTACCTACATATCCTAGATTACTTAATAATACAATCTAAAGTTTAATTTGTTCATTCATTTGTACTGTAACACATATATAACACATTTTTATTAAATAATTATATTTATATCATACTTATCATAATAATACTGAGTTTTTTCATATTTAACATTATAATAATTATTAAATTTAATGGAATTAACATGTATTTTTTTTCAGTTAATAATGAAAACATTATTGTTAATAAGTAATAACAGTTGTCAACCAATTGAGTTTACATGTAATGATGAACTTCCTAAATGTTGGGACTTAAAACAAGCAAAATACTTTTGTGAAGAATATTCATGGCTATGTTTCAAAAACAAAAGGTTGGGTTGTAATATATGCTATAAAATAAATATAAATCTTAATCAAACTGGATTCAATGTGACATTGTTCTATCTGGAAATAGTATATTCAAACAACAAGCTAGTTTAAGAAAGATGATTTCCAAGCATCAGTGTAGTCAATCACATATCAATGCAGAGAACATAATTTACTTTCAGATTAATATGCTTTGAAATGATAATTGTTCAACTACATTTAGAGTCCACCTTTATGTTTTTTTCCAGTTCAACCACTGCATAAATTACTTACTTTACGCCATTTTTTCCAGTCTTTTACCGCTCCGGGCATAGCATTTAGGGATTCGGCGATTGCTTCCCAACGTTTCTGAGCAATTTTATATGTAAATGTTGAGTTAAATTTACCACTTAACAATTGAACATCGTTTTTCAAAAACTCGTTTAGTCCAATCATTTGCTCAGTCGTCGCTCGACCTTTACTTTCGTTACTCATTTTAAATTTAATATTTTAATTAGTACCTATGAGCAAATTACTGTATTAAAAATATTAAACATTAATAAAAAAAATTTAAATTTTCAATTTTCGTTTTTTATTATAATTAGCTGATGGATGTATCAGCTGATTTATCACCACTAACAGTTCATATCATAATGATAACCCAAAAACCATATGCGGTTATACGTGGTTATATGAATACCTAAATTTCCTACGACTATATTGTAGTATACTACAACTAAATTGTCGAGTGGTGTTCAAGAATAGACATTAACAGATAAGAGAAAACGTATACGACTAATCATACGACTATATTGTAGTATACTACTAATTTTCTCTAGCATATCGAACGAGTTCAAGAATCGACCCCCTGCTGCAGTTTTTATAAATGAATTGCAAATTATGATATATAAGATAATGAATTGGAAGATTGAAAATGATGAGGATGATTTTGAAGGTAACTCTTAAAAAATAAGTCAAAAAGTGTAATAGTTGTAGGAACTATATAACTACTTTGTTACAATTTACTTATAAAATACAATTTATATACCTACCTATAGTAACGCTTATCAAGTATTAACAATTGCTTATAAGTTTTTTTCTTATCATTCTGTTACCCAAGTTGTCCATGGGCGATCTTTCTCTTCTTAAAAGTACAATATTAGGCTAAGATGTAAACCTAGACAGTAATGAAAGTACTGAAGCGTTTATGTTTATATCAGTTGTTAACGAAATGTTGGTAAATATTAATGACCATAGGGGAAATTATATCTCTCATGCGTCAGTATCCTGTATATCAAAAATCGTAGTCATTACTCATAAATATTTAAGTTGTCTACTTTTTTGTACTACAGAAACAAGATTGAAAATTCAAAATATGAAAATATTCATGATATTGATGAATTATATTATTAGACCGTCTAATAATAATATCATTTTCATTCTTATCATTATTAATCTGTCCACCCAGTTACTAGGTAGCGTTTAGACCAGCTATGTACCTATATCAAAAATTAAAATATAAGTATTATTATTCTTTGTATCTATATTACGCAAATCAGCAGAGGTATACTTTGAACCATTACAAATTTACCCGTTTCCAATCCTCTCTATCTTAGTCCGTCATATCAATTAATCATATAATTAGGCTTAATAATTTGTAATGTTGTGTATGCGTACCTATATTATAATTAGGTAATTACGATGTGTAACTGTGTAAGATATCATTCGCAAAAAAATATAATAACAAGTTTTGAGTGAACATAGAAGTATATGTATACGTAGGTAGCTATAATGCTATTATTTATTGTACATAATATAAAGAACCATAATTGAGTGTTTTTTAATAACCACATTATTAATGCTATCACTTTAACGTTATTTTCGCGATGCCCATACAATAACAATATTTGTAATCATTAATTTTTATTTATATTAAAATTTACAGTAAATAGTCCACTTCACAACTTAAAAGTCACAAATTACAATCAATCATATACCTACTCGTAGTATTACATAGTTCATATATTTATCAAAAACTCGTGAGGGATTTGTCTTTTGTAGCAAATCTACATTTTTGTATTTTATAGTCATAATAATAGTATAATAAGCGCTTATATAATTACATTATTTAAAAGTTCAAACTGCATAAATTAAGCTATCCAAAAATGATATTTTTGAAATTGTTGAATTCAGTAAATACAAATTAAAAAATGTTTAGTCAATAATAATGTGATATGAAAAGATATAATATTGTTAAACACTAGACATACATTTGTCGAAAATAACTAACCTCTAAAAATATTTTGGACAATCTCACAACTCAAACAAATAATTACGGTTAAAATATCTTGAACTAAGAAATATTGAAAATGTTTAAATGTAGGAACTAGAAAGTATAATTCTTTTCGTTTTTAAAATCCATAAAGAACTGTTTACCGTAGGTATTGGTAGCCAGGTATGTGCTTAAAAATATACCTAAATCAAAATAATATTATACTTACATTTAAGAATTATTCATTACTAAATGAATCAAAAATTAGTTTCTTTTAACCTTTTAATTAATTTTTAATCGTTTTAAAACTTAACCAAACACCATTTTTTGAAGTAATCATTCCACGTTCTGTTTTAAATGTAAGAGGAATTTCAGTTTTTTCACAAGGTAAAATTTCAAAATTCGATAATATTTTTGATATGATCAATTTTAGTTCTAATTCAGCTAAACGTTTTCCTGTAATAATTAAATTCAAATCAAATTATTATATTAATATAAAGTATATAGGTATCTGGTATATATATTGTTAAATGGGCGCAGAATTTTATGTAAATAAAAAAATTTATTTAAATTTCTTAATTCTGATTTGAAATAAACACGTTTGAACTTTGGAAATGTTGATCTATCAGCTTCTATTGATATACGCCATATACGGAGTTATAATAAATAGGAGATAACTGATAAAGCTGTTAGCATGAGATTACAATTTGTATCACCAAAATCACCAAAATGTATGTTAAATCCAATTTTTTCGAAAAAGACAACAATGAAGATAATTAGATGAATTAAATCGATTCAAATAAATTAAATTCATATAAAATACTAATTTTTTTTGTAAATTTGTTTTTTTTTTTAAATATTTCACATTCTTTGATGCATATTTTGACTTTTTTATTACATTAAAATTGCGCCCTAATTATATTAGTAAATGATCAATACAGACTATCCCGAATATATAGTTATTATTCGTATATTTTGAATATTTATAGTTAATAATAATATATTTATGTTTACCTATGCAATGACGAGGGCCATCGCCAAACGGTAAAAAGGTACCATTAGGTCGTTTAGATTTTTCTTCTTCAGTAAATCTTTCCGGATCGAAAGTGTCGGGATTTGGATAATACTTTGGATCATGATGTATACTATATAGTGGTATTGTAATTTTTTGTCCCTTTTCAATAGTTAATGATTCTCCGGGTACGTCATAATTCTGAGTAGATTTTCTCATTAAGGTCGCAAATAAGGTATACTTCCGAAGAGTCTCTGAAAAAAATATTACAATTTATTTATAATGCAAGTAATTTATAATAGGGTATAATTACTACTTACTACTATTATTACTATTACTATTACTATAATTTTAATATAATATTACTGTAAAGCTATTTTAGAGTGGATATAAGTATAAAAACAATTTATATAATGACAGGTAAAATACGAAAATGGTAATACACTATCTTTTCAATAAAATTAAATTTAAAACAATTTTACCGAGCGAAGTAGTGCAGTAATACGAAATATAAAAGTAGTGACCTAACAAATTTATAAATAAATATGTAATATTATGTATTATATAAATATATTTAAAATAGTAATTAATTATAGTTTATTATTAGAATGTATCAAAAGATAATATTCGTGTATGTTTATCGCTTATATTATAGACTCAAAATTTAAAATAGGTACTAAATACCTACTTATTTTTTTTTGTATTGTATAAAACTTTCATGTACGAATAAAATAAAAGAAGTATAAATGCCGATACCAAAATTAAATAGTGACAGTAAATCTAATACTAATTGTTTTGTGTTGACTTTACAATTGAAATTTAAAACTGTTTAATGGTCGAATTTCATCCATTCTAATATTATATGATACTACAATAGTAATATTTAATATGCATACATGCATTTTGATTAGAATTGAACCTATACTTATTATTTATCAATAACCAATGGATGTAATACTTTCTCATGTTTTTTTTTTTTTTTAGGGGGATGAAATATTTTTACATTTGATCTATTTGTCGGTAGCCGATAAAGTAATACTTGAAAAACTTAAAATAGAATAGGCACAATACAGTATATAGTACGGAGTCGGTAAATTGCGTATTTGCGTTACACTAAAAAGGTCAAAGTTTATAATATTCTGATTTCCGGTCAGATGGTTATATTTAACCAACGTGTGATTACGTATAACACATTGAGAAGTCAGGGAACGAAAAAAGCAAAACAATTATTCGGTTAGACTAGGTATGTGTGGGAATTGTCTTATACATTTTTGTCAACATCTTAATTCGAATTTTTAATACTAGGCACATTATTTTCACTATACCTATACATTTTTACAGATATTTTAACTAATATTTAATAATGTATTTTTAAATTATAAAGAAAACAGCAAAACTAACCATATATATATACCTGCAATATTAATACAATTATATTGTCAGTCATAAGTCTGAAAAATGAGATAGAAAATATTGATTTCGTAACTCTTAGACAGTTAGACGTAATTTACATACCAATAACAAATATTAAGGTAGGCAAATATATAAAAATATACCCTGTAGGCCGCAATTTACGTATGTATATAATATTATACCCTGCAGGACGCAATTTACAGCGACACATTAGCAATATTTGTATAATTTAAAAAATATGTATAATAAATTAAATTTTTATTTTAATTGTTCGTATTTTTTTTTTCAAACACAAAAATGCAATAATATATAAATAGTGAATAATTTATTACTTTATTAGTAATAAATGCATAATGTATAGATATCATAATATATTCATATATCTATATGGTGTTTTGAATGAAAAAATTCGTACAATTAAAAAATTTAATTTAATTTAATACATTTTTTTATAAAATTATACCTAGTTTTTATTTCGCCATTTTGGGTTTAGAATACAAGGTAAATTACTTGAAAATTTTGATTAATTCTAAAATGATATACCTATTCAAAATAAGAACTTCCATTAAAAAAAAAAATTAAAAAGTATTGCTCACGTTGCAAGATAAATGAGTTAAAAAATTTGAAATTCATAGAAATTTATGATTCATATTAGTCTAGTTTAATTTACCGTGTACAGAATTGAAAAATATTTACAGGGTACAAAGTGACGTAGTGTACTCTGTTACGTGGACACGCGGTATATGATTACAATTTGAAAATAAAATAATTTTATGATTCAGTTTATTAATCAAAGTTTATTATGCTGCTGAACCATAAAATATTAATATTAGCATTGTTTATTTATGTAAGAATCTAACAATCTACAATGCTTACCGCAAAATATCTCTGCAAGATAATCAATAAAATGTGGATGTATACATTACCATTTATAACCATTTCGGCATAGTGAAGATCCTCTAAAAATTCATTGTTAATGTTAATCTGTGCACCATGTTTTATTTTCGACGAAGTAATTTCTGCTCGTAGTCTGTCTTGAATATCTGTGTTTATTGCTAACTCGTAAAGGCAATACGATGCTGTAGCGGCTACAGTTTCTGTACCAGCGGCAAAAAATAACATTGCGTTTGCAATGATATCCAATTCACAATAGTTTTCTATAATTAAAAATTAAGTTTATAGTTTGAAATATCTAAATTCCATAACAATTGGTTGTTGTCACATCATCAAAAATTAGTCTTACCGCCGCCTGTCGATTCGTTGTTTAGTACCAAATCATTTCTAGCTTTCATTAGCGTTTGAGCGATATCGTTTCTATCCACATTATGTTCAGTCCTATAATCAATGACTTCTCTAAACACAGAACGAAAAAAATTAGTAGCATCAACGTCAATTGTTTGAATTTTTAACAACTTAATAACTTTTGGAAACAGCGTTCCAAGTAAATATTGAAAGAAAAGTAGTTTGCCGTTGGGTTTTATTAGTTTATTTACATATTTTTTGAAGTTGACATTATTTTCACTATTAATGGTGTCCAATTTCATACCAAAAGCACACGTTCCAATGACGTCAATGGTTAAATTTTTGATGATTTTATTTACTTCTGTGCCGTCAGTTTTCTGTTTGGAATTTTCGTCAATATAATTCAACAATTGATCAGTACACTTTTGAATCTGTTCGTGTGTTCCTCTGAGTTTAACCGACGTGAATCCCGGACTTAGTTTTTGTCTCATTATTTTCCATTTTTGTCCGTTCGTAAGAAACAAGCTTCTCCCCATTATGTTAACCGACTCGTCAATGTCTATACCGTGGTCAACGAAATGTGAGAAGTCTTTGATCAAAATCGTGTTGATTAATACTGGATCTCGAATCATCAAATACGGAATTCTCATTTGATAAAAACCACAAATTTTTGCTTCAGGAAATCGATGATAAATTCGATCGAACAATTGTACTTGCCGTTCTAAGCCAACCATCATTTTGAACACATTCCCGAACAAAGGGATCGGTTCTACATGGAGAACATTTAATTTTGACCATTTATCATAAGTGGATGTTAAATAATAGTAGAGAAAAGTACAATTAATAATAATGAGACATAAGATAATGGGATCGAACAAACAATTTATCAAGTACGAAATCATTTTTATTGAATGACTAGTGAGTACTGAGTACTGACTTGTCTGAATGAATTATTTATATTGAATTTTCTACGTATGTGAAGACAGCGTAAAATACCTATACCTCTTTCACTATTTGTTTTATCTATTAAATAAATCGATAGATTTTATTTTTTATCAAAGGACTTTATACTATCATTTTACAAATATCACATCATAATAAACTATGTTGTGATGAAATTGGGCTGAAGGGCAGCCTTATCAGGGAGGTTAGAGGCCTCCCAGTCCATATAATTAATAGTTTATCATGTCATTGTAAATTATTATATTTGATAAATAATGGTGACTGCGAGGGAGTTAAATGAGGGAGTAAAGCCACGCATACTACACTAGACTCGAACCGGCCGGACTGACAGAACCAAACAAAAACAAAATTCCGACTTTGAGTGCGCTTGCAGTACTATTAAACCCAACCGATCGCCCGACCCGAAATTCGATTTCAACCGTTCAAACATGTTTGAATTTCCGGCCACTTTGAGCCTAAGTGTGCCTTGGCTTCAATTAGTTAACGATAAAATATTATAATAATAATGTGGCTATTGACAAAAGACATCCAAAGATTTTTGTTTGAGTTTCATAACAGTGCATGACGTACTATTTTCATTCGTTTTTTTTTTCAAACGTGGCAATTCCATGCTTTTATAATCTAACAATTTTGTTGATCGACAAAAATCAGGAAATAATTTATGAAATAAGAATATGGTGTGTTAAAACTGATTAAATTAAGATAAATTACGTAATAAGTCAAAATTCTAATTAAAAATAATGCTTATAATCTAAAGACACGAGTAATTATTAGTCATAAAAATAGACAATAGACAATAGTACATTATAGTACCTATTCGATAATGGTGTAATTTGGCATGTTTTTACATTTTAACAATCACTCACTCAAAAAATGCTTATTTGTGTTATCAGTACCTCTCAATATAACCATTAAGATACTGATAATTGATATGTATAATATAGATGTGCATGTATACCTAAACGTATGCACATATAGAAACAATTACTAATTACACAATATTTAAATATTCACTTATAACTTTAATATATAGTCATGCGATATTATAGGTACGACTTAGCTGATGTCCATTGTAGCTCCGCGATAAAATAATACTCAAGTGCACACGCACAGTGTATTTTCGTCCTACAATTTAATTTAATATATATTTTTGCAATAGTGTTTAATACTCGTACAAAATAATATTATCTTAATTATGTACCTAGCATAAGGGATTAATATACACTCTAAAATACATTAGTGGATATTGGGGGGGGGGCTTGGGGAGGCTTAGCTCCCCCAAAAATGTTTGCAAAATTATAAAAATACTGTACAGTTCAGTGAAAAAATTTTAAGAAACATTTTTTTTCAAATACCTATAATATATCATACATTTTATGTTGAGAACATTTTACTTATATTATTTTATATATTATATTATACACCTATAAGGCAGTGGTCGATTTTTCTAGAAATATAGATCGATCGCGAATAAAAATTATTATTATTATCGGTCGATCGCATAGTAGTTATCGGATAATGCGAATTGCTATATTCTATTCTAGGTATTTAGTATTTATAATTTTCGGCAATTGAGATAGTAGGAATAGTTAATTGTTTTATTTTTGAGCCCTAATGTAAGACACCCGTGAAATCACTCCATATATAAATAATACAGAACACATACATAGCAATTCGCACTGCTCATTGGTGATATGATTCCTCCAGAATGCTATAGTTGGTTTTAAAATAAAATATTCTTTACTGTTATTATATAATTATTGGTATGTTAATTGACTTGTCTGCATTAAATAATTTTGTAAATTATGTAAATAATTGTAGCCCCCCCCAACATTTTCAAATGATATCCGCTTATGCTACAATAGGTAATAGGTTTACAAATTGAATTGATCTACAAATTCGAATTACGACTAGATGGCATTCTAGCATTGGTTAAAAACACCTGTCCTACTATTTATAGCAGCGGTTCTCAACCTGTGGTACGTGGCAAGCTCATAGGTGGTACGCGAAGAAAATCTCCCTTTATAAAAAACATATACGTATACATTATTAATAACCAAAAAAAAAAAAAGCAAAAATATGGTCAGGTGGTACGTAAAAATTTTCAAACTGTGTAGGTGGTACGCGAGTACAAAAAGGTTGAGAACCGCTGATTTATATAGTATTATGTATCTAAATTATGTACGACTTATATGACGTAGGTTTTAAAATATACAAACATATTTATCATACGATATGTCACAAACTTATTTATTCTGATTTACTGTAAGATGATATTGACTTATAATCAGAGTTCAGGGTTGCAAAGTGTTTTAAACAAGTCTATTTGTTTTAAATATTTTATTAAAATTAAATATACTTGCCTTGAATTAAAAAGAAAATTATTAAGAAAAAGTTGTTTATAATTTAAAACAAGTAAACGAATAAGACATTAAAAAAAATTTTTTAAACATTATGTTTAAAACACGTTAAAAATATTTTTAAAAAACCGTTTAGAACGTTTTTTTGGCAACCCTCAAGTTATGAGTTTAAAGTCAGTAACAGCTAGTAAAATTATATGGAAATGAAATAGTATTGTAATAATAGCATTTAAATATTTAATAACTATAGTCTATTGACTCTATATTATCCCAACCATTTAGTTGTGCGGACCACAAATTTTGTAAAAAATCTTTAAGGCCCACTTATAGCACACCACTTATAGCATATGAGATAAAACTACATTCAACCGTTCGATACCGCCAATTGAAATATATAACAATACTAGCTGACCCCATGCACTTCGTTGCCCGTTAAAAATGCCAATTCTATAAAATGATTCACTAAGACATTTTCATTGACCATTTTGATTTTCAATAAACTCGTTCAAGCACCACTTAAAAATGCTTTTTTATTGCACACTAAATTTGTGGTACGATTTTACGAATGTACCGTGTAAATTGCAAGCTACGATCTATCATTGTTCAGACTCTATACGTTTATCAGTCAATGAGTTAGTCAAGTAATAATAGTATAGTCATTCTGTTTGGCTACACCCGTGAGACTCTTATGATTATGTGAGCAGTATATTATCATGTAGGAATCCACCCGTGGTGGATTGCAGACCCCGTGAGATGTATATGTAATTTTATAATATCTAATCCTTAAGTTTCAAAGTTAAATAAATTTTTTTTTACTATAATGGAAAAATACAATAATGTTCCATCTCGTGGTTTTCATATTGTTATGTTAGTCTATTGCTGTGATTTTGAGATTTACTGTGGACATTGACTTATTTCGCTAATTCTTATTTTTGTTGTTATGGTTTTGACAAAATATATCAATAAGTTTACAACTATTATATTCAATCATAACTAATAGCAACCTTAATATAGTTTATTTTCTTGCTAGAAAGTGACGTCATTACATTACATATCATTACATTTACATAATCATCTTCTCCTGCTACCAATAGGAGCGAATCATCAGTGAAAAATGTTACAAAAATGGGGAAAATAAATAATAATAATAAAAAATTGTTACTATGGTTACCGAAAATAACATAATAATAATAATAGCCTACGTAATAAGTCATCTCATTTATGATAATTGATAACTCTTTTGTTTTTTAATGTTAGAGAATCGATCAAATGCCATAAACCTTCTCCGCAATGAGCTCTTCAATTTAAAAAAAAAATCAAAACGATCGGTTCAGTAGTTTCTGAGAACATATCACTCAAAGGTTTTCATTTTCACATTTATATATTAGATTATTTTAAATATAATATTTAATAATTAATATTATATGGTTCACGGCCCGATAGCATGCTGCTCGCAGCCCACAAGCGAAGTAGAGTCACTCTATAAGTATAAATATTTAATATAATATGCGACTTCATTATAGTTGACATTAATTCAACTCGATGTTTCTAATAAAAAATAAATCACTATTTTTAATTAGTGCTTGGATTTTAATGCATACCTATGCTTTTTTTTATATATGAGATATAGAAATCTAATTTTTACACAAAAATTCGTTTCACGTCATTCTGATTCCAAATAAACCAATTTATTTTTGCTTTTTTATCGATTTTTTTTCAATTATTCTAACCGTGAATTTTTTATGTTTATTATGCTATTGTAATAAAAAAATTAATAATTACGCAATAAGAAATGTAAAACCCCAGAATGCACGTATTAGATTATTATTGTTTTCGTTATCGACTTATTTATTAAGTTAAACGTATAGATTATCGATCTACATATAGACTGCAGTACCTATACGGTCAGCGTATTTTCAAAGTTTAAGATTTAGTGATATAACTTGTAATTTGAAACCTATTGTATGAACTATGCACCGATCACTTCAGTGCGGATGTTTTAGTTTTGTATGCATAAAAATATTTGGTCGGACAATAAATTTAGTTTCACTACTGAAAATCTAGGAAAATACATGGTAGTTAATTTATTTTTTTAATTTAAATTAATTTTTAAATTTTTTTTTATTAATTTTTATCACTAGTTCATGTTAATTTTTGGGTCATGTTTTTTATTGCTTTTTTTAAAAATAAATATTCTTCTTTTTTGATTTCTTAAAACAGTCGTGTGATTTTTTAGTTGCTTATTATACTTTAAAATCCGAACCTTATTTATTACCTATTTGTATTATTGTTTTTCCCAATATATTGTTTAAAAAACTGAAAAATGTTTTCTTTTGATCATCTAAACTCTAAAGTGTTAACTGAACTTAAATTGCTTTGAAAATTCATTATCAAGTCTTAAGATTCAAAAATTGTTTTATTGTTCCTAAAGTGACGTTAGATAAAAATAAAAACACATAATTATTGTAAAACTACTATAATCGTCACAATCACTCCGATCGAATCCAAAAAAATTATTTTTAAACGAAGCTTAAACAAAATTAAAGTTTATGTTTTATAAAGAAACGTCTGTTTGCATTTTAATGTTCATTTTGCAATTTGATAAAATTGTTTCTTTATTAATTGAACAATTCAAAAATGACGTAAGGAAATTATTCGAGCCCTACTAATAAGTAATAACAAAATAAAATTAATGCTTTCCAACATGGTAGACTCAATTAAAATGTCTAAAAACTACATTTTTGATTTATTTTTAAATTGATTGTTGTTTAATTATTCTTGTGAGTAATAAAAGCACTGATTGATGGGAGGGGTGGTTGGAGTGAATAAAAATATACTCCTATTTGAAATCAATAGAAATTTTTAATTTACAAAAATAAAAATAATATTTTATATAAATTCTAACCTGTAAGCATAATTTAAAAAATGAGTACAGCGCCACATCGGAATCGTTGATGAACTACCTAGATATTATGTTGATGGGTAGTTCCTCTCCATGCGAAGCGTAAACATTTGGTTAAACGATGCAACATAATATTATATCATCATTTTTACTAAATGTAATCTGTATACGAACATACGAGTATATAAGTAGTTCTATAAAATGTACATATGTATTTAGTTTATTTTATAATGTATATACTATATTATATTATATTACGGTACTTATAGACTATAATAGATTATGGTTAATAGTTAGGTACATGTATTAAGTATTCGGGCATGCATAACGCACGTAATATTATAATAATGAATTTTAATAAAAACAATTTTAATTTACTTATGTTCGTACTATAACAAATGCACTTTTTGTAATGACAAATGACTCATAACTAATATTATTTATTCGATCTATATAATATAATTGAAAATGTGCAATTAAACTATTTTTAAATATTGAACAAATAGGTAGTTAATTTAATACTTAGTTAAAGTAATAAAATATTATGAAGATATATCAACAACAATATATATATTTTAATTACTTTTTAAAATTATTTTAAGTCAATTATTTATATACTTGTGTATAATTAATAAGTATATTAATCCACAATTGGCTTAAAATTTAACCAAATTCCATTTTTCGGTGAAGTTATCCCACGTTCTTTTTTCATTTGCAACGGTACTTCCGTTTTTTCACAAGGTGAAATTTCAAATTTCGATAGTATTTTTGTTAAAATAATTTTTAATTCCAATTCAGCAAAACGTTTTCCTGTAAATGATATTCCATATTTCATAATGAATAATGATTTAATGCAAGTAAAGTAATGTATATTTTACTTATATTCGGAATATCAATATACCTATGCAATGACGAGGTCCATCTCCAAACGGTAAAAATGTTCCGTTCGGTCGTTTAGATTTTTCTTCCGCAGTAAATCTTTCCGGATCGAAAGTATCTGGATTCGGATAATACTTTGGATCATGATGTATACTATAAATTGGTATTAAAATTTTTTGTCCTTTTTCAATTGTTAATGATTCTCCGGGTACGTCATAATCTTGTGTAGCTCCTCTCAGTAGGGCCGTAATAATAGTGTACTTACGATGAGTTTCTAAAATAATACAGTGCCAAATTTAATCTAACCATAAGAATTTATAAAAATATTAATTACCATCTAAAACCATATCGGCGTAATGAAGATCTTCTAAAAATTCATTGTTAAGCTGTCCACCATACTTTATTTTCGACGAAATTATCTCGGCACGTAATCTGTCTTGGATATCTTTGTGCAATGCCAACTCATAAAAACAAAAAGATGCTGTGGCAGTTACAGTTTCAGAACCAGCCGTAAACAACAACATTGCATTTGCAATTATATCTAATTCACAATACTTTTCTATAAATAAACATAAAATCTATAATAAATAATCTGAATACAAACATATGAGTGCCTAATAAATAATAATATTATATTAAATATAAATTATCATTGACTTTTCAAAAACTGTGGGTCTTACCTTCTCCTTTATAATCACTGCTTATAACCAAATCCTGTCTTGCTTTCATTAATGTTTGTGTTAGGTCGTTTCTAACCACATCATTTTTGGTCCTATACTCGATGACTTCTCTAAATACTGAATGGAAAAAATTAATGGCATTTACGTCCACTGGAGAAGTTTGAAGTTTTAAGATCTTAATGATTTTCGGAAATAGAACTCCAAGTATTTGAAGAAAAATTACTTTACCACTAGGTTTGAACACTTTTTTTACATTCTGTCTAAAACTTGAGTTGTCGTTATTAATTGTATCCAATTTCATACCAAATGCACATGTTCCAATTACGTCAGTGGCTAAATTTCCGACGAGTTCATATACTTCAATTCCGTCGGTTTCCTTGGATTTATCATGAATACAGTTTGTCAACTGATCGCTGCACTCTCGGATTTGTTCATGCGTACCCTTCAGCTTACCAGACGTGAATCCTGGACTTAGTTTTTGTCTCATTATTTTCCATTTTTGTCCGGTCGCAAAAAACAAGCTTCTCGCCATTACGTTTACCGAAGGGTTCATGTCAATACCGTGGTCGGTGAAATACGAGAAGTCTTTGATGATCATCGTATTGATCAACTCTGGATCACGAATCATTAAAAACGGCGTACTCATTTGATAAAATCCGCAAAATTTTTCATTGGGAAATTGTTGATAAATTCGTCCGAATGCGTCCACTTGATGCTCTAAGCCCGTGAACATTTTGAATATATTCCCGAAAATAGGCACTGGTTTTGCGTACGGCACATTTAATTTTCTCCATGTGTCGTACGTCGACGTCGTATAATAATAAAGGAAAGTACAAACAATAATTAAACTCAAAAGGATGTTATCAAACATCAAATTGATCAGGTACGAAATCATTGTTACGAAATAATGTAACGTAACTGTGAATTGTCGCAGGGAACGCTTACGGAGTACGGATGAATAATGAATTACTACTATGAATTTACATCTAAGAAAACGTAATTTATATTGTTTTTTTTTTTATTATTCTTAAATTGGATTTCGAGATGATATAATCTATTTGTGGAGGGAATACGATACTTCTAAAATTATATGAACAATTATCGATTTTATATTACGCAAATATACTGAAATGCTGCGCTATAAATATATTAGTGATTACTGATCTATATAACATATTATGTTTTTATCAACTGTCGTATAGATTAGACGGGTGTAACAGTGTTATGTAGTCATTGGGGAGTAATGGTCTCCTACATAATCGTTCATATATTTTATGTTACGATGGGTCTTTTAAAATTATTAAACAAAATAGAGGTCAGATACGTGGTTACGATAATATGACATAATTGACCTAAAAAAAAAGTATTTTTCAAGCAGCTTTACAGCTTTCAACGCCGTGGTGTTAAAAGTGTGTAATATTGAGAACGATTTTCGGGATAGATGAAAATATGTAGGTTTTGATAATTATTACAAACGATTTTTAGTGTGAATTCGTTAAATATTATGTTGTGGACCTCTTTACCAGTTATCTAGATACTTAAATGACTTCAACGATTTTTTTGCAGCCGTATGTCATATCATATAACGCAATGAGTGTGTACGCATAATCCATATAGCTAAGTTAAATACTCTTAATTATATAATACAAGTATTAATAAGTCATTATTTAAAATTCATTAAATGAGTAATAAATAAAATAATAATTAAAATATCATACATTTTTAATTATGTAATGAAAGATAAACTATTTGACGTAAATAGTCATTACCTACCATAACAGTCAACTTAAATTTAAATCTTAATTATATAAAAATGGTATTTATATGATTAATCTATAACTTCTGCTCAGTCTACATAAATAAATAATTTTTGTTTGTTTAGACTCTTACCTACCTAGTTGATGTTAAATATATTATATAGAAAAACATGATGTATAAGGTTTGATCACAAGAAGTTGCCAATTATATTCATTAGTATAGGGCCCGGAACTTGATGATCTAAAAATGTATAAAAAATGCACAAAATATAAAATGCATAAAATGTTAAAAAATGATATTAAAAATGTATATTTTACTGTAAACATTGATAAATAAGTATTGTTTTAATACAAAAATTAAAATATTAAAATTATTATATTATATTATTATTCTATTATTTATTATAAAATTATTTTTATTTAACTAAATAAAACTATATATTAAAAAATACTACTTTAAATACTATAGATTATTAAATAATCGTAGATTGCGACAACAACAAAAAATAATAATGAACGTTAATAATCTACAAACTAATGATATGTATGCATGTGACTGCATGTGTTACATTAAAATGTAACTTTTAACAAGAAAAATGCAAATATATGTAAAAAAAACTATTAAAATGAATAAAATGCACCAAAAATACTAAAAAATGACCGTAAAGCATAAATGTCCCTAAAAATACAAAAAACGCAAAATAAAAATTGTACCATTAAATTCTATACTTCATGAATCACGTTTCCGTATAGACGAGCATTAAAGGTGAGCATTAGAAAAAAAGATGCAAGTACATCAAGTTCCGGGCCCTATTCATTAGTATATATTTGTAAGTCATTATAGAATATGGCTTTTATTTGGAACCAATATTTTAGAGTCCAAACCATTGAAAGCACTTATTATATACTATTATAAAATAATGAACAAATTTTAAATTAACAATTTTAAATAATAAGAGAATATTTTAATTACTGCGCACGGATTGAGTATTAATTAATCATTAATGAGTACGTGACAGTACAGACATGTCATATTTTTTTCTGATGTCAAACCACATACGTAATCATTTTTTATAATTACTTATACATAAATAGAGCTATATAGAGGTATATGTAATACTGACACATGTGTAAGTTGATCATGTAGTCATATTACAAGGGTGGCCCAAACCGCGTCTCGCGAGCCGCCTGCGGCTCGCCACATAGACTTATGCGGCTCGCATCTTATCGTAACATTTTTATAAATACATTTTTTTAATATGAATTTACATATTATAATATAATAATATGCCTTTATTTTGTTTTTTTTTTTCATTTTGGCTCTTCCATATTTATTAATACATTTGGTGGTTTGCGAGTCACTTCTCGCTGGCCACCCCTGTCATATTATCATTATAACAGCACCAAACTTGTACAAATATTTTGTATCTTATTTCTAACTTTTTTTTTTAAATTAACAAACATAGAATAGAATGGAATTTTTAATTATCATACAGTCTTGTACCTAATTGCATGCTTGTGACACAGGTTTAGGACCATAAACTTTTTTAACCATATAATATTTTCCTTTTTTTATTATGCAATAATTTAGATTATTGTAACTGTAAACGAATTATTATATTATTATCAGTTATTAAACACTCATATATTTTTTTAACAAATAAAACACATCGATAACTTGGCTGCGAGAAGCATAGGCCAACTGCACAAGTGAGTAACAAAACCATACATTTAGTATAGGTCATAAAATTATGTAAAGCTAAAAAGCTTACGATACAAATCACTTTAATCCATTATTCTTAAATTTTTATATTAATGATAAATTACTTCAAAAATACAAGGTTATTAATAAGAATCTATATTAAAAAATAATTCTTATATCCTCAGTTAAAAATTTATAAATAATATCTTAAGCTTTTGATTCATAATTTGTTAAATACGGAAAAAAATATTTAACAATAATAATTATACGTTTGAAAATCGTTCGTGTATCATAATGCTTCCGTAACTATTTTTTTTCCGCATCATAGAAATTATATAGGTACAACAAAAGTACATAACTAATTATGTTATTTAGTTATGCTAATACAAATTTTGATGGTAATAGGTAATAATCAATAAGTTAAAAGTACCTAACCATCGTCCATCACTTTGTCATATAAATTCGATAGTTAAACGCAAGCTGATCTGTTCATTTTATTTTATTTTGAACTATTTATAAATAACTGAAAATTTCGATTTTTGTTTTTTTTATTAATGCCCATAAAAAAATATGAATGATTTAAAATTCTTGAAAATGTAATACAACGTAGTTAATAAGTAGTTAATTTCTCAATTAAAAAATATCAAAAGTTTATTTTATCAATATTTTTTTATAATCATTTAAATTTAGATTTTGAAGTTAAAGAGATTTATAAGATGCTTATTTTTAAACATTTATTACAGTTCTCAGTAATTATTTAACCTATACAATAAAAAACATTTTTTAATAATTGAAATTTTAAATTAAGCCTAATCTGTTAAATAATAATTATTTGTCCTCTAAAAATTTTTTTAATGTATTTAAAAAAAATAACAGTAAGTACATGAAATGCTCGCAAAATGGTTTTTATTCTAATTTTTATTATATAATACAATTTCTATTTATATAAATTTATCTCTTTTTGAGCTATTTATAGGCATAAGATATTTTTAGTTTTTTTTTCTTAATGTTGACAAAAAATTATTCGCTTTGACAAAATTCTTGAAAATTTAATACCTACAAGATGCTACATAAATGGTGTTTATGTATCTTTATAAAAATATTTATTAAAAATACATAACCACAATTTTTTTTTTATACATTTGAAGTTAGAGTTTTGACGAAATTACTTATTTAAACAATAAATAACGATGATGAATAATTTTTTGTTTTAATTTAAAAAGATTTTTCGCGGGAATTTTAAAATTGTATGTATATTATTTAATTATGAATTTTACTTTACACAAATCGCACCTATATTTGTACCTATTGTCATACAAAAAGATTTTATAAAATGTTGAGTTGCATATAAGTTTATATATTATTCGATATAAATATATATATACTAAAATAATAAATTACTAATGAATAATGATATAATAAATGCAACTTTTTTGGAAAAAATTATATCAACCTACTATTATACAAAAAATAAAATAAATTAATTTTTTAGCTATATTATGAAATATACCTACTTGGTGACATAGGCCACTTTAGACCGTCTCCGCTTAGCATCCGTTTTTATTATACAATGATTTATTATTGAATTCAAATTTAAAATATTCATAACAGTGACCCACTTGACAACTATATTCATAGGTTTCAACCACAATGATGGTAATTTGTCAATTCTATAATGCTATATACATTTGAACGTCGATTTTGAGCTAATATAGGTTATCTCGCTGATGAATTGACATCAACGTCGTGGTTAAATTTATAATATTACCTAGGTACCTAAAATTTACTAAATGTTGAGGAATTTCGAATCATTAACAGTTTTAAGGGTTATTTTATATTAAAACAAATTAGGTAAATTAACCTTATAAAAGTTTAGTTAATTTGTAATCATGGAATGTTGTTTTATCTAAAATAACCGTTAAGTTACCATTACTCTAAATTTGTTTAATGAGTTAACCTTAACCATGACTTGGTGTTAATTTAACAACTGAATTCTTTGATTTAATACATCGAACGTATTGAAATAACATTATCAAAAGTTATTAGTATTATCACTAAGTATAATTTATTAATGTGTACTTTAGCAGAGCGGTACCCACTGCTTAGGTACCTAGGTACCTTTTATTATTTTTTTTTATTATCACGGATCATCATGTTACATATTAATATTAATCATACATATAATAGGCACTGCAATAATACAATACTATATCATTACATAAATATATATATATATAATTAGGTACACGTAATAACACACGCGTATAATAATTTTTTGTACACAGCATTTCAACCACATAATCTGTTTATAATAGTGTGGTATACTTATATTACACAAATGTAGATTTTTTTTTTTATAACAATTCATAAATATAAGTTATGCAGTTTCAAAGTTGAAAATCAAAGTATTTTATCGACTATATTTGTACACATACACACACAAAATATAAAATAAAAAAATCATGGTAAAATAGCTGCAATATATTTATTGCTCCGCTCAAAATTTAAAATCTTAAAAAATGTAACAAAAGAAAAATCTGACAAATCATTTTTGAATATATATCTAAGTACATACTTTTATAGATACAATACAAATTGATTTTAAGCTATATTTTTGCGAATTGACATTACCTACTGAAATTTAAAATAAATTTATCATAAAGCTGCTTATTTTCTTGAAGTACCTATTAACATTTGAAATAACCTACTAGCTTTGATTATCAATGCTACTAGTTACATATTTTTATGTAATAATGATGCATTTTGCTAATATTTTCTTATTCAAAATATATTAGAAACTTGAGACATTTTACTATTATAAAGATTAACATTTTCTATTTACAGTTAAATTTTCAAAATACTTACCTATATTATAGACTTATTTTGAGCTATTCATAGGTATTTGAAATTTTGAAATTTCTTAATTTGTTTACTTTGCCAAAAAACTTGAAAATGTAATAGGTAGGTATTATAGGTATATATTTTTATGGGTATAACTGTATAAGTGTTTTTTATACCTTTAACAATTTTAAAACTATAGGCACGTATTTTTTAAATTAGCGTTTAAAATTAAAATTCTAACAAAGTTGATAAAAATCACGAATATTTATAAATCACTTCGTTTAATATTTTTTTTATTGAAAATAATATAGATTTTAGCACTGATTTTCTTATAATTATTAAAAAAATTAATATTAAAATGTTCATACTATCAATTAATTTTATTCTCGTCTGAAAATAAATACCTTACTTAAGTTAAGTTTTTTGTTACAGTTTACATAATTTCCGTCATTATATTACCAAATAAAAATGCTAAAATACTAATGAAAGAAAAGAGATTTTGTTAAAATAAGGCGGAACGCGGAAATGTGGCGGATAGTGTTGTCGTTTAGGCAGCCGTGTATTCCCTCGGCCCGTTCGCACTGCACCCGTTACGCTTTTCCACGATCTGTGATAACGGCACTCGTTGCAGTGTTTTTGATAAGACATGTCCATTTGTTTTTGTTTATGCGCAAACAACGACTACCTAACGAGTAAAAAAAAAATAGTACGATCTGCATTCAATTCGTATCTACAATTGCCGACAATAATATTATTATTATTTGTTTGTCTTTCACGTATTTTCTTCGACTATTTTTTTCGACGACTCACCGTACGGAAGTAATGAAGTTGTATTTTTAGTCCTGACCATGGCCAATCTTGAAGAAGATCTGTCGCGTATGTCCATAGGTGAGTGATGAAACTGGTACCGTGCTTTACTTGTTCGAAAAATCATGATCCCGCTGCCGGAGTGGAGGCCATATACGCGGTTTAGGATTTTTCGCACACCATCGTAAACTACAAATACCGCTTGATTGGTTGTGACTGTTTTTATCCACTGTAGACATAACTTCTTCACCCTTTGAAGGCCGCGTGAAATTCGTTTTTCCGGAAACGTTTTTTGTTATTGTATTGTATTATTATTTTATATTATTTTTATAAATTCAATAATTCTTCTTTTGACAGTCACCCCACGATTGCATTTTATCTTTTGTTTAATTCAAAAAAATCATAATATAATTTTATATCATGGCATTTAACTGTGTTATTAATTTGATCTGCACATGTCTTCTGTGTGAATTACTGGCTGGTTAGACTTCATAATTGTTCAAGCATTATTATTGTAATGAGGCATATTTATTTTTGTAACCTAGGTTCTCGAGATCTCTGAATTTAAATTTAACAAAATAAAAAAGTAATAATTATATACCCAATATAATATTATTAATATGATTTTTATTTTAAGTTTTTTGACAATTTATTTTTTTAGTATAAACAGTGAATGTTTTCTGCTTTTGGTTGCTCTATTAATTGTAGTTAATTAATATTTTTATTTTTTTATAAATACTTATTTTAATTGGTACAATTTTTAACTCATACATATATTAAGTAAAAAATAATTTTGCACTTGTTGTGTAGTAGCCTGCCAATAAGATGATTATTAACCACAATTGGATAAATGTTATTAAATATATATATTTTAAAGTTTGTTCAATTTTTTTCAATTAAATCATTATAATAATAAATATTTGGTATTAGTTAAAATAAATTTTAAAAAATGTTCTGTATAAAATATGTCATGAATGAGTATAATTAACATCTCTTATCATTTATCAGTGATTTACTTTTGTCTATTAGATAGTATATTATTTTATTATTACTAAAAAATCTAAATCTAAATATATTATTCTTATCATGTGGTATAAACTTTAATTTAAGAAATTTTTACCTTTTGAATTTTTAAAAAAAATGTTTAATAAACATATTTCAATGGTGCTCACTTCATTTTTTTTTGATAATAAAATAGTTAAATAATTACATACTAACATGCCTTATAGAATTTACTGAATTATAAATAATGTTTGAATATATTTGAATTGAATAAGATATAAAAAAATCCTCGAGAAAGTCACTTTGCTATATAGTAAGTTTCTGTGATGGATGTGTTAAATTTAAATTTAACGATAGCTTAGTCGTATTAAGGTAAAAAGTTATATAGATTTTTGTAAAACACATTGTATATAAGTATTTTGTACCACTTAGTAATAAATAATTTTTATAATAATATAAAAATTTATTGTTTTATAACATAAACAATTTGAATAGGTTGTGACTTAATAAATTAAAATAAATTAAATGTTTAAAAATTCTTATTGTGTTCAAATTACCTAACACTGCATAAAAAATAATATTTTACACAATAGAAAATATTTTAACTTCTTTTTATGATAAATATTTTTTTAATTAAATAGAAATAGGTACCTTAAAGCTAAAATACGGTTTTCTTGTATAAATAATCAAATTTTATAAAAAATGTATTCCAGATACTTTGAAAATTATATCATGTCTTGTAAAATCTAATACTTTGAGAACATTTCAAGTCTTTAATGTTATTTTATTATGAATTAATCAAAATAATAATATTACAAACTAGATCAACTTTCCACTAGAAACCAAACTTAAAATTGGAGATTAAAACATTTTTTATCTTTTAAAACAGTAAAATAAAAATACATTACATACCTATTATTGTAAAACCAATTCATCCACAATTTCTTTCAGAATCTAAAATTAGTAATAAAATAAACTCCATTTTAAATAATTAAGTTGCTACTTTTAAAATTTTTCTATCGATAAAAAATATGAAAAATTATAGGAATTACACTTATGAGCATATTGATTTTTCATAATATTTATAAGTTTTCTTCCACAATGTTTTTTGTTATTTCATTTTTTTAGTATTTATAAACTTAACACCATAATGAAGTAATATGTCAATTATGCACTCTAATTTATACAAAAACTTTTGTCATCTTTATTTGAGAGACCATCTGAGATTGGGAATTATTTCTTTATAATATGTAAAGTTTTAATTTTCCTTAAATAATTTTGTTGATGCAGGCGATGATTCGAGTAATAAATTTGGAAGGAAAGACAAGTTCCCGAGAGAAGTAGAAATCTACAGGCCTGGAAGTGGACCTTTAAAAAGAAGTGGAAATTCTCGCCAAGATGCAGAAGATGATGATAAACGATCTGGATTCGATCGTGACCTTGAATCATCAAAAAAGAGTGATTTTATACCTAATAAACATTTTGAAAATCCAAGTAGGAAAAAAGAAAATTTTCCAAGAGGTCAAAAAATGAATGGCGTTGCTGCTGATAATTACAGTACATTCAATTTAAAACGAAAACAGCATAAGAAAACGCAGCTATTCTATGAGCCACCTAATGAATGGAGTAGTGATAAACGATCAGATCGACCACGAGTAAACTTTGTAAATCCTAATGATTCTAAAGGTGATGATGAGAATTGGAGAGCACATAAAACACCTAATGTAGTGGTTGTTCCCAAATTAGTTAAAAAAGTTGATGAAAAACCAATCGTTTTAGAAAAAATCACTGCTCCAGTTGATGTTGTACCTACAATGGTTACAAATACACGTGTTAATACTGTACAAAATAACACAGATAAAACATCTGGGTTTGGTAATAAGAAACGAGAAGAAAAGAAAGTCCCTAGTAAATCAATACCTAGTTCTCTTTTAATGAATTATGAAAAATTGCCTCCAAGATTGCGAAAAAAGTTTTGTGATGATTATCATATCTCTATGGAGGAAGTAGAAACAATGTTAACGAATGGATTATCATCTCAAGATGAACATCATAAACCTAACAGTTCATATCAATCGAGAAGTCAAACATTACCTCCAAGAAGTGGCAAGGGTCGATTCAATGAACCACAAAGACATGAACAGACATTTTATAGAACCAATTCTAATCAACCTCCACTAAAGACTGAAATGAGGAGACAGCAAACTGCAGTTACCAATAATTCAACTGAATCAAGTAGACGAGTTGTTGATTTTGATTTACCTACCAAAGTTTATAACAGTCATCATGAACTGAAAACTGTTGATCATAGTACTAGGGATGATACCGAAAACAATTGTTCTGTTAGTATAAAGCAGTCCATTGAAAGTGCAGTTTTACTCCCTAGTGGCACAATTGTAAGTTTTATCATATACAATAGTATTTACTTAATAATTTTGTTATATTAAACATTTATAGAATTGGGCTGAAGAAGTAGAACGAGCTGAAAACATGTCCAAAGTTGCAGAAGATTCAAAAAAGGAAATTCAAAGATTAGAAAATGCTGAAAAAACATTAAATTCTCCTAGAGATAGAAGACAGAGGAGGTAAGTAATAAATTAAATTTGATGACTTCTATGTAGTTTTTAATTTAATGACCATACATTTTAATTAGGGGTGCTAGTAAGGATAGAAATTGTATAAATACATTACATCAACGTGACCAACCATCTAGCAGTACTCATTCTAACTGGCATTCTCAGAGCAATGATAATTCTGAAAGCTTGAATAGTAATGGTGGAAATTGGAGGAAAGAAAAACCTAAATCTATTAGAAATTGTAGTACTGATCGATCAAGGAATCGTTCACGGAATCGTAGGCACAGGTTAGCTCAACATACATTTTTTATTTTATGTATATGTATAATATTTTTGTTTTTTATCATAGAAATAACAGTGAAAAATCAGCACCACACAAAACTGAGAATATTGGTGGTATTATAAAACTACCACCTAATGTGAATGTTAATGCTTCTAATGCTTCTGATAATAAGTCACTTAGTCTGAATGGTTATTTAAATAAGACTGTTACAGCAACAACCTCACAATCTTCATATCCCGCTAAGCAGTTATTTAATCCTAATAACCCTAATAAACCTATAGTGATATCTCCTAAACAACAAAATGCTAGAGCAGGTTATCCACCAGCTAATATAGAACCACATCATGCTAAAGAACATTTTTCAATGAATATTAACACTACAAATGCTCAGCAATATTCTGGCGCACATTATGGTAGTGCACCACCTGCTTGGTATGATCCATACACAGAAAGGTAGAGTTATATTAAATTAATATTTTTAAACAAGGCCGTACTCAGAATAAATATTTTGATGTCGAGGGGGAAAGTTATAAAATATTGTATATTATAAAAAAAAAAATTCTGATGTAAATTTCAAAGTTAAAGTAGTTTGAATAAATTTTGAGGGGAAAGGGTGATTGAACCTTTGAACATCTCTTCATAAGTACGGCTGTTTAAATAATTTAAAACTAACAATCAAGTGTGTTAATAATGTGTTTAATAATTTTAAATTTTAGTTACCGTGCCTCAATCTATCCAGTTTTGTTATTGGATATCAAAAAAGCTGATTCTATTATAGGAAATTTAGTTTTTGAACCAAATATGCTTCAAAATTGGCCAATAATCAATTCATGCAGGTTGGTATTTAATTTTAAATTACTAATAAACATCTATGCTCACAGTTTTTTGTTTTGATAAATGATAATTATTATATATTTATTTGAAGGGAGTTTTTAAAAGATTCATTAAAAGAGCTTTTAAAATCAGACATGAAATTTTGCCAAAGAGAAAATATTGAAACACACTTTTGGAAAATACTTTACCACAATATTATTGAACATCTAAAAAAACTTATAAATGAAGATTCACCAGAATTAGTAAAAGATTATACCACATTACTAATGAATTTAATAGAAGAAGTATGATCTCTAAAACTTTATCTCATAATGTTAATAGTTATTAAATACAATTATTAATATTTTAGGGCATGAAGTATATGAATGACTTATTAAAGTTGTTGGAAAAACATTATAATTTTAATTTGGATGATTATGTATCTTTGACATGCCTGTCTACAAAAAAACTTGGAAATGTTGGTCTTGCTTTGATATCTTCACAAAAATTATACATATCATTAGGAGACTTGGCAAGGTATAAAGATATCATGAATCATAGTACCAATTATGTTATTGCTAAACAGTAAGTATTAATTAAACTAATATAAATAGTAACATCTGTCTGACAAGTTTAATTTGTAGGTGGTATACCAAAGCCAATCAAATTAACCCTAAAAATGGTCGACCCTATAATCAGTTGGCTCTACTAGCTGTGTATGAAAAACGAAAACTTGATGCTGTTTATTATTACATGAGAAGTTTGATGGCTTCAAATCCATTTCAGTCAGCGAAAGATAGCCTATTATCTTTGTTTGAAGAATATAGAAGAAAAGTAAGATTATGTTTAATGAGTTTATTTTTACATAAGCTTACAACACATTTGTTTCAGTATGAAATGACTGATAGAAAACGTCTAGAAGACAGAGAAAGACGTGAACGGGAAAAGGCTAAGGAAAAAGAGAGTTCTATGTCATCTAAAGAAAAATATAGTAAAAGAAGGAAAGAAATATGGATACATCCAGATGGTAGTAAACGCTCTCATAGAACAACATCATCCACTGAACCAACTCAAGACATTGATGAAGAGGAATTATCAAAACTATCTCAGTCAGAGGTAAATATTAAATTTTATCTTAAGATTAGTTTTTAATATCTATTATGTTAATAGAATTGAATAATTATATAATTCTTTTGTAAAAATATTATGTTCATCTTGATTAAATTGTATAGAATTATTATTTTTATTACAGGTTAATAAAAGGTTCATTGTTAGTTTTCTTCATGTTCACGGAAAACTGTTTACTAAAGTTGGGTAAGTTCTATTTTGTTTATCTCCTAATTAGAAGGTACCTTAGTTGGGTTAGATTAGTATTTCATATGGTTGAAGCAATGAACAAAATTCTAAAAGCCTGGTCTTTTTGATTGTGATGCGTGTGCTCTAGGGTTAAAGTAAATAAGGAAATTGTAAACTTAGATCAAAAATGTTTTCTATTTTTTAAGTATTGGTTTTATTCATTGTTATAAGCTTTATTGTATAAAATGTAAATTAATAATTATTAATAAAGTTATACTCTTATTTTTAGTATGGAGACCTTTCAAGATACTGCATTACAAATGTTAAGAGAATTTCGTAAATTATTATCAAACACACCAATACCAATCATAACAACAAGGTTTTTGCAGTATTTGGCTTTAAACATGTTTTCAATTGAATATAGTCGTCCAAAAGGTAAACAAAATCAATTTCATAATACAAATAATCAAATATTTATGATAGTTAATTTTTTTTTTTTTTTTGAAATTTGTTTACTTTAGAAACACATGTAGAACAAGGATATTGGTCTACAGTTCATGAATGTGCTTTGGCAATGTCATTACAAATGTTTAGCTTGATTGTTGACAGATGCAATCAACTATTGAAAGATATCTTGAATAAAGATGATGGATCTACAGCTAAACAATTGATTGGTAGTGACATTGACTTTCTGTTACCACCCATAAAGGTATGATAAAGATTCGTTAAAATTAAAACCTAGGAAATTAAAATTAAAACTATTTTTTATCTAGGTATGGTGTGATTGGCTTCTATGTAATTCTAAAGTATGGAATCCACCTCCATCGTGTTCAGATTATAAACTTTCGTAAGTATTTTTTAGACTTGGAAATATATATGCTGTAATCCAGTAGTTCTCAATCTTTTTAGGACTGCGACCCAAATATTCTTTCAAAAATCTATTGCAACCTCTTATACTTCTATAGTTCTATATTCTATACCTGGGGTCTCCATACTATGGCCTGCATGCTGAAAAACGACCCTTGAACAAATTTTAACTGCCCCGCGGCCCCCATAAGATAGTAAATGTACAAGAAGATATCTAACACTTAAAAATTAAAAATTGTATGTGTTATAATTTATGTATAAACTTTGGCCCACTAAGAAATGATGATATTTTTTGTGTCCTTTGAATAAAAAAGTATGGATATTCCTAGTCTACACAATAAATTTAAAAAAAAAAAACAAATTTCTTATAATCAGTATTTTTAAAAAAAACTTCTCTCGGCTCACAGTTTGAGAAACATTGCTGTAATCAATAAAAGATAGTTGCAGGGCTAGATTAAGATTTTTGGTGCTCCTATATGTTTCAATATTAATCTTATTCAATTTAAAATGAATATTTTATTATTACATTATTTCATATTTGTTGGTATAAGATTATATAGTGAATATTTTTTATATATAATTGCAATTTTTAGCATTTTCATTTCAGTATTATTAATACTACTAGCCCTGATATTGTGTCTTTAGCTTATATAGCCAGTCTTAGCTTAAGTAGTTAATACTTTTTTAATAATTTAAGATAATTTATAATTATGTGTACAATGTTAAATTTTGGTGGTTAACTTAAAAATTACAACATTGGAACATTGTATAGTCACAAAATGAGTGTTGAGTAATATAGACTACCAAGAACTAAAATATTATATATGATAAATTTTCTATTAATAATTATGTTTAAAACAATTTATAAAGAGAAAAATTATCTTTAAATATCCATATTTTTGTCGTGTTGAATTACTTTTTATCAAGAAATTCAAAATTTAGTCTGGACAATAAAAATCAAATGATAGGTTATAGTAATTATAAAACTAAAACTAAAATTCTGCCTGAATTTAGTATGCACTATTGCACTGTACATAATATGTACACATTAACCAAGTGTTGTTTGTTGGTGTACAATACCTTATCGACTGTAAAAAATTACTTTTTGTGTTGTTTTTTTCAAAATTTTGTACTAAATAAATATTTTTCAGTGGGACTGGAGACTGTTGGTGTCGATTAGCCTCTTTGGTCAACAATTTGGAAAAATTCCAAGAGCATTTTAAATTGGTTTTAAATGAACCTGATGAAAGTGATCCAAGTAAGAGGGAGAAATCTATTTGTTTTATTTGGTTGTATTTAAAAAAATTACTTAAATGATACATGGTTTATGCATTATAGATTTAAAACAACAACTGAAATTGCCTGAGGATTCTATGTTTAGTGGGTTTACACCAATAATTGGTTATGAGCTAAAACCTGTTTTTATCACAACAACTTCAGATAGAGTGAGTGTTGTTATATAAGTATATATAATATATCATTGTTTACATATCTAGAAATAAATTAATAATATATTTAGGACCTGTCTGAGCTCACCCATAGAGTGAATTGTATATTGTTCTTTGGTACAGAATTTCTGTGTGGTACTGAACCACCTGTATTTAAATTACATAAAACCGACACTGGAGCAAGTGAATATATTTCAGTTGTTGAAACAGCTAGCCCTAAAGATGATGTAATTATTATTTTATATCTATATATTTATATTTATATCATCCAGTGTTTGACAATTGATAATATTTTATAATAGAGTGAAGACGATGAAATGTGTTTTGAAAGTTGGATTGATGAGGAGAATGATTTAAAATCAAGACCATCTGAAGACAAATCTGTATCCGAGTTAAAAGTTAAACCAATTTCTAATGAAATACAGAAGCTTCTAAGTAGAAAAGAAGAATTGGAACAAAAACAACGAAATGAAGAACTGAGGCAAAAACGTGTACAAGTATGAAAATTATTAAATTTTATTTATCTTTTAAAGATTTTTATAAATTTATTTTAGTAGTTATAAACTGATATTGAATTTTTTTTATTTTAGGAAATATTGAAACAAGCATCGTATTGTATTGAAATTGAAATCAAACCACATTTTGTGGTTCCAGATACCAATTGTTTTATTGATTATTTGCCGCAACTAGAGAAATTAATATATTCTTTATCACATGCACAAGAACATACTTGCACTCTAATGATTCCTACCGTTGGTAAGTCAAATATTTATAGTTAAAATTTATATCATATGTATGTTACTTGGTTCTATGAGAACTTGACTTGTCCCCAAATTATCAGAAAAATTAAAATAATATATTCTAAGCTAATACAAATTTTTTTGATTTCTATAATTTCCATAATTATTAAAAACTATTTTAATGGCCAACAAGCCGTGATTCTATGGAAATTTGTAATTTTTCATTTGAAGAATTTAAAACTGCAATAAAATGTTAGTCCTTTTTTTATTGTACAAGTCAAGTTTCTCAAACAACCAATTCAATTGAATTATAATGAAAATTCAAACATCATTTTATTTTTTATATTAGTACTCATTGAATTAGAAGGGTTGGCCAAAGGTGGATGGGTCAGAGATTCAGTGTGTGATGCTGCTAAACATGCATTAAAGATATTAAAAAACATAGATTCAGCTGCCGTTAAATTTGTAACTACTAAAGGATCAAGTTTTAAATCTACAACATGTTTTGAAGAAGAAAACAATTTTGTATGCGTTGTTGGTCTAGTAAATAAAATTTCTTAATTCTCATTTTAATGAATGTTTATTATTTAGGTGGGAAATAATGATGATAAAATACTGGCAACTTGTTTAAGTCTTTGTAAAAATAATTCTCAACTATCTGTAGATAATCTACCAGTAGAAGGTAAATTTGCTAGTATATAAAAGTACGGGAATTATATTTTATTAATTATTTTCTTTTTGCAGGAGAACCTAAAAAAATATTTAGAGATGTTGTGCTGCTGACAGAGGATCGAAATTTAAGAGTTAAAGCACTTTCATCAGATATGCCTGTAAGGGCAGTAATGGATTTCATTAACTGGTTGAACTTCACTAGTAGTTGATCCGTTCGGTTGCAGTGGTAGGAATATTATTATTGTTCCTAATTACAAGACTTCTAGTGACATTTTTAAATACCACTATTTATGGTATGTATTTATTAAAGAATATTTTAAGTAACTTTTACATGTACAATATAGATTCAGATTAGTAATAGTTTAATGATTAATGGTTATTTAATACTCTTAAAGTATCTACTGAAAATGAGTAACTTATTTAGAGTTTTTGATGAATTCTCTAGTTTTTAAAAATATTTGTATTATTTGTAAAAGTTGGACCAACAAATCGTTTTAATTTTTAACCAATATCAATATATGAATAGTTTGTGATGTCTTATACTCAAATATCTGTTCGGTAATTTCTCAGTTATTAACATATTTATGCTAAATATAATAATATAATAGCCCTTATAAATGAATTTACAAAAATATAAAAATATAGATGTAACATTGGATCTAATATTTATTATACTTTAGAATTACTCATTCGAATTTCGATTTTGATAGTTTGATACGTTAAAAGTTTTTAAAAATATATTCACTAAATAATTTACAGTAGAAAAGGAGATTCTTGTTTGAAAAACAGACATTTTTATCTTCAAGAGACATTTCATAAGTAATACAAAAAATAATTTAAAAGTAGTCCTTGTATGATTAAAAATTAAAAAAATCAAAATTTAGAATAACTACATTATTTATAAAATAAAAGGATGAGCATAAATGTAATTTAAGCTTCAAATGTTAACAAATAATTTGTTGATTAATAAGATATTGAATGATGTAAAATAATACGACTGCGTATTCTGTAGCCTGTACGTTATTTTCCACTTATATCTACATTTTAGATAAGTAAAATTAAAAATAAAGTCATGGGCTTAATATTTGATATTTATAAATTTTGATAAAATTTAACTGCTTTCTTTAATGAAATAAAAAATGTATAGGTTGTCATTACAAAATTTAAAATTTAAAATATAACTTCATATTATTTATTTCAAAACATAAAAATGTACTCGGAAAATTATTGTTGTCATTTAAATGGATTACCTCTTTGTTATAGTATTATCTAATATGTAAATTGTATATAACTAGATAAAATACCATAAAACAACCGTCTGTGAGGTCGTTTAAGTTTTCCCAGTGACGATTGAACCTAGAATAAATGCGTTTTGAAATATAGTTTTTAATATTCTTTTTAATCGATTTTCAATAATCATTATAATATCTATAATATCGCAAATGGGCATAATATACGTTATAATCGTTGATATAGCAGCGGCCGTGGTAAAATTATTGAAAATCAATTTAATTCATTTATGTATGTTAAGATTATAAAATGATGCAGTTGAGGTATTTTTTTTTATATTTTGTAAATACTGATTCTAAACAAAAACGTGTTGTTTGTCTCCAAGATAATTAATTTTCTGAAACATATTTTCTTTAGGTTATTTAATTGAAGCCTATTCCCGTTTCTTATATACATTCCACTTATGATTAAGTTATTAAATACTCTGTATATATAATATATATACAGTGCTACATAAATAGGTTAAGGTATGATTTATATTTATGAAATGTGAAAAAGCATGGATTAGAGATTCTTTTTACAATTGTTGTTAGTAAGTTCTACTTACTAAGTAGAAGGTACCTACTAGTACAAGTTAAGTCAATTGGGATAACGATCGAATTACGTAATCCGAATTCTGAAATGAGTAAAATAAATCCAACAACATTTATAGTGCGCCTATAGACTCTCTAGTCTTGAACATCATTGCTTCCGATTAAATACAAAAAAAAATAATTATACTCAATGAACCAATTTATAACTGGACAGTAACCAACGATGACAAACTGTAATAAAACCTAATAATAATATTATAATTTATATTTTTATGTATAATATAGTAATATTTAATGAAATGTCGATGTCGATGTATTTCTCTAATGCTACTCTGTATAATATATTGTAATAACTATGTTTTTATTTTTCGTTTTTCAGGTACCTACTTAACTTTTGTGTCCTTCTATTTTGACACTTATTTCAAACGTTAACCATTTATAAATACATAAAACAATACACAGTCTGACCAACGTTTTTAATTTTTAATTTTTCGACTTAGCGGTGATCAATCTTATATATTATTTTTTATTCAATACATTTATCACTATAAATCGTCGTCGTGTAAATAACATAATATACAAAAGATAGAGGATTCAAAAGGAGGAGAAGGATGAGGACCTCGGAGATGATTTGAATATCAAAAACACACGTGAAGTTGAATTCGCGATATTGTTAAGAGGATAAATTATGCATAAAAAAAAATCTGACGGCGCGCCCCGAAACGCTGTTGCAGACCAAACGTTTATTTTGGCATTAAATATAACATTCTTTTAATAAATTATTAAAGGTGTGTGAAAGTCGTTCGATTTTGTGTTCGTCGACATCAATAGATTTGTTATCCTTTCCGTTTCTATTTTTTTTTTTTTTTTTTTTTTTTTTTCAGTTATTATTATCACTATTATTTTTATTTTATTGTTATTTTTAGTACCTAACTGTACGCTACTGCCTATTATTATTTTTTGTGTTGCATTCGGCATTTTTAATACATTATAATATGAATGTATATATATATATCGTGTTATATGCAATATATAACGTCGTAATATACACAATTACTCCCGTATGTCAAACAACCGTATATAGGTGCCTCCCTCTATATTGCGATAATTTGATTTGGAAGAGTATAATATAACTATATTATCATGTGTATAATGTATAATATTCTGTATAGTGTACATTTGTCGGTATACTTGATTTGTACCCAACAAGACAGTTGCCCAGCCCCCCGAACTCTTTTAAAACTCGTTACAATATACGTGTGTACCGAAACCACGATATGTTGTCAGAAGTCGAACGATTTTTCCACCGAACCGCAATCGGACGATCGCCTGGCGTTAGGTTAGGTATATAAGAAAAATATCGAAAAACTCCAATTTTTTTTTTTTTTGTGACGGTATAGGACCCAGCTCGATATCGTCAGACAACCGTGTACATATATTTATCATGTATATCTATTATTATCTGTAATAGTATGTATGCGCGTTTATGTATTATATACCTTATTCATGTGTATAGTGTATACTGATCATCTTTATATTTTATATAGACGTATCGCTCATTCTTCGCACCACCGAAATGCGAACAATCGTCGCGTTATTATGACGTTTACAATGTCTGTCGATTGCTTGACGATACTGTAAAATTCATGATGAGAGATGTTGGTCACATGTCGTCCGAACGGATTTTAGAGATCAACCGACGATATTCGCCATACCATTTTTTATCTAGTTTTCTTTTATCGTGTACTATTTCGTCATCGCCGACACACTCCACTCCTCCCCTACCTCATCGGCACGTGGTACACTATCTGCTTAAATACACACACACGTCATTGTATATCTTATGCGTGGTAAAAGAAAAAAAGTCATATTTGTATTTTATTTTTTACTTTTTTTTAGACTTGACGGTTTTATTATTTTCATTACTAAAATGTTTTTTTTTACTCCCGTCTCCTCGTAAATGATATTATAAATAAGTATGGTAAATTACGTGTATGTGCCCCTTTTGAAATGTACAATTTTAAACATGATAGATAATATTATGTTTATTGTATTTTTATTTTTTTTTTTTAGTCTTATTTAGTTGTTAATTTATTATTAATTGCCTAATATTGTTTTCCTATCGAAAATATTAATCTAGTGATATAAAGATATAGTTGTAAAAAATGAAACAATGTAATATTAATCGAAAAAAGAACTGAATATTGTAATAACAATTCATGTAACGTAACATATTATAGTTTATACGACGAGGAGCCCGCCAGCTGGTTTAACCGCACCACACCATAGTAACTATAATATTCTATTAAGTGATTCTGCTTAGTGATAATATCATTATTATTATATAAAATATCAAACAAAAGCAATAATGTTTGTTGGTTCTTAACTTTATATTATTATGTATACTTATAAATGTAATATACTATAATTCATATTGTACTAAGTTGTATGTAATTGATAGATGGAAACTCTTAAATTCTATGTAGTACTATGTATATTATAATATATTATAATGTGTATATTTATATAAACAGGTTGCTATATTATTACTATTTTTTTTTTTTTTACTTCAAACTACTCAATCCCGTCGTTCTATACAATATATTACCTTAATACTTTATATACATAGCCACATCAGGTAAAAGTTGTACGAATACACCTACGATGACAATAACAGGTCGATAACATCTTCGTGGGCGTTCAAATTGAAATATGGCATCTGGTGACGATTTTTTTCTCCAGAAAAATGAAAATTGTATATTTTGTCCTCCAAAATGATTGGTTCTTTCTTTATACTACAACAATTTCAAAAAATATCAAACGCTCAAGAAACTGCGAAGAATTAGTACATAAAATTTGTTTTACACCTGTAGGATGCAGTAAGGTTTAGTAACACTTATTCAACTGTGACCGTTTTAAACAAACACACGTTGTATGGTAGACTTTAACGATCTCTCGCGCGTTTTACATTCAATTATTCTGTATGATAACGACATACCTTTATTATTTCATTAGATATTTGTTTAGACGTATCGTATATTATAATTGTAATAATTAATTATATTCATCTATGTGTTGTAGGTACACATTCACACAAATACTGAAGTGATTTGATAGGGCGCCGCAGAAATATCGTTTGTCAATGAATTTATGAATATCTTATATCAGTTATATCGGTGTAGTATTGTTTGTTAATCGTGGTCTCTGTATTGTTGAATACCTAAGTGTCCTAAGTAGGTATGTATTATCTTTACCTACGTAAATTATAACCGCCAATAAATGCAACGATACTATTAGTAAATACAGACCATAAGAAGTTACCGCTTGTCCCCTAAATTTAATAGGGACAAATTATATTGTTTTACCATGTTTTAAGCTTTTTAATTTATTGCATACTTATTACACAAGACATTTATTTATCTTCTTAAAGCATCGTGCTTGAGTATCAATATTATATATACCTGCGTGCATCTATACTGTCTATAGTATATACTAATTAGTCATTAAAATATTTGTATTCTAAATAGGTACACCTACTATATAATATAACATTATAACATCTACGATTGAACAATTCTGTTAAGCAAATATCCTTTATTTGACAAACAAGCATCAAAATATTAAAGTCATACGGAGAAACGATTAATTTTCGTCGTACCAGGGTACTACCACAGGTATTGTATTAAAAAAAAAATATATAAAAATGCATAAGCTGACAGGCGGCTATGAAATTTGTAAATTTGTTTAATAACAATATTACCATAAATTCATGTACAACTTACTTATTATATATTCTTGTTTGTTGCCATTAAAAACATAAAAAAATATTAACACAGACATTATCATACTTCATAATATTAGTTAGAGAGAATTTTGCCATCATCTTATGAAGCAGTCGCAGATGGTGGTGCAGTGTAGGTATACGTATTGTTATAGGTATTATATTTATACATACTTATTAATATTAATAGGATAGCGAATATTGTAGTATAGTAAAACGATAAAAATAATTATTAAGTAGCGAGTTCCACCCAAAGTATAATATTTGCATAAAGACGATGAAGGCTAACGCTTAAAGATGATGATGCAGTAGAAATTGCTAAATTCATGGGGCGATAACGGATAATAATGTGATCAAATGCCGTAGTATAGTATGATAATGTCTTATATTTAACAATTTAACAGACCGCATTAATGACAATAAACAGTATGAAAAATAATTTATTATCAATTGTAAGCACTTTATAATCGTTGCTGATTGCGAGCGCGATTCATGGAATTCCATGAATTGGATAAAATAGCCGATTCAGAAACCACACCCTCAACCCGCAACCCTCACCCGGTCCCTTAGACCGGTCTTAATTCCATTTTATGAATTAAAATAATAATAAGAGGCCAATATAGGTAATTTTATTAAAGAAAATATTTTTGTACTAAAATGTTTTTGCAACCTACAAGTGGGCTTCTTAAACTCTTAAATTCATAGTTCTTGCGCTGCCACGGCTTCCGCGGTGGCCGTATAGTTATTTTCCGTTTGTTATCTGAAAAATAGATTAATCAATAAATTAAAAATATCTAACTAGTATTTTAACATAATAAATCTAATCTAAGTATATTCAATTTTTGTTTAGATTTATACATGCCTAAAAATGATTAAAATACATACATTGCCATATTATGTACTAATGTTTAGTAATATGTTAATTTTAATAAATAAAATAATAAACATTAAATAACGGCTAGGATAAATGGTAGTATTTTAATTATAGGCAAATATATTTATTAGGTAGGTATATTATGTAGTTGTTTATTAATGTTATGTTATATTAACTTTGAAATTATGTTATAGATATTTTATACGATTAAGAATAAAAATATTAATTATTTGTCATAAAAACATAACTATCGTAAATATCAATACAATATGGTGCCAATAACATGTCGCGATCTTATACCCCTGTTTTTTGCAGGTATAGCATTCTGTAATCAATTAAAAGGATACACGAATAATTAAAATAAAATTATACCAATCACGTCTCTATCTAATTTATTCTGTAAGTTTTCAAATTGTATAATCTGATAAAAATATTGTTTTGAAATCGTACGTATACAGATCAAGCAAGTTTATAAAGCACATTCACCAAGGGTTTTTTTTCTCTATAGAAGAAACGTATTGTTTGATAACTTCTGTGTACATTATTAGTGTATAAGATTCTTACGAGTTCAAGCCACAATACTTATAAATACGCATATAAATCGTATAATTATTGAGGCGTTAGTATAATTTATATACATTTCGTAAAACGAGTATATAAATCAGAGCGTTTAGTTGAAACTTTTCGCGTCCGCGTTAATTATATTATGTATAGGACGTATAATAATAGTAGTATACACATATTCTAGTATAATATTTTCACGATAATAAAACGGAAATTACGCCGCGAAAAACTGGGGAAAAGAACAGACGGAATATAATATAATATTAACGTGTCAAAAGTCAGAACTCATATTATTTATGTCAGGTTTATTCTATTCGAGTTTAGCGAAAATATAATATATTATAATAATCATAAAATATACGCGCGATAGGCAATATAATAATGTTATAATACCTAGTGCATAATATATTTTTATTATTTTTATACTATATTAGACGTGTACGGTATGTATACTGTGACAGACTCCATCCAACGGCCGATAAATTATTGCTTGATGTATTATTATATAATATAACTCATACCATATTATATTATGTGTAAAACGCTTTTATAAAATATTATCATTTTCAGGTTAAACGGATTTAAACCATATTAATATTATACACATTACACATAAGATGTGAAAAATTCGGATTTCTTATAAGTACGTAATATATAATTATAATTTTAATCCTTTTATTGTATATTTTTTTTTATTGTTATTATTTGAGGATAAGAAAATATAAGAAAAAATAAAATTGAAGTACGGTTTTTACTTATATTATATTAAATTTAACGGCCAGCACCGTCATCCCTCGTCGTTGTTGTAGATCCACGATTATTTACAACAAGATACTCGAGCAGGAGGTCACTGATGCTGCAGTTGAGTTGCAATTTTCTACGGTTTCAACGAGTTCGCGACGTGTGTCGTTGAACTTTTGTTAGCAATAAACATAAAAATCAAAAAAAAAAAAAAAACACACACACACGTTAATTCAAAATATTTCCCTTGTTCTCGAGTAGTTCTTTTGTTGTAACCGCCACGTGTATGTTATGTATTATTATGTGTGTATGCATTAAAAAATTATTTTATACCGTCGATAATCTGACTTCAGAACGAACATATACGATGAAGTGGTCAGAGAGAGGAAAATAAACCGGGAAAAATCGAGGAAAAGTAAACGACGACGCATCGTAGTCCCGACCTGCCGCCAATTACATCCACGCACGAGTTGAATAACATGTACCCATATGTTATATACACATCATACATATTATATACATATTTTATTATATGGCACGTCGTCATCAAAATTCACACGAAAAACTGCAGAAAATAACACGTATGATGCACATGCAGCGCTCGTGTAAGAGCAATTATTGGTGTAATGATAAATAATATTCGCAGCCTACTATTTATTTTGGTAAGTTATGTAGCCACTGATGATGTAAAAGGTGGTGGGTAACGAGAAATAATTGTTGCCCCTCCCCAATTTAATTTTAGTTCTGCTGAAAGTATAAATGTTCAATGTTGGTATATGACGCATTAGTAAAACGGAGATAATTTGTGTCATTTTAAGTTAATAGAGTTATTATAGTAGTCAAACAAAGTTGGTCGATTCAATAATCAAAAGTTTGAAAAATAAGCACCTTAAACTAATTTTTAAATTAAATTTATTGGGTTAGGTTAAATCTGTAACGTTACATAAACACATCGAATAATTATATAATGAAATCAAAATATTTATTTGCTTACTATAAAAGATTAATTATGAACCTTTTGACATTCTATACTCGTTGTTTACTATACATTAATTATTTGTTCGCAGCTTATTTACGCGTAGAAAGGTGCAACGTGATTTGCGTGGATTGGAAGCAGTTAACTTATGATTTATTTTATGCGTCGGTAAAAATCAATGTTAAATACATCGGTTACAATATAGTTAAAGTATTGAAAATTTTTACGAATAACATGAAAGTAGGGTCTGAAAATATCCACTTGATAGGTCACGGTATGGGAGCCCATATCGTCGGATACACTGGGAAGAAGTTAAACGGTCAAATTCCTCGGATAACTAGTATCCATAGTATATATTATACACATTTAATTAATTTTTTTTTAAGAAACGTAATGGTTAAATCGTTTAGATTATTGGAGAATGGAAGCTATTTTTTTTTCATCGGAAAATAGTTCTTATATCACTCTTTAACTCTTTAACTTTAAGAATAATTATATTATTTTGTGTTCATTCGTTTTTATAAATAGACCTAACGTGATATATATATATATATATATATATTTGTTATGTTGCTTATCGTTGTATTATAATATTAATTATCGCAATTTCGTTATTAAACTAAATATGTTTCTGTTCTATTTGTTCAAGGATTAGATCCCGTGCTGCCACTTTATGAAAATACTGATCCGAAATACAGGATCAATAAAAATGATTCGACCTTTGTAGACATTGTACATACGAACGGAAATAGCCTTGGACTGTTTAAGTCACTAGGTCATATCGATTTTTACCAGAGCGGAGGAAAATCACAATTGAACTGCAAAGTATTAAATAAAGGTATGTTATTGATTTTTAAATTTAAATTATTAAATATCAGTATTCAATAGCCCAAAAGTGTAAATTGTAAAAATTTATAAACAAATAATAACCGTTTAAATTGTGTTAGTTATAAATTATACAAAACATAATATTCAATTTTCCCGTAAGAAATATTGAAATTATTATTTTAAAACTATTTTTTTTATCTATGCTAAATTATATCAAAAATTATGATATTACCTACATAGATGATGTTTACAGACAATATTATACAAAGCACCAATCAGTTATTTAAAAATTTATTTAAATTTTGTCGTCATAACTTAAATAGTTGAGTAAAGATCGCGAGGAGTTTTGACTATTTTCCGTTCAAAAACGTTGTTTTCATTCATTTATTATCGTATTATCGTGATTTTGGTTCCTGGTTTTCCGTATTGGTATTATTTTATTGTTATTATTATAATATAGTCATCGTAATATCGGAAAAGATGCTGAATGCGGTGTGATTTGTAAGAGAAAATAAAAAAAACACAACATGTACATTGTTTTATGATTGCACCATATTGTATTTCATAGTATTCGAGTAAAATAAAAAATATGTATTTCAATTTTAAATAAAGAAATAATTTATCTACAATATACCAGTATGGCAGTACCTGTATTTTATGCACATAATTTGGTGGAAATTGCAATGACGCGATGATTGATGAGTGATGGGACGCATTGAAAAAAAAAATATATTACATAGATAGCAAAATATGTGGGTCATTCGTCGAATATCTAGACGTAACTACTTATTCATCAATCTGTTTTAAACATATGGCGTAGGACTGAATTTAAATTCGGTGGTGTCCTTTAAGTCAACCATTATTATTGTTGCGCAATAGAGTGTTCGAATACGGATGATACTGGATATTGAATATACGAGGTATCAGATTTTGTATAATATTATCTTATTGATAAAGTCACCATTAATAAATGTTGTAAGACAAAAATCTAATTATTAGATTTAAACTTTAAAAATGAGGGTTAAGGGTGCCTCCAGGTGAGGCCCTTAAAGCCACGTTTTCCAAGCCTGTATTTCTAAAAATGTGTATATTGTTAAAATAAAAATCACAAAAATACCATATTATACCATCAACTATTATATATAGACACGTACAAGTGTGTGATTAGGAGCTTGTATAAATAAACTATAACAATATAAAAAATACTACCTACCTATGGTATGATGTTATTATGAATAACCTATGAATATTACCCCATACCCCACCTGCAACAAATCGTTGAACACACTCCTGTTGGGAGTGCAGTTCGAAATCGTTTTTTTCTGCACACGAGGGAAAAAAAATTACACATTTAAATCTTTAAAAAATAGGTGTAGTACCTACAAGTTTTTTATGGTAGTAAATAAATCTGAATTAAATTCAAAGCCATACGTTCAAAATATATTATGTAATCGTTATACAAATACTGTATTTAAGTGCTCACTGCAGCTTACTACGAATAGTTACACAGTGTAACTATGCGTACAGTTTTTTTTCGCACAAAATATACAATATGTTGATATAAGTATAATAAATTATCATATTATATGCGAATACGATATATTTCTTATTATTTGTATTTTTTTTACTAATTGCTTTATTGTACATCCGACGCGAGGACAAAAATAAAAAAATACAATTGTTTGCGATTGCCAATTTACTGCATTATTCCGGTCGAATGACTTTGGGAGAGGACATTGCAGCTGTAGTGGCGAAGTATACGATGTATCGTTTTATCCCCATACACATTATATTATTTAACTCGCCTGCTAATAATAATTTCGGACGTGAGTAGACTGCTCTCGAGAGGGGTGCTAGAGGATTTTCGAGTCAATAGCGAAGTAATGAATGTTGTACAATTAAACATACTACGTTTGTAAGTGTATATTCATGTACTTACCTTGGTATATACCTATAGTAAAATTATAATTATTTTTTACCCAAAAAATCAGAATTTAATTAAAATATTTATAATTTAAGCTTAAAAATCACATTGTACGTATGAAACGTGGAGATACTAGAGAGTAGTGACGTATATGCGATAATGGATAGAAAAATTTTATTATATATTTGCGTTGGTAATTTTTTGTAACTAAAATACTTATTGTAATATCATTGGGAATTAAAAAAAAAAATATTAATCTCATTATTATGTTTCGCACCGATGAATCACGTAAATGCTATGAATTATGATCATGTTGCTTGATGGGTTAGGTTAGATAAAACTTATTGTATATTACTATGATCAAATATATAATTCATATATTTTTATATGAATTAGACTTATATAAGGAATTGGAAAGGGATAAAGTAATATAAAATTGGGATTTTACAATCTTAAATAATGTCTTCGAAACAAATAAATTGAACACAATCAATAGTAAACAGTTTTATGTGCAATACCTAATTACTATATACACATATATACTTGTTGAGTCAACGCTTAAAAAAGTAGAAAATTTTAATCAAATGTTTGTAAAATTATGTAATCATTGTTTGTTATTATAAATTGATACAATAATATGATTACTGTATGTATAATTCATATATGCATGTTCATAAATACCTATTCTTACATTATACGCATAATTAGTCACTATGACAGTTTGGCATATAATATTAGATACACTATTATTAACTTCTTAGTCTTTTCAAATACTATGGCGCAAAATTAATAAAAAAATATAAATGATTTTATTTTGTTCACAATTGTTGTAAATTGTATTATAACAAATTAATATTTAAAATTTCTAATTTAAGTTTTTTTAGTATACAAAAACCCAATATAAAAAAAAATATTGAATGATAATTTAAGATAATCAAGTACCTATTATAAACATGATAACTGCAGGGTATTGTATTATTTGTATTATATTGTTATTAAATTTTAGTTTTAATTTTTCTGTGAATGATTTTAGAAGTAAATTCTTAATTATAAAGTATGTGAAATCTTAAATATACAAGTGAGTAAATACATTTTTTACAGAACATGAAAGATATTATTTAAGTGCTGTTGTTTTGGTCATAGCGCGATTAATGACAAGTTAACAACAATTATTGTTACACGTATACATTTTCGGGAACCATATATTTTTAAATACACAATCAGGTATTATTCTACTAAATTTTAAAACTTTATGATTAAATATCCATAATTTGTAGTTTATGATTTTATTATAATATAACTATATAAAACCTCATTATATAAATTTAATGTGTTCATTAGCTGGCGATGAAATATTACGATAGCTATACGGTACTGCAAACCATGGACGGATGAATGACTGTCAACATTTTTTAGAAATAATCAAATTGTCCAAAATACTTTGCAAGTATTATTATTTACTTATATCAATCAAATATTTATATAACTACAATATTTGCCTACAGTACCTATTAGATTTTTATTCTTTTGCAATTAAAATTATGATACAGGATACGAATGAAATCAGACGTGGTGTTTCGTTTACTAATCGATCATGAAATAATGAAAATATTAACTTCTTAATTTGTACTGGTATAGAAAAATAGTATGATCTGTCGATTCGATTTACTGAGTATCATTCAGATTACCAAAACGTTAATTCAAAATAAAATAATATGGGGTAAGTTTTAATTTCAATTTCTTCAATATTTCTTAAGAAATGTCAGTATGATATCAAATTAACGATAGTTTGGCCTATATTATAATATATATATATCGTTTACTAATTTGTGCCAAATTATAATGTGGACTGGGATGTAATTATCTTGTGAACTTTTTTTATAATATAATATGTACTACACTAACAAAATATTATATACTTGTTAGTGTATTTATGTATAGTTATGTAGTATTGTTGTATGATATGATATTTTAAACTCTTAATCACAATATACAGGACTTGGGTTGTTTTATTATTCATACGTAATTACTTATTATGGTTAAAGTTATGCATAATATTTTTTTTTTAATGACTAATAATGTTGAGAGTCACTCTCAGATTAATGTGTATAATTTCATTGTCTAAGAATATACCACTTAGTCTAATTATCTATTTTCTATACATATAATACATTAATATGATACCGTAGCGGTCATGCCATCGAATGAATATGTAAAAATAATAAGGTATTAATTTTGTTCATATTTTTGAGTTGCTTGTTTAGTGAGTACAAAATAGTGAACGTTTATCAAAATAAACGTATTGGTTAAATGTGTAGATACGTTTTAATTATAAATATTCAATAACAGTGGTAATTTGTAGATAAATATTTAAGGGATCAGTGGACAGTGTGGTTTCACTGAATATTCTGTGACGGTGTATACATAACTGTTGTATGGTGAAGCTGTTAAGATCTGTTGAAAAAATTCCAATTTATTATCTATGTGCAAAACACGTTTTTAGGCATTTATAAAGGCCAATAAAAAATAAAGACCACGGGAGATCATCTTCATGTCCTTGCAAAGGAGACTCGATTTAGGTATGACTTAGGTATAGATAGTATGTTTTATAATCTAATTAACACGATTTCAATATCAATTATACACCTAGAATTTATGATCTTGATGCAGTGCTAAGTGTAATAAATGCGAAACGTTTCGTTTCGTTGTTTTTTTTTTTATTTTAAATTGTTTATTCTCCTCATCTACTGTCGATGAAAATATTAGTTTAGCTGATCCTATAATATATAAAAAAATCAATCGTCAGAAATAACTATTTATCGATTGTGTAGCCTACATTAATGACGTATTTCTCAATTCATGCAAACATATTCCTATGAATTATTAATTTTAATATACATTATATGAAAAAACACGGATCGGGACGGTTTTAAGAAAAAAAAAATGTTTTTTCATAATTTTATTATTACAGAAATAAAATGTAGTAATTATAACCGTGTTATTGCTGTCGTCGTGATGGGTGGGCTTTAAAAGACTTATTATTATTATATAATATTATAATATGCCAGATGCTCTTAAAAATAGTATAAGAACGGTGTAAAAATAACGATATTATAATGCTCAGTGGTCCAGTAATAGGATTAAGACGAAAAAAAATCTAGATGTATGTATAATAATATACGCTTACATAGCGCAGCTCACACACAAAAGGTCGAGGGAAAATCGGGTTTTTGTTTTATCTAAAGAAGTATACGGTCTTTTTATAGAGCACTATAATATTGTATAATACACCATGCGTACTGATAAATGCTACTGCAGTACCTATATATGCGTATAATAATAATATTATGACTTGATAGTTGGTACGCCCAATTACACACCGGGGTTTATTAATTGAACGTTGAAAAATGCGTCAAAAAACTTATCGTCGTCGTGGTGGATTTTTTCGTAAATTCTATATAATGTTTTTTATTGTAGTTTATTTCTGTGTCCAATTAAAATATCGTAGTTAAAGACGCATTGCATATAAATTATTCAGATGGTATGCCCGAAAAGGTCTTTGGATTGCGGCGGTCGAATCCGGAGATGTCGTATAGGTATGTTTTTACGGTCGAATTTCGGGCACAAGAACGACCTCTTAATAATACTCTCATCGAGTTGAATTCGGAACGATTGTCGCATATTATTGAATAATAAAACGCAATATTATTGTATTATATAAATAATATTAATTTTATAATAGATACACTAGATACACTGTAGTAATAATAAAGGTTTAAAATGATTCTCTTAGAATTATGAAATATATGTCATTTTTACCGTCAGATGACACGGTTGTATATATTTTATTACTCCGCATGTCTGTTATTGACATTAATGATAATAAATGATTTATTATTATTTTACATTTTGGTAATAATTGGGTGTTATAGTCCTTGTTTAGGACTTTATTGTATTGTTATGGGATATCTTGTAGAATTGATAATATAGTATAGACGTATAGTAATAATGTATATTCTTTTAAAAGTAAGTATTTAAATAAATATCAAATATAGGTACTTATGTACTATCATTATATCAACCAATATTTTGAATTTTACTATTTTAGTTTTAAAATTAGTATTTTTTGCATTTTAAGTTTTTATATAACATTTAACGATATGTATAAAAAGCTTAGTTCCTATGTCAAATGGGTTTAAATGGTTTCTTCTCGTATATCATATGATGACATAATAAACCATTATTATTTTAATTTCAATTTTTTCTTATTATCATTTAATTAATATTATTATTTTTCATGCACATGCAATGTATCAAGAAAATACGTTTCATGAAATCACAAAACCCTAAGTAATAAAAGTATACTATATAATTAATTATAAGTATATATATTATAAAAAACATATAGGCAATAACAATCTTTGCTATTAATATTAAATACTATAGTTCCTCTACTGTGACAAGTTACATGTCATAAGAGCTTATACTTTGGATGGATCGCGGATGTCATATTATTAATCATGTTTGTCGTGTAGTAGGTACTCACGTCCGATTTTAAACGCGTCAGTCAGTCACCGCCGGGCGTCAATCAAGATAACTGGCCTAACCCTGAACCTCTATCACTCGATGACTACTCGAATATTAGGTAGTATAATATATTATTACGATTTTGCGTATATCTGTAATAATTAGTTATAATTTAATATTTATACATACTTAATGATCTGACTGCCCCTAAGTCATAAGTCACTGGTCATATTATGTTCTCGGGTTACTCATCTTTACCATAATATATTATTAGTTGTTAAAAACGATTTAAAATTATTTAATTCTATTATTGTACTATATTAATGTTGTTGTTCTCACTTATCATTTGTCACATGTATTTATCGTGAAGTATAGACTGTAAATCATAATGGTGTTTAGTTAAAATAATCGCTTAGTCGTTCGTATGACACACAAAATTATTATAGTACAGTGGTACAAAAAGTAACCATGTACCTACCTATATTATTACCCTTATATTATTATTTCCCATTAGTTTCTATTGTTATTGGATAAAATTCATTTTTAAGCTATGTTATATGTTCATGTTAACTAGTAATGATCAGATATATATTAAATTAAAATACGATATCCTATATTTTTTTAAATGTAATTTTCCCCATAAGGGAATTTTGATCGAGTTTATATTTTCCGACTGCAATATTAGTTTGTACATACTATTAAATTTTAGTTCTTTTTGAAGACGAATCATTCCGAATTCATTTTATTATAACATAAATTATAGATAAATATAGATATTTAGATTTTTTGTATACACAAATATACAAAAATAATAATAATTTTTTTCAGTAAAACGATTACAGTAGTCAGTTCCGACCTAATACATAACTTAAATTAAAAATTAAAAATTCTCCACTCAGCATTGGTTTTTATTTACAACGATATATCATTTAATTCAAATTTAGCACATCCATAACAGTGACAACTACTTTACGTACAACATATAGGTACCCAGTACCCACTTGTCCAAATATTTTTCTTTTTTTTTTATATCATTAAAAATTAATTTTACTGAAGAAAAAGTTATTTTTAACAATTTTTTTTTGAAATTCTCATATCGGGAAAAGTAGTACGAGAGTAAATGTCCTTGCTGTCAAAGAAACAAATTTACTACACATCAGCTACCGTGATTATTGCAACTGCAGTTGCACTTTCGCGTTTTTTATATATTTCCTTTCTGATTATTTAATTTGTGTTGCTTAAAGATTCCGACGATACTATGCAGCATTGCATAGTCGTATTCATTTGCTTTAGTTATCACTACCGAATGAATATAATACGAATATTATAGTGATAGTATATAGGTAAACATAATTTTTATGCGATATTGGAATTCTTGTTTTTTTTTTTATTTACAACTAAAAAATTGTTTTTTTTTTTGAAAAATAATAAAATTATTAAAACATAATATTTTTAATAATTAAAAAAATTCGTTTCTGTACTATTTTTAAAATAAATACTAAATACAATTATATTCTATATACCTATTAATTATTATACATTTATATTTATACTATAAAGCTAGAAATAGTATTATTATTTTTATAACATTATTATAATACGACGTTCATCGCAAGTCGCAACCATAGTAGGTAGGTACCTATAGATAGCAACGATAGTCAATTATAAAATTGTGGTTACTAAATTCCGAATGACGCGCTTAATGAAATTAGTAAAATAAGAATCGCGTGTTTCGCATTGCAAAAGTGTTATTTCATCATTGAAAACTATTGCTACTGCAATTTGTTTGTATACTATTGTGTAAATCTCGTCTGCACTAACAGGTTTCAAATAATTTCTGAAATGTAATTTCGTATTGACGTAATTATACGATCTGTAGGTGTCTATTTATACTCAATAATGATATATAAATATAATCACGTGTTTAGACATATTATCGACGTAAACACAACATTTGTTTCGTGTATATTATAGATGCTTGAAAGTTTAAAAGTAGCATAAGTTACTCTGAAGTTCGAGATTAGTTAATTATACAGTTGATTCGAAGTTTTGTTCTTAAATCCAAATCATCTAGGCTTATTAGTTATTAGTATTGTAATAATGAATCATGTTTAAATTTTTTTTTGGCTAGAAATTAACGTATCACTGTAGGTATAGACTAAACATCACACGCAATTAAAATACTCTACAGACATATAATCTGAACGCTCTTAGATAATATGAAAAATGTTGAGGGTACTAAGCACCCCCTCCCACCAATTACGTGACAATTTTCGCGCGTACAAATGCTCGGCACGTGATTTATTCTTCGTGTATTTCATAACATTAAAGATCGTTCGGAATGCCGCACAATGTGATGATTATTAAATCGGAGCGGAGGAATTCGCCCTCGAAACGAGCGACGGAGGTGATCTGGTAAAAACAAAACGAAACATTTTCTGCCAGCGGGTCGAGATTTCTTCGCGGTGCCTCGTCTTAGGGCGATTTTAGTTCCAGGGGGGAGATGCGGTGTAGAGATGAAGGGGGGAACGAAGGTTACACACACGTCGTGAAGAGAGTTTTTCTGTGCGCGTGGACGGCGATGATCGTGCGTTGACCTCAGAGCGCATTACAGGGATTCCGAGCTGTCGATGCTGCTGCTGGACCGTTTTCTTGACCACGCGAGTAGTTCACTCTGTATACACGCGTGCGCGCAAATCGTCGTTTCCGCAGCAGTGCAGTAGAACTATATCCTATTCGTACAAAAATACAAAAATATTATTATTAACGTAACGTAAACTGCATTTGTGTGGAGATGCAGTTGCAGTGTCGACTCATCGTTATGCAGTTTATATACATATATGTGTATGCAGTGTCGAATAGGTAAGAGTCACGAGAACGCACGCGCGTGTGTGTGTGTGTGTGAGTGCTCTCGTGCGTGTTGAGGTGGAGGTGACGGCGGGCAGGGGGATTGGAGGTTGGTCTCCTCTTTACCGAGAGGGAAAAACAATACGTACATTTATTGAATATAATATAATATATAGACGCGTATTCGTCGGCACAGCGCGCGGTCGGCCAGCGGTTGAGAGTTCTCCGTGATAAAAAAAAACGCGTTTGACACACGTGATACGAAATGCACAATAATAATAAAATAAAAAAAAAAAAACTCCAGTGAAATGGTTAGGCGGGATTCACACGCAGGTACTAAAATGTGGAGTCAGTGGAGATCGAGAGAGATGGCGGCGGACATCGAGATCAAGAGAGGGGAAGAGGCGCGCACGCACAGCGGTGCTCGTGCAGAATATTTTAAAGCTCTTATGGCCATAAGCGAGTATTATACTATTGTATACCTGCTATAATATAATACTTGTACAATACGGCCGCAGTGACGATTTCTATGGAAAAACAGCGATGACGAGTCTTCTTCTCAACTGCAGCAGTCATCAATACGCATCACTGAAATAATAACAATAATAATAATAATAATAATACTAAATACTCATAATAGTCCATATACGTATAATATCGAACACATGTAGTAGACAAGATTATAATTATTGTACTTAATAATATTATGTTGTAGGCTATAGTAATTAAATATATATATTATATTGTTTAGGTTACAATAATTTGTAATCGACGCGCTGCATGCCGTGGTATACCTGCAGTGTCATATATGGTACACCCATCTCGCGAAGATTGAGGAGATCGATCTCATTATCATACATCATTGATTATAATGAATATTAATACAAAAAGGTCTACCATCATTGGCGATTGTGACTGTATGGATAAGTTAGGTATATAATACCAATACTTTAAGTTCTAACCTAGGGCGTAATGATATTGTGTTCGACTTTTTTTTCTATAAGAGGAAGATTTTTTCGAACAGGACGCGTTGGACTGCAATTTTCAAACACCATGAAAGTATTTGAAAGGTGACCGATTTTACTTTCTGAATTATTCACAAAAGTTTAAAATATTATTATACTATACTCTGTCATCGTAGTCTAAGTGTTTTTTTGTGCGAATAATACATATAGGAAGGTATATTATTATGTATAATACATTATAATATTCATGAGTGTATATATACCAACTCACGCTAACCCACTCGACGTCACGTGGAAGCGTAGTAGCGGTTGCATGTGCAGAGAGTGAACCGATGATGGGGTGCAGGAAAGCTCCGGTAAATATTTGAATGACACTCGAGTGGCGCGGAGGGTTCGGTGAGACGTGAACTTGTAAATGGAATTATTATCATCGCACATGAGTCAAAACTTGTCGTGGCAGTGACGGTATATATAGACTGTACACATATCTGGAACTCACCAGATATATATTATATGTGATTGTACACAATAATATATTGGCAGTGTTTGCCTGTTCTTTGTATAGGTACGATATAATCATTTCATGTTTCGCGTACAGGCGTATTATATATATATATATATATATATATATATAATGTGTTTTGTGACTCGAGCACTGGAACTTAAACACATATAAAACATATTAATATATATAGGTACTACGTATTGTCAATATTATTATAAAGGAGTGGATGCAATGGAATTGGATTTCATACCACTCAAGAAAAGATTTGTCAAACGGTAGGTATGGATTTGAATGAAATATAAGCCAAAAAGCCTTTTTGTAGATAAAACTTTGAAAATATTATTCACAGTAAAAATTGTAATGGCATATCGCCTACGATATATAATATTATACAAAATAATATAATAATGTAGTCTCAATTGTATCTACATGGCTAGATATTATAAGTATAGGTATTAAGTATAATTAAAAACGTATTGTAAGCAATATTTAAATTTAATTTAATAATTCCGTACTTTTTTTCGTTTAAATGTTAATATTATTTATTTATTTTTACGTATTTTTTTTGTTTCTTATACTCTAAATTTCTATGTTACTAATTAAGTTCAAACATTGAAACCTACATTAGCAGACGAGGTTAAAAAAAATCTAAAATTATTGTCGTCGTGATTTTTATATTTTCAGACATTGGAATCTATATAGTAAGTTTCCCTTTTGGTAATGTTACAACGGTATAACAACTTTCTGCTTTTGAGTTGTGACGTAATTTATTTTGATTAAAATTGGAACACTATAGTGATTTGTACGGAAATATGACAAATTTCTGTGGCCGCAGTTAAACATTACGGTTGGTTACTTGGATGTCAGAATACTGGAAAATTGAAATTTAATTACAACCATCCGGTAATTATTTTCGTCTTTACGCCATATTTACTATAGTTCACATAATGTCTTAAACTCCGTTAAATTTAAAATAAAATAATAACGAATTATAATAACTATTTTATTTTCTACGAGTACAATGGAAAACAATACATAAAAATAAAAATAATATTCGTTTTTCATGAGTTGCAGGTACTTGAATTCACTTCCAGACGACTTGCATCCGCCAGAGCGACCATACGAAATGGAAGTAAATTTAATCTAATATGTAGCACGTGCAATACCGGTAACCGATACCTTGACAAGACACAAGTGAGTTGGGAGTCGGGATCAATAAGAGATGGCTGCGGATGCAGTAAGTGGTGCGCGAACTCGGCTGTGTATTATATTTTGTATTATTATCATTCAACAACTTGGCATCGTTTTCAATCTCAATCGAAGCCTAGTTTACTGAATTAGAAAAATAATACATCGTTTTTTAAACACATTCCATATTATCAATGTTATATAATATGTAATAATTATATGCTTAGTGCTTACTTTCTTTGATATTATTCGTCTTGTACCAGGATTACTGCAGTAGGGTGATTTTTGACAATCGTATACGCTTACCTTATGTTAGGTTACCTATATAATATTGTTTAACTGCATTTTCTTTCAAACTTCAGCGTATATATGGTGTATAATAAAAAAACTTTTAATAAAATATATAAACCACCATCATATTATGGTAATACACTTACACTTACAAACGGTGTACATGAAGATACGCTAATATTTAAAAAATATATTGAACCATCGCAGTAACCAATATTATTAAGCACTTTCAGCTCAGTAAAAATTTATTTCAAATCAGTATTTGACGCCAAGCATCAAATGGCGTCAATCGCGCCACTAAACGGTCCCAAGGATGCCTGAAATTTGATGTAATCTGCAACATGTTAAAAGTGACGTATTTTTAGTTAAAAAATTATCATTTTATTTCTTATATGGTAACATTTACATCGATTTTGATTCTAAAATATTATCAAATTTTATTATAATTTAAATTCAACCAGGAATAAAAAAAAAACTATTAAGTGCCATATTAATTATAATTTATTAACCGATATATATTTAAAAAAATTCAAGAATATATTATATTTGATTAGATAAAAGACGAACTAAAATAAATATTTCATTAAAGAAAAACCGTGCTATTATAAAAACAATGAAAGAATATCGTTCACTTTTATTACAAATACGTCGTCGAGTGATAGAGGTAAGCAATAAAGAAATAAAAATATTTGTTTAAAAAAAAATGTCATTACTATTAATTAATGTAGAATTGTATATCATTATACTTTATTAGCACCATCACGATGCAAGGTAACTTAATAAGTAATATATACATAATATGTAATATGTATATTATTCTACATGTACATATTACTCTATAATTCTATATGAGTATCAAATAATATTGTTTATAATAGACATGGGAAGATTGGTTACTTGTTATGAATTCATATAAAAATCAGATAAAGTTATTCTTTAAACTATAAGTTCATGCATTTTTCCTTGTATCTAATAATAACTTCTAAAGATAAATTATTGGATACAGTTTATTTATTAAATACGCTATAAATTAATGTTATAAAACGCCGTAATTAAATATTAAGTTAATTAAAAAAAATAAGAAATTCTTTGATTGTATATTGGATTAATTCTCGATACGTATAAATTTGAAGCCTATAGGTACATATTTATTGTTATGAGACTATGCACTTATCAGATGGTACCTGTTTAATTGATTATGATATGCCTTTCTAACTAACATAGGTACTCAATAATACAATAATTATTAATTTATATACATTTTAACATAATTGTTTGAGCAGATGAATCATTAAAAAAACGATCTTGTAGTAAAATTGTAGCTTTAGTGGTATATTGTTGTCTAAAACATTACAATATATGAATACGTATGTGGATACGAAACTATGGATGATTATTGTTTGATTTCTTTATATTCGGAATCGCATAGATTGGCGAACGATGTTCATCTGATGATGATGGTGAGATAATAACGGTCTGTTATAAACGTCCATATAAAATTATATTATATAATTTATATTTTTATACTATAGTATTGAACTATAAATCACACTGATATAGCTAATAGTAAAAGATGATTTTATTTAAAAATCTTAGAAAAATCTCAGTGAAAAATAATTGGGGTCAATATTTTTTCTTAGTAATATAAATTTAATATGTAGGTATAGTTTAATACTAATTATATTTTGTTGCTACCTACATGAAAAAAATAAATTGTTAAAATCTGAGGCCTCACTGACTCGCATTAATCCGGGCTTATATATTATATTATAGTGTTATATTCCTGTATTCAATCAACAGAAAAACCGGTAAAAATATTACACGCGTTTCGTGGTGTTCTCTATTAGGTATATTAAACCATTATATCATACACGCATATTATGCATTTTCGTGCACATTTTCTTCAAGATAAATCAATGTAATTTTTTCGAATTCCACAATTCTCTGCACTTATAATATGCATATAAGTGGTGAATATTCGTGATAAATCGTCAGGACATGTATGTGTGATGGGTGTCTAACGTATGATTATCCAACGCGCGATTTATTATAATTTATAGACTAACCCAACCACAATTTTATGTATAAGTATAATATAATACATAATATTATCGTATGACAACTGCAATCACAATAAAAAATTATAATTATAATTATTTTATTTTGAAAAACGGCGTGTAAGTGCCCCATCAAACCAACTTTGTAACATAGGTACTGACTTTCAATTAATAGATACTTCGAGAATATTATAGGACATATGTCATATTTACACTTTTAAATTGTGAAATTTATGATGTATCTACTCATTTTATTACTGATTACATGCTTATAAAACATATATCTATAATATTAGGTTCTGATAAAAATATGTATATAATATATTTTATAGTTTTATTCACTCGTATTGAGGTACGGGGGGGGGGGGGGGTGATTTTTATATAATGGCTGAAGATTTATGGTTTAAATGACGCGCGCTGCGTATGCTGCCGACTGCAATAGTTATAGTAGTCGTTGCATTCAAACGTCGAAGTCTGCTTATAATAAGTGGTAATATTATAATGATTTTGTGAAATACGAACGAGCTTATTATCTTCCACTTATACCATTACAAAGTATTATTAGGCCAACAATTATTTGTTTATTAGACAAATACGGTTCTTGTTGTTGACTCCAGTATCTTAACTTTGTGATATAATAATGATAACTGAAAATGTATTCGCACAGTTTAAAAAAAAAAAGGGCAAAAGAGAATGAAAGGACATCTAAATTAATTAATTTATACTCATTTCACAACACATACAAAATCTAAAGGTTAATAAACGGCCATAAGTGGTTAGAATACCAATGTATAGGTATTTCAAAAAAATTATTTCTGCTGTGGTATGCAAATTACTAAAATGAGAAGCGCTCTGTATTTTATATTATCTACTATTATTGTAGATTTGGCGTGATTGATATTATTGTTCCAATAAGTTGTGTATTTGTTTTATTTTACTCTATACACATAGGTAATATAATATATATAAATATATATATTTAATGTTTTTATTGTTCACTTTCCGATAAGAAGCTGTACTTATGTATTATACATATTTATTGTATGCATATTATGTACATTGTACGTCTTGTGGTAGCGGTCGTATAGATATACTGAATTTGTCTTTTGATATATTATGTATGCAGCGTTGGATTACTCGTATGGTACACAATCATTTTGTTCTTTCGTTTTTTTATGAACAGGCAAAGGGAGAGGATGGCATAAAAATATAAAATATAATTTTTTGAATTGTTTTTATATGCATGTACTATATGATACATATAGCCATGATGATTTATAATGTTTCTTAGTTATCACTTTATTAGTGGAATAGTTTTAAGTATGCCCATATACTTAGAAGAAGATTTCTGTACCTTAAGCTGCCATAACCACGTTACGATCTCGAACAATCGCAACAAAAATCGCCATTTAGATTTGCGTCATATTCTACAACCTAAAATCTAGTTTGTTTAACGATCTCGTTTATCTTTCTTACTTCGGTCATCTCTAATTATTATTATTATTTTACGACGACATGGCAATAAAAAACCTTTACTCTTGAGTACTTTCTCAGATTTTCTTACACGCCAATTTTGCTCATTGCATATTATATTATTATTATATGTACACGGTTAAGGGGCGCCCTCCCTTCGGTTATACCAGGTGATGAGTGCTCGTTATTTTCAATATTCTTGTAGTCACCTTGACCCGTAATCGTCTCGACAGACCACCACCGATGCTCTGGAGTTTTAAATGAGGATTACGATATCTCAGCGACATTACAATTTGTAATTTTTTTTTTTGCACGCTAACAACTAACATTATAAAATCAACCACAGCATACGTAGGTACATCTAACCAGCATGGTCGTCTGCTGTAGCAAAACTGTCCGCACTCAACGACTTGTATCATGTAGTATAAATATAATAACATTATTATAATAATGTTACAACTATTATGAAAATTATTATAAATTTTAGTTTGAAAAGTGATGAGGCAAATAAAATATGACGTGAAGAAATCGTTGTCTAGTTATTAGGTACCTTATGAATTACACTTGACACGACAAGATAAAATCTACCAGTCTATATATTTGCATTGATTTATCTATTATATTATAAATAACATTCAGAGAATAATAAATAGTATTGGAATAATTAAAACACTGTATTACTAGCTCTTTTATTTTTGAAAAAGAAAATAAGATATATAATAGAATTCCATTTAAAAATATACTTGTTGGTATAGTATTTTTTAAATCTATATTATGACATAAAAATATTAGTCTTAAACATAACTAAAAAAAAGTTAATTATTTTATTTATAATCGATATGATTATCCTTATATCTGTGGAAAATAAATTGTTATTAATTTTTAATATTCTGATACTGTTCTTGCTAGAGTACTACAATTAAACTATAGAGGGTACCTACGCTAACGCTAAGCACCTCCAATGGCACCCGCTTATACGCATATAACTATAGTTGTGGAAATACTCCCCTAAAATGTTATGCCACGAGATGATAATGTACTGTACAATAATTATCTAAATTTAATTGATCATACTATTGTCACAAGACAAAAATTCGTAGTACAAATATTTTTCGTATGATCGAAAAGGTCGACGATACTCTTTGTATGACGTTGACGTACTTTTCGTACGCTCTCGTTGTCGGATCATTTGAAAATAATAATACACGTTCAAATATATTCAATGCAATACAATCGTTAACTGTGATCTGTACTCACATATGAATATAATATTATATATAACATTTAATATATATGGCGGGGCACAGTATTTATTATTGATTATTACCTTTCGATCGGATTATTATTAGGGCCCGCCCATTACAATACAAAACGTAAAATGATTTATCGGTTCGCGGCTAGCTATTAATTATTCTTCATTACTATACGGATATAATACGAGTGTGATGTGTATTATTATTATTATCACAACACGCCATAATATACTCCAGGGAATTGCGATTCGGTATACCTCCTCTGGCTTTGTGTGTTGATTTAATGCGCTCATAAACGTCGTTTTACACTCATAATATGCGCGCGTGTACGACTACACGTCATAACACTGCTAAAGGTGGCTGCTGCAGACTCGTTAAATTATTACGTGCCGTGTAATTATTTAGGACGTCCGAATCATATTTTTTTTTTCATCGCTGTCAATATTTAATATTATATTATAAAATACGCGTTGGGTTGCACGTGTGTGGTAGATCGAAATATAATAATATAATACATATATTCTACATACACCTAACTCCTAAGTACTACTCGGTTAGCCATCACAGCAGCAATTATCTTGTTACATACGCCAAATAACAGACGGCGAGCAATGGGATCGAGGGTGTTGCTGTTAATCCTGTAAATACATGAACATTGTGCGCGCGAAAAAAACGCTCGTGTGTGTTATTCGCACACGTGCAAAATTAATTATTAGGTTGCAAGTATAATATTATTATATTATATTTTTGCACCTTAAAGTCATCGCATCCTGTGCTGCACCTATATAGTTGGCCGGCAACTACTGTTGTACATCGCGATTGATATATTATTAAAGTAATTCGATTGCGTACACATACGATATTATTATAAATGGGTGTCGTGCCATTCATTGATCGTTAGGGATAAAATGTATACAGGCGGTATATATAGGTACTATATAGTTATAGGGCATAGATACTCATTGATTTATGCTCTCTCGAAACGACGATTATGAGACCGTCACGTTTTTATATGAATTTTATGCAAATGCTTAAGCTGCAACCTTCTTGTTTGCAGTAAATGCAAGCTAAAAAGCTGTATCAGTTAGAAGAGATGCTGCGCGCAGTTTCCTAACGATAATGATGTATGGATGAAACGGAAATATACAATTATGTATAACGAAATAACGAACTCAGTTTTAATACCTCCCGTTTATAACAATTATCTTGTATTCTCTTGCAGTTATTATATTGTCGTTTTTTTTCTGCGTCTATTTCATCGTCATTCGATTTACAATATCAATATTTCAATAACAATAATAATAATAAAAAAAAAATCTACTTAACTACTAATAAATAACAATCTATCTATTAGAATAAGAATTCATAGGAATATATTATTTTGTACTTATCTGAATTGAGAAATGTATTGTGTTTTTTTTTATTACATATTGTACAGGATGCACAATTTGTGAATAGTTATTAATTATCTATTGATGACAAGTTATATGGTGAAATCATATTATGGCGGTCACCAGTAGTACAACTGTTGTAAAGCATACCATAAAAAGATCGGTCCGACAATTTTTTTTTCTAAAAACACCATTTAAAAATTACCCCAGCTCTTCGATGTAATTTATAAAAAAAAAAATACGTCATATATATATATATATATATATATACATATGGGATATAATACATCATTATAGTTATGAGTTTTGGCTTGACTAATGCTGTTGGTTTTAAAAATGATTTCTTATTATGTGTTATAGTAATATCTCGTATACCAACCTACCATCTATAAAATATGAAATGGTTTAATAAGTACAAAAAAAAAAATATATATATATAATAATCTATGTTGAATTTTGTATCTTAAATGAATTGTTATTATTTATTATGATCACTAAGATTGATTATTGATAACAACATTATTATTTATTAATATTTTATTTGTTATTTACTTATGAACTCATAGGGCATAGATGAACACGATCGAGGTTTCCACCATTAATATTGTACGTACTTATACCAAAGGAAGTATTAATATATAAAATAGATTTGAACAATATAAATTATGTTATCTATGTTTACGCTCAGTCACAATGTTTAATTTATTTTTATTTATAATCTACGTTTGCAATTTATTGTACACTCTTCATCTCATCACTGGTGGCTAGTTCAATCTACGAATAAGTAGTATATACATACATACACATTTATCTACTTTAATCGAAAATCTAATATCGAAATTGTGTGATTATACAAGTCTTTACTATTACAGGAAAACGTTGGTTAGGTACATAGTAATATTTCAATGTTAAATCAATTAATTTTTTCAGAACTTTATATTTCTATGCAGTCGATATAACGATTTGTTGATACTATTTTGTATCTGTAATAATTATTAATTACAACCTGATATTGTGTAATATGTATTTTATTAAAACGCTTATGTGAGGAGGAGGAAATCATAAGCGAATAACGATTTAAGTTATTTAATTAGCAAAAATTAATTATCTAGAATTAGATAAAAGTTTTTATGTATTGTACAGCGATTATTTAATTTTATTATGATGCTTTGAAAAGTCGGTTCTCAAACTTAACTATTTTAAAGAAGTCGAGGAAACGCAATATGTTATACAGAAACGTTAGCAAAAAATATAATAGTTTATCATCGTTAATAATTATATAGCATTAACACACTTATATTTATTATTTATGTATTACAGGATGTATCTTATAGTTCATACAAGTTATACATGCGATCGCTACACGCGTAGCTATTATATATAAATTTATATAGTATGGAGTTTTAAAAAACAAAATAGACATGTTTATTTCATTTTAATGTGTAATTTCAAAATATTTAATCACCTAATTTAAACCATTAATAAAAATAAAATGCGTAATTTTTTTTTTTGAAAGTTCTATGATTCATCAGGTATGCTGTACTGTATGTATATTTTACAGCATATACACACTTATTTTTAGTCAATTTATTGATGATTGTAATCATAAATCTTTTTTAATTTTTATCACAGTTATTCTCTAATCATAGATTTTGTATTCATAGATACTTATTATTATTATTTTTTTTTTAACAAAATATGTTATTTAAACTTTAAATAATGAGTATATTATTAAACTATAAGTAATAACAAGTCAATTTTTAATTGAATTTCATAGTAAAGTTCAATACTGTTCACTTTTTATAAAACGTTAAAAATTATTGTTTAAAATTCGTAAATCACCTCTAATGTACCAAATAAATGAAATCATTTCTATTTAAATATTAAATTTTGATAATATTCGTGTTATCAAATGCAACAAATCAATTATCTGTTAACCAAACTACTTCCGATATTATAATAATACATAATTTGCCAGTTGTGGTGACTACTGCTATATATTTATGTTTAATATAAGTTATAAGTGTATAATAATAATTAATTCCGTTGATTAATTAATTTCATAAACACACACGTCCAATTTAGCTGGCAGACAACAAATGACAATAAATGAAATTGATAAATTACGCGCTATTTTTTTTTTTTTTTTACAGTGTACGAAATAAACGATTGATCGTAATATTATTATTTGATTATGGTGTTTTTGGGTACCGGAATATCAGATGGCCGTTACCACGGATTGTTGAAGACAAGTAACTACGACACTGATGGCTACAGAAATTATGAAGCCAGGAAGTAATATACCGGGCAGCTCGCAAGGTTCGTATAAACAATATATTTTATAAAAATAATTACGACCCCCGCGTACAGTGAGACGTCGCAGCCGCCGTCCAGCGAAATACCTGTCGTATTTATTGTATCGTGATGATAGCATTACTCAAATTATTATGGTTTAAAATTAAGTACTTAGTTTTTTTGTAGTATAAATATTATATTTACAACAAGTGTCGGCATTTATAAAATGTATGTATATTATATTTCCACGCTGCGCTTTTTCAGTTTATTACACTGCAATGCGCGTCTGCAGTAAGTATAATGTATAACGTATAAGAAAAATGGAAACATGATGTTTAATATTATGTATAAAATAGTGACCGAGGAGAGCTGGTTATAAAACGATGTGAACTTGTTTAAATTTCATGGTAATTTTTAATAAAAAAATCAAGCACCCCCTAAATGTTATTCCACCCTTCGTCCTAGCAATGATATGAACAAGCAATTCATTTCTAATATATTATACATTAACTCGTTTGTACACGATAGAGGTATACATATACGAAAATAATAAACAACACGGAACGCATATTATATTGTTTTAGACGTCATATTTGTTTGTGAGTTTTAAATAAATCGTCATTTCGGGTAATATCAATTTGATACGCGTGCATAATGCTTCGATATCGTTTTTGCCACATTGCGATGGCGCGCGCGAGGAATGTTTAAAACGATCGTCGTCAATATTAAATCATAGACCGTCGATCGCCAGATGTATATTTATATATAATATATATCGATCTGCTGATGTACCACCACATACCTATCGTCCGATCTGCAATGCGTATACGTGATGACAATAAACGTAGGAGTTCGTCGAATCGAATAGACGACTGTGACAGTTGATCGGGGTAAAAAATAAATAAAATCGTCTTCACACGAGCATAACATAAACGTGAGTCACAGAGGTGCTGTACCTATACGCGTCGCTGCAACTGTCGTCGTCGTCGTCGTTAATTATTATCTGCAATATTATACACGTCATATACGTATATATACACAATATACATCGTGCACGGTAACGTGATTAAATAATATGATCGACTGGACTGACTAGACTCGTCTATAGCTATAGTTTATAAATCACAACAATATATTATGACGTGTCGCACCAGTGCGATATATCGTTTTAAAGGCGCGTAAATTTTATTGACGAACACAATTTCGATCGGATTGCTGCAGTGCGGTTTTCCCAGTATTGCGAATTTCTTGCAGCCTGACGACGGGATTCAAGTGACATTTTATTTTCAATCGTAATTTTACTGATTTTAACCGCCGTACTTACTAATATTACTATATTACTTATATTACTACTACGGAGGTAAACGTATATTGTTTACCTTAATAAGTGCTGATTTCATGATTTCGTACGATTTTCAGAATAAATCAATATACAATCGTTCTATATATACGTATATAATATATTATGCCTTACAATATGGCATTTTAAAATTAATGGTTTATCGTCACTCGTCAGTCTAGACAAGGGTTAAACGACATCACACACACACATTATATATATACACGACGTATCGGAATGAAAAACGAATAAGAATATATTTTTGTCGCGTGTATTTGTCAACAATTATTCTATACGTTAAAACGGACACAATACAAAAGAATATTATTATTAAACGAGACGTCCTTAACATTCTTCAAGAATTATGATGTACTAAATCAACAATCGGTAGGTTCGGATCAACATCATCGTTTTATTGCTTATATTGAAAATGTGCAGAAAAAAAGAGAAAAAACTGAGAGCGCTGAACTATATATCTGCAGTTGTCACTTTGTCAAATGGACGGATTACGGATCTAAGTGCGCATGATAGGTGAAACAATGGAAAAAAACTTTTCTGGTAACGTTTAACAAACAAAACAGAAAAAAAAATTCCATAATATACAGGTACTATAATATAAAAATAATATTTTTATAGGTATATAGTAAGTATACAGCCAAGATTACAGTATTGATGTGACGCGACGAGCTGTATCGCAAAAGAAAAAAAAACTTTCTATGTTTGTGATCTAAAAGTGGGCAAGTTTTAAAAATTAAACGTTATTACCTTTTACTGGTAAAATGAAAGAGATGATAATTTTAAAGACATTTTTGAATTTTTGCGTTTATTGTGATATTTTATACATATAAACATAATATATGTATTATATTAATACAGTAAATTGTACTTATATGTTCAATGTTCATATTGTATTTAAACATATGAAATTATAGAAATGTTCATCTAGAAGAATAAAAACAACAATTTACTATTTTTGTGAACACTCTGTAGACTGGATATAAGCATGGTTGGGTATAAATTATATTAATTAAAATCCGTACAAACGTCTTAAATGGTATGTAAGTAGTAGTATGGGAAATTTGTCGAAAAACAGGAATAACAGAATTCGTGTACTTAAATATTCATATCGAATTATTATAATACCCATAAATGAGCGAACATGATTATCGTTTATCGTGGAACAATTTATACGTTTATATTATATAGCCAAAAACCCTAAATCTCTAGGACACTTAAATTATACCGAAATTTAATAACATTATACACTATATTATGGTGAATACAGTATAAGTACTATAATACACAATCCAGACATGGTTATATTATAAATTTTATTTGTAATTATAAACAGTTTTTTAAACGTCCGTAACGGTTGTTATTGGTCGTATAAATTTATACTAATGATTATCTAAAAAATGTATACGCTTAGGTGTACGAATAATATTCAACCAATTCGTTACCTGCCGCATTCGGTTTATTATACCTGCATCTGCACGCACAGCGGCGAATTTCAAAACGACCGATTGTGCGAAAAATAAAATATATAACGCCACCACTGAGTGTAATATAATATTATTATACTTTGAAAATTACGGTTTTGAACAGTTTAACGTTGTGTAGGTACTTGTGTCAATATAAGGTCACGTAGATAATACGTAAAACTTAATACCGTATAAATATAATATAAAGACTGTATTCGTACATGTAGGACGTAGGTTCATTCAGGACATCGCGTTTTCGGTATGTTTTCGCAGTAAACCGCTGTTCGTGAAACAGAAATATATGTATTTCACATTATAAACAATTGTCTTGTATAAATTCGTATGCCGACAGTTATCATAGTTATCTATTAAGTTTAAATATTGAACCATACTTTTAAAGTTTAAGTATGAAACTAAATAGACTCACATTCTTACATGTTGAATACTGATTAATCTATAATTACATACGTGAGATGGATTTTGAAAACAAGTTTGGATTTCTAGGCTTGTCTTATTTAGATCCTACCAACATATTTTGATTTTAATGTCTATAATAAGCTTGAAAAAGTATTACAAAATTCTTCATAAAGCTAGAAATCGGAAAAATCCTAATTTCTCAGACATAGGCATTAGATGTACCTATTCATGTAATTTATACGTAAGCTGGGTTCGTCGCAAGTGGAATCGAGTACTGATGACTAACTTAACGTTTTAGTAAAAGAGTTCTTGATAACTATATCTTTGTATATAATATATGAATATGCTGAATATGTGATGAAGTAAGTTTTTTAAGGGCATTTTTCACGTGACTAGAAAATCGGTTTATTCAAAATTGTCAAAAAATAAAGAAACTTGTATTTTTTTTTTTTAATTTCATTTTATTTTAACAATCCGTAATCATTTAAAAACCGTGAATACAACGATCTCGCTCGGAATACATTGATATATTAGTAAATTATGTATTATATTGTTGTAATTGATTTGAAAACAACGTTGGGTCTACATCCATTTATACATCACCGATTACAATTTTGGATTTATCATTTTAAATTATTTATAATCCTATTTATCGTCGTCTGTCATTTATATACATATTCGGTCAGCTGCTCATCGCCGACTATACTTATGTTAACACAGCAGCGTAACATCGCAACTGACATTTAAATCACTCTAACGAATTTTTTTAGTGGGTTGTTAGTTGCGTATATGCAGTGTTAGACGACTTTTAATTTTTTTATACTCTATTTAATAGTATTCACTGCTATAATAATCTTGAGCTGGAACGTTCACCGCCAGCCTGGAGAAGAATCAATAATTAAAATAACGTTCATTATTACCCGTGTCTGTGGCAGACGGTGGTCGATGCGTCACTATATTATTGGATTCTCGTTCGGTCGCCGGGAAAATCAAAACGCACGAATCCTCGATCGCGAATTGTGCGACGGTTACGCATGCGAGGAGGGGGCGTGATTGTATAGCCACCGCCGCGTGACCTTGCCGAACGATGCCCCCGAACGCGGACGGACAAACGACCTTCAGACGGACAGACATTGGCGGCGGCAGTCGGTTATTTTCACATAATATACACATTACACGTATGCGCAGTACTATCGGCTTTCTCCACCTACGCTGCGGCCGCCGCCTCGATTCGCGCCGATCGCGATCTATAATTTAACAATTTTTTTTTTATCCGTTTAAAAACGAGTAAGGGATCCACATTCCCAGCACTACCCATTTAAAATACCGAATTGATATTCATCGGTGCTATATTTTTGCGCCAAACGAAAGCTCCGAACTTTAACCAAAAACGTTTAACGGCGGTTCTGTGGACCAGATCTGCAGATACCCAAAACTTACAATATTTATTTTTTTGACTTATGCCAGTTAACACTAACGTGTGGCGACGTAAAGCCGGCGAGATGTGTTTTGTACATCGCGGGCGAATGACTACTGCAGCAGGCATGACTTAATATAGATGCGATGCGAAGACGGAGGATTCATACTGAAATATATAATACAATCACGGCGGTCTGTATGACTGTACAATAATATGTATATCGCAGTAAAAATTCACGACTGCGGAGACTCGCACGTTGTAATTCTTCGTGCGATGATATATATTATACATTATATATTATCATTGGAATTTGGCACACATTTTATGTAAATTTCAATCGAATATTTTTGTGCGTAGAACAGCGTGCACAAAAGTAATCGTCTAATAAATGAAAATCTATTGCAGTACGAATATTCTTCCGCATCGGCTATACGGCACACGATATTTACTATTTTACTATATTATTTACTATCTACTACTATTATATACTCAGACTAGCATTTAAAGTATTTATATAAACCTATTTTATGCAATTTTTTACGGCAGAATACCAGCACATAACTCGGAATTATAATGTTTTCAAAAATGTACGCTCATATGTTTAAGATATTTTACGATAATATAATAATATATTATAATTATATACGTACACGTGTGCCTCGCAGGGAATATTCGACAATGGAATATGCATATCCGTACTCGGGTCACTATAGTTAGCTATAGCTGGCTGATATGTTATAAATTTCGTTGCAATGCGTCCGCTGCAATGTGATAATATGTTACTACGCCGCGGCTCCTGCAGCTGTAACGGCCGCGGGTACACGCGACTTCGGAATGGTGTTGAATAGTATTATTTTCATTATACCTATAAATTCCTTGGCAGAACGACTTTCCAGCCACGCGTGTCTGATCAAATTCACCGTGGAAGATCAAAGTTGATAAGTCGCACGTTATAAAGCCGATCGGCCGGAAAAAAAACTGCAGCTATATAACATGTAAGCATATATTATATAAATAAATATATTTTTATACTCATATAATAACGCCTCGCTATTCTGTTTTACTACAATGCGTGTAAAACGGTTACCATATATATTATTATAATGTTAGGTACACCGCGCGTTTGTGCCAAATGAAAATGTAAATTTAAAAACTGTTCGTATTTGACACGGCAAGACCGTATATACATATTAATGCGGTAGCCCTGCGACTTATTTATGTACGTACATATTATAGGTACTCGTATTATTATTATTATTATTATTTTAAGCGCCAGTCGACGATATTATCGTGTACAATAATACCGTTAACTCTGTGTACGCGCTGCAGTGTATACGGTTATATTATATATTGTATTAACGGTATAATTATCGAGTGTTTAGCAGTGGTGTGTTTACGAGGATTTATATTATGTATGCGAATTAGATTTCAATTTAAAATACTGACAAAAATTCGTACCACGGTTTTCACGGAATTTCTTAAAAATTAAGTCCATCGCACGCATCTTCTAAACATTATATTGTAATGGTGTTGTATACCTATACATATAATAAGACTATAACCGTACTAATAAACTACTATTCGTTTTTATTTCCTTGCACCAAATAGATCTTCTCGAAAATTAATTAAATATTATATTATACAGAATGTCTTTACGACTCCTGTCACTCGAACGCTCGTCAAACGGTATCCGGTATCGGTTTATTTAACGGTAACCTACAATATAATAAAAAAAATAACATACTTGGGTAGGATATAATATATTATTATAATATGCGTTCTTTAGCTATACTAAATCTGCCGTGTATCATATATTATAGCATATACATATATATATATCAATGTAGCAATATAATATGTACTCAACACCCGTGTCTAACATCATCACATGGCTGCTGTAGACGTCACTAATCGACTAAATATCTGGCTTACATTTAGTCGATTAGTGATTATTATTCGTACTCATAACCCCATTTCTCTTATATCAATGTTCTAAATATTTTTGTTCGCTTCCTTATTCACATTATAAAAATAAAATATACAGTGCAATCAACATGAATAGATTACAAATACCACATACGTATATATTATATATGAGTGACAGTTAATATAAATTACAACATTAATAACAGAAAAAGTCATAAATGCTGCAGTATCGTTGATTTTTTTTTCTTCGTGGAGACGAATTGATCGTAAATTTATAACAACAAATAATCACGTTTTATATTGCGTAATGACATAATATACGTTATGGTACAAAACAATAATGGAAATTTACCAATTGCGCTTAAAATTATACTTTTTTATATACCAATTTCGCTCATACATTTTACAGTACATAAGGAAAAAATGTATTACTCAGTTATAATTATATGATAAATGAATATACTAACCAATTTTTTTGCGAGTATTAACTATTAATACTTAATATAATATTATATATATTATAACCAGTCACTTTTTAGCTAGTAATTAATTAATCAACAAATAAGTTTTTAATTTTCAAGCATTTTAGTGTGTAGATTGTTTATGTCGATGTTGATGAATTTGGGAAAATTTTAACACAAGAGCAATCGGTTCATGCCCACAATAACACCGCATATTCTTAGAGTCAGGAAGTTTGAGAATTATTTAACCACTGCTATGGTGCAAATGACGAAAAATTAAGATCTACGTTAACAACCGGTAAATATCAAAAAAATATCGATTTGTTACATAGTTTACGACAATTGATTACGTAATCTTCAACGTTTGGTATACACAATACTGTAATTTGTCCGCTGGCAGGAAAATCTTAAGTGCAGTGCTTATACGTGGCTGGTGCTGCAGTTATACTGCAGGGACCAACGGTCGCCGCCGCCGTCTCATTCGTACACCGTTGGCATCGTATCTATATCGCATATGTGTAGAGTATAATAATATTATGTTCTCACGTCGAAAATAATGATAATCGTGCAGAGTTTTTACCCGCGGTGCTCAGTCCGACGGTGTAGAAGTGATGACGAGAGAGAAAACTGCCGACGTAGGTATATATTAAAAGAGTACGAGAGAGACGGCGCGAGAAATATACGCGAACAGACGAGATCAAGATCTAGCGTCAATCGTATAGATATAATATATACACACTCTGTATATAGGTACGTCGTATATCGTATACTATGTGTTTATATATACGTATATGGCGTATAGGTAACTATCACTATGCGATGGTTATTATAACGGTTTATTATTACACACATAGTCGTTGCGTGCACTCTCGACTTGACCAATTTTTTTTTATTTCTTCGACCGAGTAATTTTGTACCTATTATATAGGTATATATAGTGTGTACAACGTTATTATTTACATACACTAATATAACATATACTATCTATAATATTATGTCTATATATATATATGTATACATTGTTTGTTATTGGATATATTGTACAGGATTATTTTTGTAACATTAAGCAAGCGATATCTTAAAAAATGCCTACAGTACAGCGGGTTCACCGTGGAGATAGGTACCATTAAATATTTTAGTAGACGAGTTTGAGTTAAAATAGGGTTTTCCGGAAATGAATTTGGGAGTACCTATTGAAATACACATTTTAAGAAAACATTAAATTTTTCGATACCCATCATAAACGTGTGATAGATAATACAAATTAAAAGTCACTTTTTTTGTTTAAATACTGATCATTTTAATCGACTATATTTTGTATACAGAGATGACATAGATAAATTTAATAAAACTTTAACTGTTTAGTGAATTTATCACTAATAACTATTATTATTTAAAATAACTTTTATGGTTAGACGTTAGTAAGATTTGGTATATATATATATATGTAATGTATATATAACATAATAATAAAAATATAATATTCCCAACAAAGAAGTATCTCTGTATATAATTTTTTAATACAGTTTTTGCCTATTGTATAAACACTTATTTTGTCAAAAGACAAGCATATTTCATGTACGAAAAATTAATAAACATTTATATCAAAACACGACGCGGTTAATCGTTTAAAAACATATTGGAATTTATATTTACTTAACCGTGTATCTGTCTAACACACACTTCTGTTATAATCATGATTATTGATCGGTGGTTCAGTATAAGAAACGTGATTAATTGTTTTTTCAATATTAATTAATTAAAAAATAAACAACATTTTATTAAAAATCGACGCTGTTTCATATACGTAAATATAATATGGTTGGTATATAATGAGTATAAGACGTTACAAATAGTATACATACAAACTATATACATAAGTAAAATATGCATTATAATTTATTTTATAATTATTAAATAATACAAATTACACTTATATACCGTACCTACTTTTTGTTCATAAATTTAAAAACGTAAATATCCATTATTGAATACATTAAAATAAAACATTGTGTTTACTTATAAACGGGAATAGGATTTATTATTATTAGTTACATTTATTTATAAATACATACCTAAGGTTCTACATATTTTGTTCGTAGTATTTTTATATTTCATATCTACGTGATTATATGATTGATTATAAGCGCCACAGTGACATTCAAATGATGGCATGCAGCTAAGTAGCTTTCAATAATTAATTTATATTAATGTATTTGTGTTACACTGCAGGATAGTTATTTTTCTGTTTAATACGAATCTGATCAATATGTAGATAGCAGGTATTTTTACCTTAAGCATAACGTATAAATAAAGATTTAGTAAATTGAACTGGAAAGTTCCGTTACGACTATATACTCGTCTCACAGTTCATAGTCTATTTAATATTATATTATTATTTTATATTTATTATGAGTTATGAGTATTGTGACCAAGTTTTACCCGAAGACTTCATAATATATAAAAATAAATCAATGAGAGATGTCAATTTTTTAATAAACACCTACATGTACAAGTAAACTAGTAGAGTTAGTTGATTAAAATAAGTGAATAGGATTGTGGTAGGTATAAAATACAAATTGTCAGTTATAAGTTTATAACTTATAAGTCATAAGTAATAAATCACTCTATAGTCTACATTCTTTTACACCATGCACTCGTTCGTTCTTAATATTAATAATTATAACCGGTAGGTAGGTGATGATTGTTAGTTGTTTATCTTGATTAAAATTTAAATGTCTACTCGACTAATACCCGACACCGGGTTAGTTCTAAAAATTGTATTTGGTACCCGGTTTATAACAAATTATCTACTCAGAACATCTTTAGACTAAAAATAGTTTAAAATTATCTTAAATCTTTCAAAAATGTCAATGTGTGTACACGTAGTTTAATAATAATAATAATATGTATATGAATAGTGATGTCAAATTTCAAATGTGTTACGAGTAATATTTTTATATACAGCGTATAAACCGTGTAGCTTATATTATATTTTTAAACTTTATCTAATATAAAATGAAATAAAAAAAAAGTAGAAAATTACAAAAGTTTATAATTAATACGAATAGCATTAAAATATATTGAAAACTTTTAAAATTTATTGCGAAAATTTTTAAATAATTTTAAGTTCAATTCCCAAGTTTGTAAATTATCAGAAAACTTAGAAATCAAAAAACAAAGTCGGGGGGGGGGGGGGCGCAAGTTCATGTGCGTGGCGATGAATGTATTTATTTTACAATGATGTCTAATGTTTTATTACTAATAGGCTCGGATTTTTAAGAAATCTAATTTTTATACATAAATTTGTTTCACGTCATTTTGATTCCAAATAAACCGATATAGTTTTGTTTTTTTCATTTATTTCAGCTGAAGAAATTTTATATATTTATTATGCTACTATACAGTGATAGGTTAAAAAATGTATTAATACAAAATTGAATTAATAAGAAACGTAAAAACCCATTATGCGAATATTGAATTATTATTGTTTTCGTTATCGGCTTGTTTATTAAATGTATTAAACGTATAGATTGTCGATCTACATAATATATATCAAGCAGTACCTGTACGATCAGTATATGGTCATATGGATATAACATCGATATCGGTCATTTCAAAATTTATAATTAGTTCATGTTAATTTTTGAACGTGCTTTTTTAGTTGCTTATTATATGCTTTAAAATTTGAGCCCTATATCATTACCTATTTATATTATTGTTTTCCCAATATATTATTATTGTTTAAAAAACTGAAAAATGTCTTCTTTTGATTATCTTAAGTATTAACTGAACTTTATTTGCTTTAAAAAATCATTATCAAGGCTTAAGATACAAAAATTGTTTTATTTTTCCTAAAAGTGACGTTAGATAAAAAATTAATAAATACACACAATTGTATAACTACTACAATCGAATCTAAAATATTTATTTTTGAACGAAGTTTATACAAAATTAAAGTTTATGATTTTATAAAAAAAAAACACCTGTTTGCATTTTAATGTTAATTTTGACATTTGATTAAAAAACTAATGGATTTGGTCAGTTTAAAATTGTTTCTTTATTGTCATAATTAAAAAATTTAAGAATGACGTAAGCAAATTATAAATTTAAAGCAGTCACATTAGCAAATAGCACCAATGCACCATAGTGGTACCATAGTGCTATTTCCATACAATTATTCAAGTTATCTGCTACGAGGAAGCTGCGCTACGTCCTTAAATTCCTGAATGTTCATCTTACAAAATATCTTCTCTACGTATTTTTTGCGAACACTTTATCGACGTTTACATTTCAAAATGTATACTGCAGCGTTCTGGGTAAGTACCTTTAAAAATTAAAAATTAGAATTAAAAACATATTCTATAATATTATATACGTTCCTATACGAGATATAGGTATACTAATAAATAATAATATATACGATTTAATTTGAAAACTGCGAAGAGTTCGAGATTAATATCTACCACGACGATGCCGCGCAACCTATACATATAAATATAATTATTATAATATAATAATATTATAAAAACATTATAATCTCGTGCTAGCGGTGAATGGATTACGTCGCTCGATATAAATGCATAATATAGTAATACGCTCGTGCAATTCGATTTATGCGTGTATATATACCTACTACTGCGAGTTGTGCATAAAACAAAATCCCTTTTGTGATAATGCCCGTTTAAGTATATACGTACACATCATAGACGTGCGTCTGAATCTCTTGCGGTCTTCGGCGTCGCGGTCGGGGCGATAAATCTCTCGTCGCGTTTCCAATGCAGATTAGCCGACATTCCGGGGATTACAATATTATACTGCAGCGGTAGTCGCCTGCGGCCAGAGACGAATCGTTTACGCACACAAGCACACACACACACGCGTAAAATAATATATATTTTATTGGATTTTTATTTTGTTATTGCCTCGTCGTGTCTCTTGTGCGGCGCGTACCCGCAGGTTTCTCACAGTTTTTGCGAGGTAGCCGCGAGTCCATCCCGTCAGCAGTAATATTATACATCTAAAGGTACCTATACACATATGCGGCACATGCATATATTTGTATATAATAGTACCTACCTATAATATATCTACGCGAAAACACTGCCGCGGGTCCCGGTCGTTTCACTGATGGCGGGCCGCGCCGAGGAGATTTTTTTCCCCGCACAATCGGCCGGCATAAATCCGACGTACGGTGTAAGGTACCTCTATTATTATTATTATTATTATACGGTATTATGCATGCGATCGGCAGACGACGTGTAATACCGACGACCCGCGGTGCACCTCCCCGCCACGCGCTTTTGTTCGCGAGCTTTTGGCCTCCCTTTTCCGCCCTCGGACCATTGGCAGAATGACACACGCGTGTCTGTCGGTAAATCATTCATATATAATATAATACGACCATTGTTGAAGTGCAGCGCGGTCGTTAAACTGCCACCGTCCGTCCGGATAGAAGTCCGCGATCGACGCCAACCGTCCGTCCACAATACACACTGTCCGCATGCAACTATTGGATAATATTACATAAAACCGTAGAATTACATAAAATATACATTTTAATGCATATTTTGCATAATATGCATTCAACAGTACGCGCATAATATTGTAATTGCTGTGCTGCAGTGCCGTGCAGTATAATAACACAGTCCCCGCTCAGAGACTTCAGTAGGATTAATATATACAGCGAGCGTATGAAATATTATGGCAGCTGTGCCAACGGGTCATAATTAAAAAGACATAAATAATTAATAAAACCGTGAAATTTGTTGATCTTTTAAATTATAAATGCGTTCGGTTTATTTCTCCTTCAAATTCCCTAAGACCGCCGTTTGTTTTTATTTCAACTAAATGTTAATTTTTATAGGATATTAAACCGACTAAATTAAATATGTATTATTTTATCAATAAGTGAAACAAGACACAAGTATCAATTAATAATGTTCTGTTTATTGGTCATAATATTATTATTAGTCCAGTCATTTAAGCTTTAAAAAATGTGCATATATACCTAGGTTAGGTTATTAGGTAGTGTTATTAGACATTAAGATGTATACTAAAATGTAGCAAAGTATGTATAGAGGATTCAATGGGTATATGATATTATTTAAAAGCCTATGGTCTATTTGGATGTAAAGATAAGATATATTCGTGATTGAATACCTTAAGTAAAATGATTATCATTGTTGTTATTATATACTTACTGTAATTTTTTAATGAATTGTTTGTTAGCTATTAGATATTCGTGTTTGCTATAAATACTGCGCAGTTTTATACTTTGTATGTAACACGAAACGCAGTGATGGCAGTTTTAAATATTAATATAATATTACTATAATGTTGTATATGTATGGACATATTATTATGGTGTTATGCATATTATATTATATTATATGTAGGGCCAACTAGTAATTAATATAATATTATTTATAATTTATTATATTATAACACTGTTATTGATAGCCTACTGAACTTAATATCGTCTGTGCAGTGTATTAAAAAATACAATCGATTAACCGCGATTTGTAACAATAAATACAATAATTTGAACGAATAGTACGATTGAGTAACTACTAATAATATAATACAACGGGAATCGGCGTAATAACTAAAACATTAATATGGGGAGTCTTGTCACATTTCTTTCCTATAATATGTTAGAGAAAAAAAGTCTAAAAAAATTATTTTTGTTTTAAATACCTATAGTTAATAGTTAAACTCGTATAGTATAATGCGGAGTAGATTTTAATCTCGATAATGATTCATTTTGGTTGTATAAATTATGAAAAATATCAAAACCGTAGCGCCAAAATTATATAATTTATCAATTAATGTATTCATTTTAAAACATTTATTTTGTTATATACAAATAAAAAAAAAAATAGGTAAGCAAAAATTGGTCTTGGTTTTGAATAGATTTTTTATTTACAACTTTATTTACTACTTTACTAGCGTTGTTCATGTAACGCCAGAAGCGTTACACATCTATATAATTATTTTTAAAATTATTATTTATTATGATTATTGATTAAATAAATTCCACGACGTTTTATACATTTTTATGGTTTTGTATCTAGTGAATGTTTCTATAAATAGACATAAAGTTATTAGTTACCACGCCATTAGTTAATTATACATGCCATTAAGTATTTGATGCCAAATACCGTATATGAAGTTTTATTTTCGTGTTCATATAATTTACTTGAGCGGAAAAATGTCAAATTTTGAATACCTACACGTTAGAACTTAGAAGACTGTGTTTACGAGATCTTTAACTGAAATACGATTATACGTCGAGACAAACCGGTATTTATTTGAATTGAATTAATTCGATGGGATGAAATAGTTTGTTACAATAACACTGTGGACGAAAACCTCTCTGGTATTAATGCAATATTTGTAATTTTTTTGTAGTTACTTCATCTTTATTGCACTATAATTTTTGTAAATAATCATTGTGAGCATCTTTACTGAATTCTACAAAAATCAAGATGAAATGCCAAATGGATTATATATTTAATATAATAGGTATGACATTACGGTGACACAAATATTTGTGAATCGGATAGGAGGTATGTAATTAGAAACCAAAAGACAAAAATAACACTAAACTGTATTATCTTAGTATCTTTTTTTTTTACTGCTTGTAAAAATAACTTTTTTTATGATGTTTTGAAATTTAATTTAAATTCCTCGGTCTGGGCGTAATGTGTTTAGATGTTTCGTTAATGTTTAGATGTTACCCAAGGAATACATAATATATATCGAAATAATTAGAAAAACCATCATTATCTGCAGAAAGAGGCTTACTATCAGTTTTATTTCATTATTTCATTTTTCATTTTTTTTTCTTGTCAGATGAATATTAATTTTGAAACTCAATAAAATGTTTAACACAATATAATATGTAGGTAAGTACTCAGAAATGGAATATTTACGAACTTCGTATCACTGATAATCAGAAGAATAAACGTGTGTTATATGTCGAGCCAATTAATTACTAGAGTCTTACACACACATTAATAAGTAGAATATTCAATTTGACTTTATAAATTAATACATTTAAAATAAAAAATTAACGAAATACATTTTTTATTTGTCTACTTGTGTTTCAAAATGGAAAACTGCTGGACGATGGTATTCAGTCAATTTTTTTACTGGACATGTTTCTAATTAGGCATATAGATTTTTAATTTTATATCTTGTTTACCAGCTTAAACGTTAATTATATTTAAAATTTCGATAAATGTGTGAAGCAAACGAGATATTATTTAGCTTCAGTGTGCAGCTAATGTAGCATATATAAACCGTTACCAACTCGATCGCGACGGAATGTAATTATTTGATAATATTGTATTAATATTATGTATTATCATAAATTATAATAAACAGACAGTCCTATAGTGTATAATATTACATTATTAAAATCCATGCGATGTGGTATCTGTGTGTGTATAAATAGCCCATGAAATTACTTAATGTGCACCTATATGTTTTTTATAACATTATCGAGATATATTTAAGATAGTAAAATATTATTGAAGCTCTTTTTCAATCGTTTATTATTATTAAATTTATAATAATATATTAATATTCATGTATGATGCACTTGTATAAAAGACGTAGTAATTTTATTATTGGTTACGACGGACGTTCGTTTAACGTGTTTTTTTTTTATCTTGCAGATATTCAGTTCTTTTCAAATATCGTTACACATTTCGATATCTTTGAATGTTGACTGTAAATATAAAACAATGGTCTAAAAACAATTATATAAAAGTTTCAGAATATTAATGTATACATTATTTGATGATTTTTTTTATACATCATTTGACTTCTAGAAATAGCCTAATCTATAATGTAAATGTTTATATTTCTGCTTATTATTATGATGTTATAATAAAGACAATAATATGTTTTTTTGATTATTTAGTAATTTTATTTTTAAATATTAACATTTATACCAGCAGTTTCCAAACTTGGTTCATGTATTTTATGTATTCCCTAAAATCAAATAATTAATTACGCTCCAATTGAATAAACAAAATAACATTAATTTTTTTATAGGCGTAAAATAAATAGTAAAATATAGGTACAATATCAATATTTACCTCTCGCCACTCTTGTCAAGAATTTGCTAATCCCAACGGCGGCGCGCTTCACAGTTTGTGAACTGCTGATCTATGTAATACTTAATAATAGGTACATTTTATGATAGAATTGTAATAAAAATAACACGAATAAGTAACGTAATCAGTAAAAATATTCATTGATATTACTTAATATAAAAAAAAAGAAGTGAATACTTTAAATATTTTAGTAATTCCTAGTATAATATGGATAATAATACTCTTTACTTAAAATATAGCGATGTAATCATTATTAGTAACGAGTCTGCGTCTAGTATTTCTGCTCAAAAGTTAATCACAATTTTTGTCTACTTCGAGTATACAGGTAGGTAGGTTATTGGCAATAGTAAATCGCAGTTTCAAATTTAAGAATAGTTCTTGTTGGTAGGTATACATCGCTGCACGGATTTTAAAAGTACTTATACTACAGCCAGGTACTACGAATAATACGGTTATAGCGCAGAACAAGTTTGTAGGTGCGTATATAGCTAATAAAAAATATGCATCGACGTGCAGTGTTCTATAAATAAAAAAGAAAATATAACAAATTCCTGGTTATGTCGATCGATTTTAATGTACAGTAACACGTAATAATAATATTAATAATAATATATTCTAATGCGCTGCAGCTATATAATATATAATTGAGTGTCGTGTATACATATACATTGCCGTTTTGGTATATGAGTCCATATATAATATAGGTAACAACTGTAATTATGTTTACGCATTCGTAGGAACAAATTATATATTTCAGAGGTTATATTTATACATATAGTACCTATATATATATATGTATATACTTTATATACACAGACACACAGTATAGTGTATAGGATACGGAGCGTTTTGCATTTATGATGTGTACCTACTAGCAGATAGTTGATTAAAAAATATAAAAAATTCTAGTGTATTCTGCATTTTAAAACCGTTTCGAATACAGTCCTTCCAAGTTACACAGGACTGAAACGGCGCCTACGTGTCATTAATGCGTGTACACGTCATATTATGCATTTAAACGGGTAGTAATAATCTGTTATGAAAAAAAACCGAAGAGAAAAAAACGAATTGCGCAGTAGCGCCGCAATTTAATTTGCTTCTGGCTATAATATTATCAAACGCGTATACCTATATAATATGATACACCTGCAGTGCATGAGGTATCAATAGATATACTTTTTATATTTTTCTTTGATTTCTGTTATGCACATACAATATACGTTGTGTATATCTACTCAGTGGTGGCATATCTAAAGCTCGACTATAAATAGAGAGAGGGGCGATTAACATTTTTAATATTAGGTATTGAAATTAAATACCGAGTTCTTTTCGTCCTAAATTGATCAACTTTTTGAATTTTTTCGTTAATTATAATTTACCCGATTTTTGTTTGTATATATAATTTGATAGTTATATAATTTAAGATACAAATCATACAATAATTATAAATATATATTTAAGATAAAACGCGTATGCTAAACTTACAGCGGAAGAAAAAATGATCTATATACTTTTCCCACCACAAATGTTCTATTTATAAGTACTTATGTTCGTTTCTATTGAGTTTCTATTTCATTGTATTATGTTTATTACAATGGGTAAGCTTTAATATAAATTACTTGACGTTACGTATTGAACAACGGATCTTATAAGTGCAGATATTTAGTACACTTTTAGAACTCTATGCCTCTATAGAGTATAGATCCTAACTTTTAACAAAAACCATACGTGTGTAAACTATAAACAATAAACATATTTTGTATTCGTTAGTTTTCAGATGAACAGTGGGTACATTATCCAACCAGTATAACTCAGTATTGATATTATAATTTTTGTATAGGTAATTCTCGCCCATCGCTCTAACAATAAATAATGTGTTACCAGCGGTTTCCACAAATCAAAAAGAAAAAAATGTATTATCTAGTAGATACTACTAAAGTCTATAACTACACCAGGTATGGTACACTTATTCGTATTAATTATTGATCTCTATTTAAGAACAATAAAATCAACAGTACAGGTTGGTTAGATATACGATATATGATATAATATTGATATAAATTAATTTTTAAAAACGTATGGAGTATAACGAAAAGTGATAGGTGAGTGTATTCATTTATAGGATTGTATATTATTATATTTTAATCTACACTAGATGAAAACTGTTCTTATATATATATATTTAAAAATACGATTGTAATAAATGTCTCATAAAATGATCTATGATTTATATGTTTGCAATAAGTACATTATAATTTATTAATATGCATTAAACTTATATTAATTGCATTCGAGATACCTGCAGGCTGCAGTATGTATTTTTTGTTTTATAGCTATGCAGTAGTTATCAGTGAATTCGCATTTTTCATTTAAGTACGAATAAAAAATAAATGAGTAAAATTTGATGATTTATGGATAAATTTAATACAATATAAGATCTCGTTGGTGCGTATTTCTATTTATAGATACTTCTTGTTCATCTCCGCATAAAGTCTTATAGTCGTTTTTTGTAATTATTATAAATGTTATAGGTATATCTACCATAATACATAACTACTGGAAATATCGAAAATATATAAGCTGCTCATCACCGTTCTGGCAATATCAAAACACGATAATTTCCCAATACCCGCGCTTATCAAACTTTTCTATTTATTTCGGCACCTTATATGAATAAATAATGGTATAAATAGGTACCAGGTATATCAACGATCGATCGTATTATTAAATACCGAAAACAAGAAATTTTCGACGGGTTTCGATCGGTGTCGGATAAACTACGCGTACACGCGCCGTGCACATTTTTTATCTAGGAGGTTGTACGGGCATTATGTACGCCATATACATATACTACATACCTACGAATAATCAGTTTTAAAATAATTGCGAAGGAATCTGCAGCCGCGGCGTTATATATATATATATTTATATGCTTTCGGCCGAAAACACGAAACAACGCATCGCACATAACGACGACCGTCGGAGACTTCGACGACGAAGACGACGAAGACGATGATGATGATAGTTGCAGTGATGACGATGATAATAATAATAATAACGTTGACGATGATGATAATAATATAATCGTCCGAAGCCGCCGGGGCCGTCGTCGCAGTTCATATAGTCATCTCCCGTTATATACCTATACACAAATATATTATGCGGTCATTTTTTTTCTTTTTTTTTTTTTTTTTCATTCTCGTCAGACGCACTCGCAAAACCGCGTGTCCGTCCGACATCAATATCCGCCCCGTCACGTATACATATAATATACGCGCGCTTACGGGTTGTGTTTGTATTTTACACAGCACACACACACGCCGATACGTATATATTCGTCGTCGTGTGCGAGTGGCCGACGGATTACAGAAGACGGAGAAGACGAGAGATGATGGCAATTGGCCGCGATATCCGTACACGCACGTCCGTGACCTTCACCGTCAAGGTCATTCACCGCGGGTACTTACCGCCGCGCGTACGGGGCCGAGCCGCAGCCGCCACCGCCGCCGCCGCCGCAGCATCCACCAGCTCCCAGCGGTCCGATGTACCACATTATACATTATTATTGTACGTTTATATACACAATATATCATAATATTACGATCGTCGTTATCACAATAATATACGTATAAACGCGCATAATGCGTATATAATATATCGTACGCCTAACCCTTTTTTTTACGACCCGTTTCTATATATATGTATAGCCCCGGCCGTATTATCGTCGCAGTCGACTTTTCCTCCGCGGCGTTCCTATATATACGCTCATCCCGCCGCACGCGCACATGTACGTAGGTATATATGATAATATCGTGTACGCGAGAGATATATTATCTTAGCCGCGCCGCCGTAACGTTACACAGGTGCGTTGTAATATTATTCGTTTTTATTTAACCCGAAGAGAGGTTTTATTTTATTATATAAAAGCAGTATACCGAGGTGGTACCCGCGAGTACCGTACGGTACAGAAAACAAATCACCGAATTAGGTACCTCTCGACTTTTGTCCGGAGCAGAGCGCTGATAGTTATTATTATTATAATTGCGATTTGTGTTTTCGGTAATTATTACTACATTATCTATACGCGTACCTACATACCGTAAATACGCATGAAAGGTACATATATGTGAGCGTTTTTGTTCTACATACCTACAGCCGAATTACTCGTATATAGGTACCTACTATGTCATTAATATAGCAAATGCGTGTTGTTTTATCTCGCGTAATGTTTGTTTGCGTATATTATTATTTACTCGTAACTTTTTTATAGTACTGTTATTCGATTCACGAAGACGTGTTTATTATATAATTCATCACTCGTGTAGCTGTTGTATTTGTGGTCGAAAAATAATTGCAAACACAAATCATAAAATTGAATTCGTATTTTAGTTTTTTCTGGAAATTTATATTATAAGTCGGTTTAAACGTAATCATGTATATAGTATATTATATTATTATGTATTTTATACATCACTTCGCACACGAGACAATATCGATTATTATGTATGATACGATGAGTGATCATTCAAATAGCCTAAGCTTTTTACTTGAACAACCCTGTAGATGGAACTATATATGATATAATACGTAAAGCTATGGCGTTTATACAAATATATAATGTATTTAACCGATCTAAAATCCTAGACGTAATATTTGGGAGTGAAAATAATATTTTAAATTTAACAGCATTTTATGAACTACCTATCTACTGATATATTTCTTAAATAATATCATTCGAAATTTGTAATTTCTTGTAAATTATAATATTTAACGTTTACTGTCTTGTAGGCTAATGTAGTCAAGTTTCAATTAATATACGCAGTAGCGTAATAGTGGCGGCAACTGATATGATGTTGATGTGCATACGCGCTTCTAATTTAAATCACTATAATGTGTATAAACGCGCACGTATAATTGGCACATGAAATGCAAATTTAAAGTTGGTGACCGGAATGTATCAGCAGTTACATGTACTTGGTATACATTTTAACACGATGAAACCCATTGACTGCCCATTTGTGGGCGCATTATTATTACAATAAAAATAATAATAATAACAATAAAATTAAATATTTTTCACGATTCAGACTCGCAAGTTGCAATACATCATAATGGTTAAACTTAAGTTAATTCACATTATTTTTTATAAGATCTGCGAGCTATTCAATAACTAACGTTCCTGTATATTATAATATAATACACTTGTTGTATAGCTATATGGTCATAACCCAGCTAAATGCACGATTTTTGCGATCTTATCTCATTTAGGAAATAAACCTGTTAACATAATGCACCTCTATACACATCGAGATTTGACGCGCGAAAAGTCATGGTGTGTATAACGTGTATATACACGTGATATTATAATATATATATATTCACATGTAGGTATATCGTATACAAACGAATAATACTTTTGCAAGTTGGAACGGTTGACGAGATGACCGCCTTTCGTGTACCAGGTCGACATCGAACAATCGAACATCCGGGAGAACATTTTCGTGATATCCCGGTGTCGGCGGCTATGCATTATCATTGTATCCCGCGGTCGGTTTTATAGTAACTACATAATATGATATACACAGATATACAAATTATTCTCATTGTTGTCGGCTATTGTACATGATATAAAAAAGTTTTTTTTTTTGTCCTTGGATACCAAAATTTCGCGATAAATACGATTAGGATGTATTAATATAATATTAATAATGATGACTATTGTAGCGACGAAAATCATTCTAATAGGATACCGTTTAGGAACAGGAACATCGTAATGTTAAATAAACATTTCATTTGTACGACAAATATGTCTACATAAAGCCAATGAAATACAAAGGCGAGACCACTTTTTTCAAAACAAAAAGATCGTAGTTTTATCGATCTCATTTTTAATCAGCATACTTCATATCAGTAGGCAGTAAATATTGAAAATCAAAATAAATATTATAAACCAGCTGAGAACGTCATACAGGCATAGATAGGGCTAGTCACTGCAGATGCTATAACGCATTTACCTATATATAAAATGCAATAAAATTACATAGACTAGGTGAGTGAGAACTATCACACACAGATGGTATGTGATCCGCTGGTAAAGAACGTTTTTGTTGTATATATATTAATGTATTTGATACAAGTAAAGCTAAAGGATACAAATTTTAAATTAATATTTGAAAATACAGTTAGGTATGTGTAACAATAATTATTTCGAATTTAACGCGCGTATAAATATAAAAAAATGTTCGGGTAACTCAATTTTTGCAAGACGCCAAATTTACTACGAAAATGCCATCATTGGATTGTAAACCGACCGTTATTCTTGGTAATAAGATAAAAAAAATATAATTTTAACTGCGTATATTTTGCAGACGGGACATGTAATTACACGAAGCTTTTAGGTGACAAGGCAAAATTTCCGATTGCCGTCCGTTATACACCTCGCTTCGAGTGAATTTTAACAAATGTTTAAGTCTCTGTGGTTAAAATCACGTTTCTTTTTTCGTCGCCACTAGTCATTGTCGGTCGTAGACACCATTTATATACCTACATTATTACATACGTCATACACGATCTATTATATTACCTTCAAAGTACGCCACTTCATACAACAGAATCACGCAGTGCGAAACTGTGAATAGCTTAACCCATAAAAAATTAAATTTTTTTTCATCTAAAAATAATAATACGTAAATAAAAATACTTTTTTCAAATCAAATTGTTCCAATACTGTGCTCTAACAATTTTTTTTCGTCGGTAAAAAGACATTAATATGCGTAGTTATAATTTGTTTAGAATTTTAGCATTCAAATATATTAAATATCTGTAGCAGTATTTATATAATCCAAAAATGTTAATCGTAGAAATATTTCAAATGCAATAATTTGTTTTTACCATTGTCTGGTCGTGTGGAGATAGACGATCGAAATTTCCAGAGATTTCAGTATTTACTGCACATTCAGACGTCTCGTCCACATGTCAGCTGTATAATACTTACATTATGTATACGTGTATATAGGTCTGTCGACTATCTGATGTCTTGCGAGTGTGCGATGAAGACGATGATTACGATGATGTTGATGTTGATGATAAAAAACGATGATTTCAATGACGATGATGTCGGAGAGATGGTGATGTCGATTATGATGATGATTACGTATACTATGGATACACGGCTATTCTACGTGCCTATAGTACGTACATCTATATATATATATATATATATATATAAGGAAGGAACACTGCTGATGGGAAAAGGGAAGTTCACGCGCAAGGAAATGATAATAATTCCATTAAATATATGTATCTATATAGTATATACTATGCTTGTATGTAATATGTATGCGTATGTATATTAACCATGAGTACAATAATGAGATTCTGCAGGCATCGAGATGAGAAAAACCAAATCGTGCAATATCGTAAATACCTAATTGCAGTATTGTAAGACAATATAATATTACATCAATGTCGACAAGCGACAGATGTGAAGGTTGGTCGGCATAATAATATCGTTGTATTAGTGACGGGAATACGAAAATAATAATCATAATAACATAACATTATGCAATGTGCAACGGAAACGCCATCTCAACTGATGAAAATGACGTTTATTTTGCGGTTTCTGTCCATGTAATAATTTTCTGCAGATATCATTCCTCAAATGCGAGTACACGTACAGATCGATGGTACTTGGCAAGGTGGCGTTTGCAGTCGAGAGTTAAAAATATCGAACGTGTAATGAGTGTATAATATTATATAAATATGTACACTATAAATTATAATGTATAGGTACTATATTTTATTGTACTTATAATTTATTATACTGCATAATAAATTATACGTATGCATGTAAGTATATTATTATTAGTTTTTAAGCAATTATTGATCTTTATTTTAATAGATTAACAATTTTTTAGTCTAACCAAAAAATTATAATTTCATTAAAATATTACTATATTTATGGACACGGATTATCTATGAAAGTACACTGAAATTAAGTAAATATAAAATTGTAAATAAGACATCACATATGGCGCATTTTGTGGTAGAATAAAGTCCTGAAATCCACACTGAAGTACTTTTCCATAGTTTAAGATCATTGATAATTATTTGCAATGAATAGGAATAATTAATAACTGTTCGTCACGACCACGGTTGTATAACGGTACCTACTGTGTGCATTAACTTACAAACGGCCACGGTACCTTCCAACGGCTGACTTCGTGGTACATAAACACTATATAGTATGCCATGTCCTGTACTCATGTCTGTCCAACAGAAGGAATATATTCCGTCGTGTGATGTAGGTAATACAGTGACTATTGATATTATGCTCAAATTTTGATGAACAAACATTTAACAATGGTAAATTAACGTATATATTCGTCGAGTGTCTCATAAATTGCAAATGCACCAAGACGGTGATTTGTCGTAAAAATTGTAGCTAACAACATGACGTATGGATGACTATGTGTACAAATAAGTAAATAATATTATATTTAAATGCCAAATCGAAATATTGACTAGATCAATCATCAAGTCATACCTATAATATTTTAGTGTAGGTACTTGGACGGTTGAAAGCCGGGCCACGGATGCGTGTCACGAATTGTCAAAAGTGACAATTCATTTCAATATCAGATCATCATCCGTCGAATAAAACGGAACCTCACGAAGCCGTCTCGGCTGATTCACGAATCCTAATAACAATGTAATAGAAGATGTCAACTCGGATAATAAAATACATATAGTTTGATTGAACAATCATATTCTTTACGTTTAAAATTAAATATAGTTTAATTTACTTAAATATTTTAATATCTCATAAAGTATATATAGTTATATTTCTTTATAGTCATTTTTAGATTCTGAACGGAGTGATGAATGTATTGATTTTACAATGATGTATGTTTTTTTTTTTTTTTTTTGTGTACAGCATAATTAGTCGAAATAATGCTTCAATTTCAAACTTCGGGGGTAGTTTCTATAGCAGAGCGGTACCCATTTACCCGCTTTTTTTTAAGCTGGGTGGTAACTATATATATGATCAATGTGAACGAAAATTAAATTATTAATATTCAAATTAGGATGAGCAAGATATACATAGATTATATAGTTAAAAATAGTAACATTAAATAACATATTTAATAGTACTTAAGGTTTTATGTATAATGTTGGTTTATGTTTTCGATAAGAAATGTATAAGTTTTGTCAGCTAAGCATTCTAAATTTTCTTCGCCCCCTTTGTCGTATATTCTGCATTATACTACTAAGACGTGGTTTGTAATAATATATACACGGGTATAATAATATTATAATATATCACCGGTCTCTTCGGTCCATGCATTGGTTCGGTCAGGTGACTGAAAAATGAATAATAATTGAATTATCATAAGCTGTACACCCGATGTAACAAAACCGTTTAACACGACCGGCTGTTGTCCGTTACAGCGAGGTCCTTGAAGACGAAACGCGTATACGAGATATTATTATAACATTCGTTTGTCGTCCTATTATCTCTATTATAGGTTCGTCGCCATCTCGATGCTATTTTCAGAACGAAATAAGTTATTAATCATTCGAATGTGTTTAAAACGGCTTCGACATTATAAATAATACTACATTTAACTATTAATACATATTATTATTACATAATACATTCCAGGAGCAGCGAACAGTACCGCGGGTTATTTCGAAATCGCATGGAATCAATTGTGAAAACTGATTGATGGCCAAAATGTTAATGTGATAGTAAATGCATATACACGTGTACGTACGGTTCCGCGTACGAGTATCACAAATGCACAATATATCACGGCCGTCCGTTTAAATGCATCGAAACTCGAACTCTATTATAAAATTATTATTGTTATATACCAGATACCTATATACAGTACGATACGATGTGAATCCGCAGTCGAAGCGTTGCACTTACGCGGTAATATAATATTTAATGCACGGTACATTATAACACGACGCCCGGTGTGTTGTAGCGAACGCGTTTTCGCCGAGTGGCGATCGTTTAAACGGTTATTTTCGATTTCCATCACGTCCTCCGGGCGTTTGGCCTGTTGCACCGGTGCACCGCACACACTCGGACGCGGCGCAATCGTAATGATAATAATAATAAAATATATTATTAATATATTATTACAATATCGCGTAGGGACCAGTGCCAAGTAGTACTCGTCATCATTTTTTTACCCCGCAAACCGGGTCAATTGATTTTCGATTGTTTTTGCGCTTGAGAACTTCACAGACACGCGCATTGTAGTGCTCGAGTATGTGTTAAGAGCTGAATCGTATTATAATATTATAGTATAGTTGTACGTACACGTAAATACACAGAGAGCGTAGCTCGCATTAATAAACGTGCGAGTACTTGTACCATACGGCATTCACGCGTTTAAACATTTTTGTAGTAATATATAATATAATATGTAAATTACACGAAACTACACGATTATATCACATTGTTGTATAGTTTTACGCTCACGAGTGTGTAATGGAACTTTTAGAATAATCATCGATGAGTTTTTAGGTCCATCAGTCGGTATCCGAAATCCTGCGTTGACGTGAGTAGTGATGGTCGATAGTATAGAAGAACTATACTGAGCGAACCGTTAGCTGGATCAGGTATTACGTGTCTGATGAATCTCTCAGTGTTATTCCCGTATTTGCGAATTCTCAATATTCCAGTATGGATACTCGATATTCCCAGTATTATTTATTGATATATTTTATTTTTGCTATCAGCTATACTCGTGTAGTTTTGTACAACGACTTTAAAAATAATAAATATATTATCACTATATCAGTGAACGACTTACGGCAGTAAACGATATTATATTATATATATATTATGCTGCATGCAATGCGTAGTACAGATGCTGTACGGGCGTATACATACGTTTCAATGACAGAAATATCTTTGAATCGTCAGCACACGCGAGGCGATTCGTTATTACCTATTAATCACTGTCGATTATAAATTCTAAAAACCGTGTAAAATAATACATTATTGACTATGATAATACATGTTATATTATTATAATAATATTAAACTTTAGACTATTAATCGCAAGTAAGGGTTTGATCGTTTTGTAGTAAAAGTTCGCATAATATGTACCATGCACGTATAACGTATAATAACGTACATATTTTTTTTATGCATAATGAATATTAATATTATTAAATTATTGACTGTAATTGACTATCAATCACGAGACATAATTTTACACTTTTATAAATAGTCGATTTGATATCTTATAAATTATAATATTTCATATAATTGGCTAGTATGAATGATATTAAAAACATTTAAATATATTTTATACGAACATAAATTCATAAGTCATTACGGTATACTTAAACGGTTGTATATACAGGGTGTCCCGTGAGGATTTACCCATTGCGATATCTCGTTATCTGTATTTGTTACCACTATGGTATTAAATAATTCACTGTTTTTCTAGAAACTAGAAAAAATATTAAAAATCAGGAAATTAATGAAATCAAAATGTTGAAACGTCAATATTTTCAGAAAAATAACTCTACAAAATGGCTATCTTCGATTTTTTTGAAAATAATTAAATAAAAAAATATATTTTTTAACTTTTTACCAAAACATTAAAATAAATTAAAACATAAAATATTGTAGTTCTTATTCCTGTGAGTCTTATTAAAAAATCAGAATTATGATATGTCCATTATTTCAGGAGATATCGCAATGGGTAAATCCTCACGGGACACCCTGTATAGGTGTATGTATAATATTTATTCATATATACGTATAGTTGTTGTATAAAAAAGATGAGTTTAAGTTAACATTACACTATCATGGTTAAAATGTATAAGTTTATTTTTAAAGTCTCTATATAATAGAATAAATTACTGTCTTATTACAAAATATGACATCATTAAAATATAATTATATAATTACTTAAATCACTCATATATTATGCATTTTTTAATACTAATTTATAATATTATTACTTTTATTTTATTTATTCCATATAATTTTTTTTCATATCTATTGCGTTATCTTAAGTACTTGAAACGTATATCTGATAAATATTCACGGATTCTCTTTTATTTTATTTGTATTCCTTGACCCAAAAGTTTCAATATTATTTCATATAGTATACAGTATCCGTATAAATGTATATGTATTGTAATTATATGCGTTAATGACTAATGATTTGTTTAATAAAAATTATAATATAATACTATACTAATATTCCCGCAAAAAAATGTACTTTTTGTGAAAATATGATAAACAAATATTAATCTGTTTTTAAATCTTTATATCGATAGTGTGGAACGAAACTAAAGAAAAACTACAATGGGACACAAATTACTTATAAAGTTTCTGAACCGTATCTATTCGAACGTAAATCGTATGAGTGAATACTGAGTATTTGAACTTAAAGTAGTATCATAATATACTAGAAATTATACTTTACTCCGCTTATAATTTGCATTTATTATACAGCTTGTGAACCATTGAAAAATTTATCACCCGAAAGTGATCACTGCAGTTCATTAAGGAAAATAGTGCTTGCAAAATAACTTAACGCCGCTTATTTCTTAGAGGTAATTACTATCTAATTTTAATTTTATACATATTAACTACACTCGCTACCCTTTGATTGATCGTATTCGAATTTAAGTGTTTCATAGACTTACGAAGCAGGTATGCCAACAATTCCATATAAGATGCAAAAAAAAATTTATATGCGGTAAGTATAGGTAACGCTTGCTCTGGTCTGTGGCAAGTGTTGTCGAGTGTATTCCTTATTGAGTAAGTCAGTATAATACCTATATATTTGTAGTTAAATTTGAATTCAACGATATAGCTCAAGTCGCACACAAAGCAAAACGAAATACGATAGAAAATAAATAAAAGAGTCGGGTAATCTGCTAATATAAAGTACAGCGTAGTATCACGAATATCGCGAGTTGTGCCGAATTTTCCCGCGGACTCGAGAAGATCGGACTTACGCGAAATCATATAAGTATATTATATATTTTACCGAGTACCTGTCAAAATGATTTTTATAATTTATTCGGAATGCGTGTAGCTGCCTGCACCCGACGGAATGCAAATATCATCCTGTACACGGGTTTGGGAGGCTACGATCATATTATACATATAGTACACGCGAATATCGTAAATTATGCGAGTACGCGCGCACATGATAATAATAATATTATATATATATATATTACACACATTAGGCGTATACGATACTATTATATTCGCACGGTAGAGGCGACAACGGCGTCGATAAATATTATTATTATTATTAATATCTCCGACGCGTATTATATACGATCATTATTATTATTATGCGCTGTGTATATAATAATATATGTACGTGCATGAATATACACGATACGCCATGTGCACGTCACGTAGGTATTCGATGCATTTGCGCCCGCGAGGTGCTATCCATCGATCGTTTTATTTATATTAAATTTTTTCAATTTTTCAATTTTTTCGCTCTCTCTCTCTCTTTTCCTATCGCGCGCGATGGCGCCAAACCGTAGTCGATCCGACCGCGCCGACGACGCTTCGACCCAGTCACTGGTGCCGGCCGATTGTCTGCCGCCGCGGGGCGCCCGTCTAAAAATATAATAATAATAATAATAATAATAATATCACATATCCTCGCGCTTCCGGGTACTTACCTATATAATAATTATCTATAAAGTATATATATATACTGCGCGTACGATTTTTTTAGCGGACTACCGAAACTCGGTCATCACCGCGTCCGTCGCGTTATACAAATATGTAAATAATATTCTATTTATATACGTGTTTACCGTGCGATCGTAATTGTTATTATTTCTATATCATTATAGTAGAGCTAAATATAATCTATATGTGTGTGTATTTTTAGTTTTTTTTTTTTTTTTACATGGAAAATTATAATAATTTGATTTTGAATTATCTTAATGGCATGCCCGACTTGTATATAAGTTACAAAATACGAAAACGTCGTATGGATACGATAAAAAACAAGTACGGGCTTAAAAACGTTGAACTATAAAATGACGCTGGACATGGTTCGCATGACACTGTTTCGTGAATCAAATATCGAATCAAATTATCAATTTATTTTTAATTTACTAATTTTTATTACGTGATAATATTAGGTATTAAGAATGATAATATTAATCATCAAATTTATGCTATACATCATTAGAGTATAAAATTATTAAATGCACACTAATTAATTATCGTAGAAAATCAGAAAAAGCGTTCTTAAAATAATATTTCCTAAAAAAAAAAATTAAATACGTTTTAAAAACCTTCAATATTTCATTTGGAAAAATTATAATTCATCGTATACGACGATCAAACAAAACGAATATAATGGTTGAGATGATATTCATTGATAAGCGTTTTTCCTTTTGGGGTATCAGGAGTATGCCACTACGTTACATATAATGTATACAGTAGTTTTTGATATTATAATAATACGTGCCACTGCGTCAGTTCAAACGAAACGTTTATTATATTTTGCATCACAATATATTATAATCCTTCATCCGTTATCCGACGTTTAAATTTATCATAATTCATATTTTTCTCACTGTATGAATACATTATGTCGTATTAATACACACTAATTATATAACCACTTGTTTCTAATTATGAGAACTTTATAATGTTTATATTGTATTAATTTGCATTTTGTATAATTTTTATACCTATATAAGTATAATATATAAGTGTACACCTCGTATAACTCTTTTTCTGCACTATATATTATAAAGTAGAGACATAATATAGTCTGTAATGAATATATTATATTTGTATACCCATAATATTTAATGTTTTAAAATTTACTCTTTGATATTGAGTTGTTATGTACGCGAAAAAATAAATTATATTATAATATTATGATTTAAACTTTTAAGTTTAAGTCCTATTATACAATTTATTTTTTATTAATGACTAAAAAATTCGAACAATATAGCCATAACCCCACAACTATTTTTGATCTTGTAATATTATGTGGACCGTTTTAAAATTAAAATTCAGTTTAGCCTAATTAATTTTTTTACTCAATAACAAGGTAACTTCAATATTCTAAGACTTAGCTATATGACAAATTTACAAAATTATTTAACTAGGATTTATTAAATTAATTTAACTATACAGGAATTAGTAATAATAAAAAACATAATAATAATAATAAATAACAACAATAGTTTTGATCAGAAAAAGAATTTATTGCTGTAATAGGAACTATTTCAAAATTAAAATATCAAGGTACAAAATTTTCATAGTAATATACTCATATTAAATAAGCTTTACGGCGTCTACACAACGCCATTGTGTGAGATTCTGTGGTCTCAGTTTTGATAGTAGACATAGTAATTCCTGTTTATAAACTATATTTGTTTGTCTTGAAAGTTTGCAAGCAAAAGTTCTCATTTATTGTTATAGATATATAATAGGTACGATTAATATAACAAATCGAACATTTTCGTTATTATAATATACTTTAAGTCTTATGATGGTGTTTGTAGCTTGTCGTTCTTTGCAGACATGTATTTAGGTATACAAGTAAATCCATCTAAATTATAATATTATACGAGTATTCGCGTATTCAGACTAGTATCATTATTATGTCGTGTTTATATATTATATTTGTATATAAATAACAGTAATATGTCGCAATAGTAAAATTTATACATCACATTTTATATTATTCTAATCGATAATTTTATATATCATTCCCATGATATCAAACTGACAGCTACGCTGGCGCATGATCGAGTCGCGGCCTGTATATTCATATAGGAAAAACGCCAATTATATTATAATATAAAACCCGTACCCATCATTCCTGGCTCCTGCTGCCCATAATATAAACGCAAAATAAATTATTTATGTTATAATTTAAATGTTTCTGTCGGTTCAGTCGGATGCAGTTACAAGTTTTATACATCGTTGTCTGTATAATATGTGTTTATATACGAGCATTATATATATTATATTTTCTGTAATACTTACACGAATTCCTCGAGGAAGGTACAGTACCTACTTCAACAGTCGAACGGTGAGTAGGTAATCAGTGTTTTACACGTATATTTAATATAATATTTATACCTATATAATTTTGCTGTTGTAACGTATTTTATTATACAGGCAATTCTTGAACCCTTGTAGCGCTCCGACTATATATAATATTATTATATCGTCGTAATACAACAATATCGCGTTCGTTATAAATGAAAACGTTTTCCTTCAAAGGAAAGCAATACATATTTAATGTACACAGAGCGGTGTAGTGTATATATAGTTATTTATAGGAATACTTATATATATGTGTGTGTGTGTGGAGAAAAAAAACATTAAGGGCCGGGTTAGTGCCCGCGCGACGACGAGTCGGATACCGATCGCCGGGCCGTGGCACAATGTATGCAACAAGTACAAGATCGAGTTTAATGATGTCTAAAATAAGAAAACCGATATTGTCGACCGATATAATATACCTATATATATATATAAATAATATGCGTGCGTATCGTCCGTACGCAATACTGCAGTTATAATAACGCTGAGCGTCGAGGTTTTATTTTCCTAATAATTCGTTTATAGTTGGAAAATATTTCATATAATATACCTATGTACATACACGTGCGCAGAACTATGGTTGAAATATATTATATATATTGTCGTGGCGGTGCAGCAGGTATATTACGATAGTAGTTGTTATACTGTGCGTCGGCGGCTCGTATATATACCTATATAGTATTATTATTAATATTATTCTATATATCACGTAGATATAGGTATATATAAAATACGTATATAATAGGTACACGCGAGCGTTTGCGAACGTATAGTCCGTTCCTCGAGTATTTTTTCGAATAGAATAATATTATAAGCATACTGCATTCTTTTTGCTCGCATAGCGGCGGAGAACTCGTTTTTCCCGACTATTTGTTCTGTCGAGCACAGTAGATATTATTTTCTATATTAAAACGCGCATTCTTCACCGCGAATCTCCGGCCGACTGTTGTAGCGGTAATACCGCGCACGTTTCGTCCGAGAGTCATATTATGGGTACGCATGTATAATGTTACAGGTATATATATTTTTACGAGTACGGTTACGAAATACTAACGATATCGTCGTCGTCGTCGTCGATTCGATTCTGGGACTAGCGGGAAAAATCATGATCCGCACAGTATAACTATTACGTCTCTACCGCACGGACAATGTCATTTATACATAGGTACCTTCGTCTGCCGCGGGTTCTGACGAAATTATATCGCGGAGACACCTGTTAGTTCTTCGGCATTTCGAGGGTTTTATACGTAGATTAAACTTTTTAAATACCTCTTCCAAATAGAAAAACCGATCGCAAGAAAAGGGTCATAGCGGTATTTTTGTTTTGATATAATTTTTTTTTTTTTTTATCGTAGATGGGCATCGACGTCGCGAGTTTCTAGACGGTCGTCGGGCTTTCATATTGCGATGACTTCAAAATCCACTCGGAATCGCGAACGTCAATTACGACCGCCGCGTGTTCATGTATGATATATAAATATTATTATAAATACTCGCGATAATAGTGCTAATAATCGGACAACGGGTCTGCGGTGCCCGCTGTCTTTCGCCGTCTTTCTCTCTCTCGGAGACGCGCACGACGCTCGGTGGCGCCAACGCGCGAGGTTGTTGGCTCCTTCGTGCGGGCGAGCTCGCGCGAACGGGTACACACAATATAATTTGCTCGTCCGGCAATATACATAATATTATTATACGAGAACGCAGAAGTAAATACGCCATCGAGCGGGGCAGTGACGAGAGGAGAAAATATGGCGAGGAGAAGAAGTCGAAATGAAAAAAAAAAAAAATAACACGCGGACATGTACAGTTATATTATGCGTACGTATCATATTATATATTATATGGGACGTCGGCTGTACCTATATTACATATCTGTGGTTTTAAGCGATATACGACGTAATTATACACCTCATCGGGCGGAAGGCCGAAAACAGTAATAACAATAATAATAATAATGTGCGTGTGCAGTGTGTCTGCAGCATCACGGCACGGTAGTTGTAAAAAATATCTTAACGCGATCGGAATGGCGAGACGCGTTGCGCAGAAATCCGCTTGATACCTGTATACGTAGAAGCAGAATGACTACGACGCCCGCACGGTCGTTAAGTTTTCCACGGCGTTATTAGCATTTATCTTTCTAGTTCCTACTGCAGGCTACTACTATATACTTTCGTTCCTACGATGGATTTGAAGTGTGGTTTAAGTTGATTGAAGGGGTTTTTTTACATCTATATCTCGCGAATGTACCTTAGTACTACGTACTTAAGCACTAAATTTTATTATAGTCGACATTATAATTAGATCATAAAAATTAAAAGCTAGTTCTTTTCGATTTACAGTGGGTATACGTTAAATTCTAAAAGATCAGAGGTAGGTTTCACAGCTAAACTTTGACTCAATGAAATACTATTTATTTTATAACCGCGATATAGCTGGTAGGTATTTGAAAATTATGAATTTGATTATCACGTTTAAATAGGTTAACTTTAGGTTTTTGCGAAAATAACTGTTTTAGATTTAATAAAAAGTAGCTCTTACAGAGATTAGGTCTTTTCATGTATGATATGCGTCCATGTAAAATGTAGCTAACCACTTGGTCATCATATCAAAGTTTTGTATTATGTTCTAACAAAAATAAAAACGTTGTGTACAACTAAAAAATTGATAAGTGTCTAATAACGTTGGTATTTTTATGACGTAATAAATTTATTGTCAATATAATTAATGACTAGGAAAATTTCGTTTATTACTATAAGTTATATACGTTATCCTGTATCGTACCCACTCATTATATAATTTACGTTCTTAAAAGTTAAAAAATATACGAGTAAAATCTTAAATCGTACGAAGTCTGCAGTCGAATGAAAGGCACATTACATTATTACCTGCAATTTCAGGACGACAAATAAACGCGACGTATAATAAATTATTAAAGTTATAATGGAGCGTTATAACGTTGCAACTTCGTATAATATATTACACGTGTGTTTTCGAAACCCAGTATATACACACATAATAATAGCGAAAAAAGCTCAAAATCGATTGAAATTTTTTTCAGCCGTGTAGGTCACACGTTCAATTTACAATTCTGTACGCATAACCAACTGCAGATATTACTGAACCATCGCTGGTAATAAAGTTCTGGAAGTAGTCGACATTTTATCTACTGCAGGGTAGCATATTATTTATAAATAGTATCATGTATACTGATACAATTTATTCGACGTAGTGCAAATTCACCTCGGCACGTACTTGGAATTTTGCCGCATAAGTTTTCCCACCATAACAACTTTTACAATTTTTTTACACTAGTACGCGCTTCATTTTGGTAATCAGTGCATACAAATTTATATGAAATGTGTAGCCATAAGTACTTTGAATTCGTTAACGAGAAATGATTTTGCCACTGAAGAGCTAGTGTATACAACAGCTAATAATATATTATTATATTAGGCTTATGGTTGTTCAAATCGATTTATAGTATTACTATAACGGCAATTATACTAAATTTATACGTATTTTATAATTGGAAAAAAATATATTCTATGCTTACACATGTTTCTACCGTTTTTGGCTACGTTTCGCTTTGCAGGAACGTCAATTTATCGCAAACATAATAATTTGCAATTTACATTATAATAATAAATAACAATATTTCGTATTGTAGGCGTATATTGTACAACATAATAACTATAATAATATAGTACGACAAATGCGCTATAATATATACAAGACAATATTATATGGACGTATAGAGTCGATGCCATTTTGAACTGTTAAGTCGACATAGGTTTGTACAGTGCGGGTAAAGCAGCTTTATGCTGCTACAGTATGTATATATAATATTGCAGTATACACACGCCTATGCACGTTTTATACTTTATTATTATTATTATTATAAGTACACTGTTTTTTTTTCTTTTTTTTTTGAAACTGCATAAAATAAAAAACAATTAATTCACATTGATGGTGTATATATAGGTAGGACGCGTATATTCGCCAATTGTTCGCTGAGAACAAAGCTAGCCAATAAAGCACCGCGTGTATAACATTATAATATATACAAGTTTTTGTATGCTAATATACGTCTAGTATACTGTATAAATGTTTGTGACTTGTAAGTATCGGCATAATAGGTAAGTATACAGCCAGTATCGCGGTACATATATAACATGTCGTTTATGTATAGGTACCTATATTATATACAACCTACTATCGGACGCTGTGGTAAACACGCGAGTAAAACACGGTTTGACTATAATATCGTGTGTGTGTGTGTGTGTGTGTGTGTTTGCATGAATTGATCTTTTGTTGATAAATAAACATTATGCTATTATGATAATGCGTCCAGACGTACACATATAATATATGTGAGCTATATTTTTATGTTAATGTGCGTATGAAATTCTCGCCGACCGTAGACCGTACGATATAATATAGCGATAAATGCGCTCTCGATTAATCTATTATGTAGGCGATTCAAAATTCGATTAAGCTTTACACACTCGGTCACTGACGGCTTTTGTACGGACTTAAAGAATAACACGCGCTTATTCACTTGTATCGTACGAAATACAAGCTCAACGATGAAAACGCGCATAAAACTCGTATCAAAACTTACACTTATTGTACTGTATTATACGACACGTGTACCTATCAAAATTAAATTCTATATCGAAATTTCAAAACACACAGACGCCCCGTTAGCCCCGTATGCAAGGTACCAGTGGTCTGCTGGTATGTAAGTATTGTAATTGTTCGTTTTGCGTCTTCATCGTAATTCTACGTGACTACTATTTAAAACCAATAGGTTACTATAGTAATATTAAAAAATTGAATTGATAAGAAACGTAAAAACCCAGAGTGTGTTATAGGTATTGGATTATTATTATTTTTGTTATCAGCTTGTTTATTAAATATATTTAACCTTAACGTACAGATTATCGATCTACATATTATTATAGCAAGCAGTACCTATACGGTCAGTATGCCTATAACATCGATATCGACCATTTCAAAACTTAATAAGATTTTGTATTGTTATTTGAAACCTCTTGTATGAAGTATGCACCGATCAATTCAGTGGATGTATAGAGAGTCGTTTTCTACTAAAAATATTCCGTCGGACAATATGGAGTCAGTTTTACTACTGCAGATCTAGAGAAATACATGGTAATTAATTCTTTTTTCAATTTAAATTAATTTTTCCCTTTTATGTTTAAAAAAATCGATGTACTTCTTTTTAGCTTTTTTAAAACAATCGTGTGCTTTTTTAGTTGTAGTTGCTTATTATGCTTTAACATCCATGCCCTAATAATTATATAAAATATCTTTTTGATTATTATTATTCTCATGTCTTATCACATACTCGTAGCATGTTCACAGTATATATTGATTAATTTATGTAACTAGTAATTACAATATGATATTGAAGTTTGATTTTTATATTTTTAATTTTCTGTTTTATACTTATGTAGTATTTAGTATATATGTATCTATACCTGCCAAGTATATACCTAATCTATAAATTGTTATCGATTATTGAATCACTATAAAAATTATCCATTTAATTAGTTATTATTATAATAAAAAAATATTCTACTTTAAATCGACATAATATATAGGACGGGGATGCATAATATTAATATACATTCCGTGCCGCATGGTCGCCAACTATTTCGTGCGTGTGCCAATATATTATTATGGTCAATATGCTCCGACGTCCAACCAAACGTGTGTATACGATATTATCTACACGGAACTAAATATATTATTAACACTAATTAAAAGGTATTTAGTTCAGTGGGTGTAAGCAGTTCAATTATTAGTAGTAGTTGGGAATGCCGGACAATTATACTGATGAGTTATGCACTCATGTGGGTGTGAATATTGTGTGTGCATATACGAGTAGGACATATAGGTTGTATATTTTCGTGTAATCTATAAACACGGGAACAACGGTATATCTGTATGCATTTATGTATATTTATAATATATTATGGACTCAATATTAATTGAGTACTTGCTTCCCAGAGATAACTGTGAAAAAAGGTCTAATTCGAATGCAGCCCAGGGTTTTGCGTACGTTATATCCACGTTGCGACCCGATTAATATTAATACATTTAAGATGTGTCTATCATGCTTATAGTATTACTCCGTAACCCATTTTATAATTACGACTACTTAGTGAACTACTAATCAACGTTAGGCTTTTTATTCAAAGTTTAAAACTGCAAGTGACAAATTCTACAGCATGCTCGTAAATGTTCATACATTCTTGTGTTCATCAATATATGTTTTGAAAATATTCGATAACATACTTATTTCTTACCCATATTAAAACTAAGATATACTCACTTAAATAATCCTGGAATAAATGTATAATAAATGATTCGTTAGAAATACTTTAAGCCGCTCATACTATAGACCCGAACCGGCCGGATCACCGACTGAACCGAAGAAAAGCAAAACGCCGATTTTGTATGTGAGTGCATACACTTGTACCAAACTGATCGTCCGACCCGAACAGGAGTTATTGGCTATTCGAACTACTATATGATATGCACAAGTATTTATTGTATTTATTTATTTCATAAACTATTAAGGGTCTTAAGTATATAATAGTATAATGTAGTGTATAAATCTGTGCCGGGTGTTCCACGGATTTACGGTTTCGCATGCTAATATAAGTACGTATAATATATAATAATATAATGACAATCATCGTTTCAAGGATACGCTACCGTTGTCCGACGACGGAGCGTCAACTTCCGGACGGTATTATACGTTAGAATCAGCTACTGAGCTACATATATACGCAGTGCATACGTATGGTTTCCGTGCCATAACATGCACGCGATGATGATGTGTATATAATGTTCTGTGCGCATACTTACATAAAGGCGTATATCTATAACTGCAGCAATACAGTACACACGAATTATATATATAAAAAAAAAAAAATAATAACGTTCGCCCGGACGAAATCCACAAAACGTAACAGTCGTTGAACCAAATGTGTGACCTGCCAAGGTTATTGGCTCTGCATTCATCTGCGTGTATATCCTTTCCTCATTCCTCGAGCCCGGTACCAAGGCCGCGGCCGGCGAGTGCTGCGACGACTGTACATGTACAATAATATATACTGTCGAACGATGAGTATTATAGGTATATAGATGCGACCACCTCGAACCACCGTCTTTTATTTATCTATATATATCGTCAAAAGCGCGCACCTCAGCAGTTGCCCCTGCTATATAGTATTTTTTTTTTCGTTTAGTTTTCCGACCTCCACCTCACCACACACCGCGAACGACATCGTCGACAGTCGACCGGCGACGACAAAAAAAAAAAAAATGAAAAAAAATAAAAATATACTCCGGCAGCGAACGATTAAATGACCATAAAAAAAAAAAAAGGAAAAAAGTCCTACCGGTTTAAGATTCTCGCGGGATTTTTTTACCCTGCTCTCGCCCGCTGCCGATTGTTTAATTTTTCCAGCGCCGCACTGACGCGAATAGTTAAATTCCGTGATTGTTTTTCACATGATATTATTATATAGCTATTCTTATATACGTTATACCCATTGTGTTAATAACCAACGCGCGCTGCAAATAACTTCGCACAGATCCGCCGTCCAGATAAACACTCTTACGGATACCTCCTACGTACATAATATATATCTATCTCTATGTACACACAAAAGCGCACTAATATATTTATATGTTTATTGTATACTATGCACTGCTGTGGCGACGGCGGTGGTGTTAAGGTACATATTTTATAGTATATATACCTACTGATAGAATTGCAGTGGTATACACTAGTAAATATATATACACGTATGAGATGGTTGTCGGCGATATTGCTAAAATAATGATAATAATATAAAAGCTTGAACGGAAAGAATTACTTAAATTTACTGCGGACACTGCAGCTGCAGTAGTGTACATTATAATATGCACGACAATATTTATTTACAAAGCAACGACTAGATAACCAGTAAATCACGTGTCATAGATTATGAAGCACATAAGACATGACCACGCAAAATCCTAGTCGATTAAAAACCCTTTCCTTCATATTATATTCTGTAGGTGCAACAAGTGATGTGAGGTGGCTTGGAAGTGGACGGTGTACAATAAAAATAATTAAGAACCTAATAACACCAAATAGTGTTACATTATCCTAACACTTATTAAATTTACATTGTATTATTATCCCTGAAAAATAATTTTAAAAATCGGTTTGTTATATTTTTATATAATAATTCAATACTGATTTTGGATTCATATTAATACGCCGCTGTGCATATTTTCAGTAACTATCTTTAGTTGTCAAAAATATATATATAATAATAAAAAAATACTTTTGAATGTATATGTGTACTGCTATGAGAATGGGATGACAATTATAATTTTTTACACGCGATCAAACGATATTATTGTGTAGTTATGTCAAATAATTTATTGACCATTTTATATTGTACGCATCATTCATCAATTGATGTGCAATATTATTTAGTTAGATGTGATAACTGAAACGGAAAATAGTAAGTACATTTAATAAAATGTATTGATGTATGATAGAGATAGGAAAAAAATTTAAGTATCTTTATTTTATACACGCTCTTTGATCATTTGCCGATATACCATGCATAATAAATTGTTTCAAACGTTTGAATTTTTTACAATATTTGTAACTTTATACCTGTATGTAAGTGACACCTGAATTTATATTATTATTATTATTCATAGGTATATATAGAAATCTAACGTTTAATATTAAATTGATATATCATAATAAATTATTTATAAGTACATACTACATACAGTTCTTAATAAAATAAATTCTAGTCAGTTCTAGTTTAAATATATATATGTATAAGTTATTTATTGCTAACATAATATTATGATTTCATGATGATTTTATATAAATTGTATACATGTATATGTGGTATAGAAAACTATTAAATGAAATCTGAAAATCTAATCCATCTCAAAATAAACACCTCAAAATATTATAACAAATAATTTAAAATTAGATTAATATTATACAAAAATCCTCCTATTCAAATAAAAAATTGTCAATTTGTATTTTTTAAGTTGTTTATAAAGATTTGGTTATTAATCAGTGAACTAATTTTTAAAATAATTTTATCAATATTATACTATATAGTGTATACATTTTAATTTATATTATAATTAATTTAATGATTACTATACGATTTATTATAAAATTATTATTTATAGAGATTCTTCTCTATCAAAACAAAAATGTTATCCTTAGTGATGAACGATACATTGCAGTATCGATACGCGTAACCCATTTTTGTTAATATTAATTCTGCTGAATAAATAAATAAATCGTGAAATAATTATTAAATATATTATATATAGGTAAATAATAATAATAATCAATAAATAATAAATATTGTAACCGCATCGGGATAAATCAATAACGATGTTATTATTAACTGGTTAACTACACACAGATTAAATATATAGGTAAATATAACTGAAGAAGTCGACAGTGATAATATATAATCAGTAATCACTCTATATATTAGACAAAAGATCATATTTATATATTATAATAATATCGTTATAGCAACACTTCAGTAGTATAAATATAGTCTCATGAGTATATTAATTTAATCACAATAATTTCTAGAAGGTAAAATAGTACATTATATTATATTACTAAAGAACAATGAGCGATCATATGGAGTTTCAGGAAAACTTTTCAGCCAAAACGAAGTGGATGCCGGTTTTCCAATACGATTCGTGTCCTAATATTTTGCAAAAATTGGGCGAAAACGTAATAGTACCGATAGGTTAGTTTAACGTAATGATACATTATTATTACGTGTAGTGTGTATAATTTTAATGCAAAGCTGTAAAACTTGATATGTGCAAGCAGACATCTTTTGGTGGCACAAACCTTGATAAAAACGACTTTTTGGTCACGGTATTTTTAAACTGTAGATTTATTTACATGAATCTTATTATTATTTTAAATCTTTGTGTCAAAAATTAGTAAACATTTCAATTTTTCTATTATAAATATTTAAATTTAGCCGTTTTGCTAAAAACCTAGTGCCTAATATTACATAGAACAATAAAGTTTACAATAGATACGTATGAAACTATAAAGTGTATGCTACCTATATTTGTACAAGTATTACATATTATACTGTTATTAACTTTCAGTTATAGGTACGACTGTTAGGTATAAATCTAAATGTATTCAATTTGTCGATGTAGTATACAAATTTACTTAATGCACAGTGTATTATTAGATGATCACTTTCATTGATCAGTATCTTTTTTTTACGCATTTTTTTATTTTTTGGAAAATACTCACTAAATAAATGCGAGTATATAAGTTGATGAAATGATTGAAGATCCCACTGATAATACCAGTTCCATTTATAAAGCCGCTGATTCTGTAGGTATCGTGATGACAATGGGCTGTTACGCCGTCGGACTTAGTTCGTTAGCAACCAACCGGCCTAAATTGGGGCAGAAAATGATGTATTCCCGCATCGCCTTTCAAGGAATGACGATAGCCACAATGTTTTACGGTCAATGGTTGGATCGAAAGACGAAAGACTCAATTACATACAATAATCAACATTACGATCTAAAGAGTTCGTTTCTCCATCCTTCCATTAATTAAAAGTTATTACTCTTATTTATACAATACGTTACGTTGTATGATAAATAAAATAATATTCAATTAGAGATATGTATTGTGAAATTATAACAATATATTAAGTGTTATCAGTAAAAAACCATGACATATTGCTGTGATTAGTACGTTATAATCTATTTTCACTTTCAGTCAACTGCTAAATTTTGATATTTTGATAATTTTTTATTCAATTGAACGGTTTGAAAAAATGTTTAGTTTTAACATAGAAACGTACTGTAATACATTGTACATAATTGATGGTTGGAACCTAAACTTTTTTTCGTTTATATAATAAAAGTTTAAGTAGATTATCGATTTTAATTATAAAGCTTTTATCTAATTTTCATATTATATCAAGTATATAGTATTATATAACTACAATTCATTTCGTGATTAGTTTAACCGCATAAACCTAAGCTTTATCCTAAAAACTTATGTAATAAATTTTAAAAATAATTTGAAATGTATTAACATGATATTATATACAGCATTATGGTAACTCTAATTTCTCATACTATAATGCGAGTTTTAAATCTGTCTAATTAGATATAAAACTTTTATTATTTTTGAAAATCGTAAAATAAGTATATAGTTTTTTATTAAGCATACCTTTATTATACTATTTAAAATACATTCAATTTTTCACTTCAAAATTGAATTTCTTCAAAATTTTACTTAAGAGTTCTGATAATGTATATAGATGATTTAGAAATGTTTCATTTAAATTTCAATTCGAATTCATCAATATTTTGAAATAAAAAGACATTTTTTTTATACTTTTATAGTTTATAGAACACTTTTAATGTCGTAATATCTATATATTTTATAAATGATAAGTTGATTTGTCAGTAGCTAATTTAGCTATGGGTTTTCGATTTTTACTTTTCTATCTCGTCATCTCTGTGTGATCTTGAAATAACGTTGCGGTGGTATTAATACAGTAACGAACGTGAGGATTGAAGAGACAAAAAAAAAAAAATATAATAAAAAACAGCATAAACAACAACAGTTCACATGTTTTGATAAACGACGTGTTAGCGGAGACTTCCAACTGAGATGGTATCTGAAATGGTTACGATGCCGTAAGTTTAGAAAAATTGGAAAATTTATGGTCACTCTTATACGAAGGTCACCTACTGCGGTCATCGAGGTGTGTAATTTATGTTTTCTATAACATTATACATACATATATACAATAAACAGTTGCCGATGTTATTTTAAAATAATGTATGTCCACGATTAAAGTTGTGTCTGAACGAAAAGACCACATTTATATTTTATTTCTATATGTATTGATAAAAGTACACGTAAAATATATCTGGTGCGGGTGGTAGGTGAACGGTGTTGATTTCAGGGCGTGGGAGAGGATGTACAACAAAAGTAATTAAGAATCGAATAATGCCAAAGAGTTACATAAACCTAATACCAATTAAATTATATTATTATCTCGGAGAAAATAATTAACAAGAACGATTTATTATATTTGAAAACTATATGTGTGTATAATATGTAGATATAGTATAGGTACCTATTGAATCGTTAACGCGTCGGATGCAGAGTTATATCATGTTTTATAACATTTTTAAAGGAAAAATGTTGTAATATGAAATGATTTTATAGAAGTTATATTCGTTTTCAAATACATTGCAATATAATACACGTAGTAGTTACTTTAAATTTCTAATAAATATTCAGATACCAGGATTTTCAATGACGGACAGTAGAATATAATAATATAAATCGTATTTTATAAACGAATTTTTCTTTGTTTTTTTACTAAATTTAAATTCTCGTCCTATTCATTGTAGTTATAATTAATATTATATATTAACATATTATATACACAATAATTGAATCTGCAATAGTGACGGTACCTACACATTTATGAAAATGACGTAGGTACCTACGAGTATAGAGTAAATATTAAAAAAATTATAATATTGAAGTAGTCTGTTTATTATTTTGCACGTCCGCGGCGAAGTCTGTGTATAAAACAAATGCACATTCTTTGATCGCGTGCCGATATACTCATAAATCGTTTCAAACGTTTTTGAAGTTTTTTTACGAGATGTGTAACTTTACACCTGTACCGCCTACATATTATGAATATTAAATATTAGTGTTATGTCATAAATAATATCAAACGTATAGATATGCACTTTTAGAATAAAACGATACGAATAATAAATAAGTATATATATATATAATATTTATAAATAAAAAATATATATATTATATAAAATATATAATACGGGTACAAACGCACTGTCGGTGGGAAAACCAACGAAACGTATTTAATTCACGTTTGGAGGTCTTAAAAATGCGATTTTATATTCATTTTTTATGTTGCATGCGACTTGCGAGCTAAGGCACAACACGCGCGGCGAAGTATCTGCAGCGGACGAGCAGAGATACGTGACGGAGGGACGGCGGGGCGGGGAAGGAAATGGAAAAAAAGTAATACGGCGATATCGAATTGCATTGGGTTACTTTTATATTATTAGACTGTATACATCATCATTATATTATTATTATTGTTATTATTATACGTTTGTACTTACGTAGGTATACGTAAGCGCGACTGCAGCTCTACAGTCGGCGGCGACGGACGAGTTTTTATTTCCCGCCCGCGTGCACCTGTTGCTCCGTTCGCCCGTTGATTTATATACGGCGGCAAACGCGCGTCTATTCGTATGCGTTTATACATGTATATGTAATATATATATATATGTGTATATATTATGTAGGTATATATGGTATACACGGTTGGGTATATATGGTTATGGGTAGGTGTATGCGGCCGCAATTAACGACGCCGCACGCAATTTTTTCGTACTATAAAACGAGCCCCGGCCGAGTTAGTGTGTGCGACGTGCGTACACACGATTATACGCTGCTTATTATATTGCGTTCACGGTATAAAATATTATTATTATAATAGTGCCTAACGCGCGACGATAAAACAAAACGAAATCGTTTTTAATGTCACATACCTGCCGCAGCAGCAGCTATTACCGAACCTTTTATAGTCTGGTAATATAATAATAATTGTAACTCTTCGCGACGCGCTGCCGTTAATTATTATCGGAGGCTGATGACCGTCACCGCTTGTTCGAGTTCAAAAGTTTCGGTCCCACAATAGCCGAGTTTTTTCCTTCGACCGACTAAACTATTTCATACTTGTCGTCGTATTGTGCATCTGTGCGGTGGGACTAGAGGACTACGCTTTTAAAAATCAAGAGTTGTGATGGGCGCATTTGACGAGTGATAAAAATAAATGTTTGAACCGTGGCGAATTTCTTAACTATACATGGGTATCTTAAACGCTCCGAATAGAAGACGCCGAAAATATGGTATCAACGAATTGTCTATTTTCAATCATGTTATTATAGGCTTTTAGGTTAGTGTTTACTTTGTGAACACTGAATTTTTCAGTACACTAAACGCTGTGGTTATTGAATATTGAATCGATACTATCGATGATACCCAGTACATGTAATTTATAACTTTATACGCATTGTAACTTTCAAAGTTTAAAACAAATCGTAGTGCAAGGGTGTCCGATTTCTCCCACTTCTTTCACTCGTTTATATCTTAACTGCTTATAAATAATAAACTACTATAAATTATAGAGTATTCGATGCTTATATTTTATTTATTATGTATTACAAAAAAAAAATAAAAACGCTGTTTTCTTTTTCTTTTTATGAAAATCTATGCTCTATGTAGATAATATATTATATACTGTTCAAACAGTTTATTATTATTATTAATATTTATTTACTAAATATCTCATAGTGCCTGTCCTCGAACCCACTCGTTTATTATGTATACTTTTCTTAAACTCTATTGTTTTCTTGTGTAAACTATTTAGAACTAATCGGTATGTCTGTATGAATGATTAATAGAAATAACAGGAACTCAATTTTTAAAATATTTATTACAATATATCGTATTAATTTCGAAGGATTATGATGTATTTCAGATTTTAAAGAAACATAAATTGATTTTGAGTTAATTTAGAACAAAATTACTATATACAGTATACATGCTTGTAATATATTGTTATATTTTCTTTTGATGTAGGTATTTAGCCAATTATAAAAATGATACAATTATAATGATAAAAAATGTAGATCCAAATAGTACTTTTCATTGTTTAGTAATTTACTACTCACTGATTAAAATAGTATAGGTAATGCATTAACATTATATGGGTTTTGTAAAATACAAATTTTGTGTACCAAAATAATTTAGTATACGCATACAGTATGCATATAAATGTGCAATACGCCCACGGAAAACTTCGTTAGACGCCTCCGTAGTATATTGGTAGGTACATTATTACACGGCTGAATAAAGTTGAGTGCGGAAGGGGAATGATAAAAAAATAACTGCAATTACCGAAAATGAGCATAGATATACGCGCTGCTATATAATAGTATTGGTTTACATACTTAATGTAAATGTATACGTTTCCTTAAAAATAATAAAATGCGAACAGTAATATAATTTTGAGTCTAGACCGATTTATTTCCGCGATACTAGGAGAGATAAATATTATGCTCGTATGGTACGTCTTTTTCTATCTCTCTCTACTTGCTTACCCAAAATATATGTATAAATACAACACGTGGCTCGTTTATATTTTATGAACTATGTAAACTTAACGAGATGGTTGTCTCACATCGTGGTCGGACTTGACGCGTGAAACGCAGTAAAATGCGTTAATAATATTATGATGGGTACATCACTATATATGTACGCCACTGACATACGTGTACACATAATATGTTGGTAAGGTGTTGTATTATAATATTCATTGAATAATTCTTCTTTATTCTAAATAATTACTCCACGATTTTATTATAATATATGTTGTGCAATAATTATTATCATATATAAATCATAAATATACCTTTATGGACAGTGAGGTCTTATATGGACTTATATGTGAGCGTAACTAGGATTATTTAATAGTTTCCGGTCCAAGAGAATCAAAGTTAAAAATAAACCATTGGTGGCTTCACCCTTTCCACATCCTCCTTCATGGGCATAACAAGAAATTAGTAATCACAGAGAAAGGAGCCCTCGAAATTAACACGAAAATTCTAAAAAAAAATCAAATGTTAATAATAAATTAAGAGTATATATTTTATCTACAGTAAAGTAGCATAATATTTTATATTTCATGTTTATTTAATATTATGCTTGTATTTTAAAGTGAATATTTTAAAAATAACATAATTATCAATTTTATTTAATAATAAACTTTCCATGTTTAGTATAGGTAAATCACTAAGTGTAATATAATTTATCATCCATGTAAGTTTTAATTATTCCATTCCAAGAAAAACAATATAATACTGTAGCTTCGCTACTATACCGTTTCCATGAAAACTAGATAACCATAAAGTAGTAGTTAACATTATAATATAATATATATATATATCATAGGTATAGTTAATAGTTAAAAATTGAACTCATGACAATGTATTTTTCCAAGGACTTGCTGTAAACGCCAAGGAGAAAGAGAGCTTAAAACATCTTAAGCAACACTAGTTACAGTGATATATTATGTCATATATTTTTTAAATAAGTTTATACATAAACAAAACGTTTCACAGTATTATTTATCATTTATCATCTTATCCTAATATCTTTCCACTTCATCCAATTATTATAAACGTTTGAAATACAATTGTACATTTTGATTTTGAATTATAATATTTTAAATTCAAATATATTTGCAAAAATATATTTCATAATAATATGATATGTCTTTTATGATTTAGTATTTGAACTCTAATTGCTTTTTGGATAAAGTTTATTTTAATTTTAAGTGTAGGTAAACCAAAACAGTTTCAACGGATTATTCGAAAATTATTTATTATTATTCTTTTTTATTTTAAAAGAATTTAATAAGCATAGGAGCTTATACTTATTTTAATCATATAATTTCAATAATTTAAAAATTTTAACAAAGTATATTCATTATACCCACTTTGCTTTAAGTGTATATTATTATACAATACTATACATAGACTCACCGTCGTGTATTGGAACTAGATATCATTTATCTTTAATACATTTTATCGTACAGTTAAAAATGTTAAAATATATTATACTTAACAAAATTATAAATGCACATAAATTTTATGCGCATTCGTTTCAGCCAAATTAATTTATAAATATTTATAATTCAAGTATTCAGCGTGGTTTTATATAGCTATTATAGGTATACGTAAATTTAGGTTTTTGAAATGTGTTTTAAATTCTGAGAAAAGTGATAAATTTATCACTTTACAATAATGTATGGTTTTTGTATCTCAATATACTTTAACTAATTGAAAAAATTTTAAATTTTCAACTTTGAGGGTGCTTTTTGGTAGAAAATCGAATACTTTATTTATTGAGATAACACGTTGATTATGCACGAAACACTTTGTTATTAAGACCGGTTCTACTGTGGCTAATAGCCATTTGAATACATTAAAAATACGAGAAAACGATTTTTTATTAGTATTTTAAGTTCAAATGTTGACAAAATTCATCAAAATATCGAAAAATTGCAATTCAATAAGTAGCTAAAAATGTATACAATTTTCAATATTATAAACATTGTTTGGAAATGTAATACTTTATATTTATTTTTTTAAAAATTTAGAATGAATGTAATGTCAATGTATAAAATTATATTTTCCCCCCATAATTAGGTACTCAGAATATATATATTTTTTCTCTTTATAATATACGCCACATAGTATAACAGTATGTCATAATATAACAAAATATAATATAATATACATTGAAACGCACTTCACGAAAATACGATTCGTTAGTTGTTTATGATAAATTACACGGTTTTTCAAAATCCATGAAATATTATAATGCATGGCTACCGGGCAACTATAGAGGTTGAAAATTAGAAATGCTATTTGGAGATTACTATTGTAGTAATTTAGTTGACACGCTGTTATATAACATAATAAACTTCTTTTAAAACGGGGTTTAAAAATTGTTATGTTCAAATGCGTATAGAGAAACATTGTCGACTATACTCGTTTTAAAATAATGATAATGAGCGGTAATAACATTTTTTACTTGAAAAGATAATAATAATAACAACACTATAGTAATGGTATTACGATCGCGGCGCAGGTTTAAAGACAGTCACTGTATCACACTAAGTAATTCATGTCGTTGGCCCTAGTGAACTTGAAATTCTGTGCCTTTCTAACCACCCATAGAATATATAGCGACCTATGTACACGTCCTGTTCATATTATTATATTATATTATTATAAATTAAGTCTTTATATGATATCGAATGCGATCCGCGAACCGTTCGTGCGTGAATTTCCGCGTGCGAAAAATAGGGAAGACCGCGAGTAACAGAGAGTAGGTATGCGTAATCGCGTTGCGCACTTTTCGCCCTACCAAATAACAACAATGCGAACAAAATTTTTATAGAAATGGAGGGGATGAAAAAATATTATTGTATTTAGCAGCATTGGTGGGGGATGGTGGTGTATATATGTGTGTTGTAAGTAGTCACGTGTATATATTGGATGTTTCCCCTTTCTCGGTATACAGACGTATAAAAATAATCTATTATCGCGAACGGCCTGTTAATCGGATTACCGCGCAATGGACGTCCTGATGGTCGAGAGACGGATGAAGTGACGGTGGCGACGGTGGTGGCGGTAGCGGAGGCGGTGGTTTGGTGGCGGCTGGGTAGGGTTGGTTGGTCGGGATAAGGTTATTAAGTCTTCCGAGGGTGAAACCAGTAAATATATATACGGAGCGGTGTGTTAAATCTCTTAGAAGAGTTGCAGGAAAAATCGATTTATACTATAGTTTCTCTCGCCAACGCTCTTCCTGTCCCTATACCGTAGCGTCGATACGTATATTCGCGTATTTTTCTACTATATATATAAATAAATACGAGTTTTGTGACGTGTGATTGTGTGTGTGTGTGTATGCAGTTTATCCAAACAAATTGCTATTGGCTGGAAGGATTTACCGGAAACGGCTTTAACCGTTTTTCCGTGAAATTGAAAAAAACAATGTGCTCTTGGATTAATGTACCGTTTGATAACATTTTCCAAGGCGTGCTGTAATTCGAATAATTCGTACATTTTATAATATATATAGGTACATTATTATTTTTTTTCTTATATCCTTATATATACATTATACATAAATGCTTAAGAAAACTTTAAGCTTATCGCGAAGGGCGTTAAAAAATACTGTTCGTGATAGTCAATCATTATCCAATATATCCGATGCATACATAACCTTATATGTGGTATCTATGTAGAATATAATATATAATTAATATATTATGATGAATCGATGATGTAATCTTAAACTTATCGTATTCTTCATAACGTACTTTCAAACTCTTGAGGCGAAATCGACAAAAAATGAAAAAATAAACTCGTTAATTAAATATTATGCCCGATAATATTGTAAAGACTATATTATTATTATTATAATTATAACATGACCATTGGCCACTGTTCAGGTATACTTTAATCATAGTCTTAATCTTAAACACCTCCAAACAATTGTTTAACCGCTATAATATTGGTCATATTATACACAACGTAAAAATATAGGTATACGTCATAAGAAAGATTCTTCAGATTTCACAACCTATCCGTCCTATGCACCTATATGCCAAATTATTATCATTAATGTTTTTGACATCGAATAAATTCGAACCAACATCGGATAATTAATAAAAAATCGTTTTATTTTTTTACAAATAGATTTTTGCTTATATTACAAATAAAAGGAATATGCTATACAACACACATACTATGTTTTTATATCTATCATCTAAAGTGAATATTCTATGCTGTTATTCAGATAAAAGATTCTAAGTTTATATTTATGTCAATAAGTATTTGTTTTGCACTTTTGTGTTTTGATAAAACGAAAATCAGCTAACATTATACAGTATAAATAATTTAATAAATTATAATAATATGAGCATCACGACAATAACAATGGTGCACGTATGTTCCGGTTCATTGCCGGTTCTTTCATCGAATTAGCCGCAATCGAAAATTTAATTGCGCACTATAAACACTAATCAAACCTAAAATTCTATAAGACTTTCACGCTCGCGAATGGATAAAAAGTGTAAACTGCAAGTATGTGATCGATACGATTATACATTCTAACACAGAGTGAAAGTTCTTAAATAAATAATAACAATATGAACAATAATTGGAATTTACCTTCCTATTATATACCTATTTTTTTTTACAACGTCGAAATGAAAATAAATTGGTCGTTGTCGCTTACTGCTCAATACGCACATTATTTTTTCTTATAGATCGCACAGAGTACAAAATATTATTGCAATGTTATTATGATAATATTGTCGTGATAGTACAATATATTATACGACGTACTAAACGTAATAAAATAATAATATATATCGTACTCGCGAGTCGCGGATATTCCGTGATACTATAGGAAACATAACACTAATCCTGGTATATAATATATGTGCCGTATACGTTAAAGAGCCACGGCAAATGGCAATGTACGTTTTCCGACAATCACAAATTATAGATCGCATAAAACGTTTGTACCTATAATATATATATATTGTAAATCGTAATATATATAATATAAATATGCAGCAGAGCAGCCGCACTGTCGGGCCACGCTCGGTTTTTCTTCACCTCCGCTTTAAAGTTCAACGTGTCGTTTTTACAAATTTATTATTTTATCGGCCAAGACAATATTGTATTTTCAATCTGCATTATCACGTTGGGAGGTTAGCGACTTTGCGACGTCTGGACCTAGAGCTGGTATCACGTATGTTTACAGGCATATAATACTTACTGCGAAAATCTCGTTTTACCGAGAAACGTCTTATTCAAATCGTCATGTTTTTATAAATATTATTTTATTTTGTATTCGCTTATAATAAAGTCGTCGCGCACACGCTGTCCACCGGCACGGTCGCTCGTATCCTATAGCGTATAATGTAATGACGATGATCATAATATGATTATTATTATCATAAATGAAATCATTTACATTACTATAAAATGCTTTTCTGATCATGTACTTAGAATAATAGCTTTGAAGAGTTAGCGCAATTGTTTTCCGCGAGTCGAGTATAATATATTATATTCGTGTCGGTCACCTGCAATAATGTACGTGACGTAAACGGAACTGAATCGTTTTCGATTATCCTCAGCGGTGGATCTTCCTCGTATTTTCACGTCCGACATATTTATGGCTCGTTTAATATTCGATTGATAATAATAAGACAGTTAAAAATCTGTACGATATCGTCCGCAGTTCGTACCTCCCCAGTATTCGCTATAATACTCGCATAACGCATTTTGTATAAGTGCATATACTATATACTACTATATATTACATACATAACAAGTATAACCATATATAGGTACCACAATGTATAAATAATTATTTAATTGTCTTGCGACATGGGTGATTTTGATTTACTTAACGATTTTACGATCACATTATTATACGTCTCTGAAATCGAATATAAATGTCATTATAACGCACGTATTCTCTTCCTCGTCTGCGGAGGCTAGAGATAAGTACACGCTCTGTGCGTCTCTATTATATTGCCTACATTATTACGACTATTACTATGCCATGCGATTGATAATAATTTTAAGTGCCTTTGTCCGGCTTTCCCAGTAAAACGGCGGCTTTTTTTTTTATTTCGCATCACGATACCAGCGGAATGGTTTATACCGTATACAGCAACGTGCATTAATAATGGTTATAAACGGTTATATTATAATAACAGCTCAATAATATACACGCTTATATTATGGTGCTTATGTATGTACTTGCCGGACGAATACTCGTGTACAATATATACGCACACACACAAATGTATATATATGTAAAACGTACCATTCAATATGCGCGAGTATAAGCGAGTTCCATTACCGTAACCTCGATTTACATTCATTTACATTTTACTCGTACGTCAGCTCCATGATGTGCATCTCATGATTGAAAAAAAACCATTTTCCTCTCGTCATTTAATAGACAACTTCGCGAGGTTGAAGATCAATGGCATAGTTATACGAACAGCGGCCTCGGGCTGCAGGTCATTTTCAGGTATATTGATTCAATGTAACATATTAAAACGACGACGATGACAATACGCGAATTAAACACGAAAAATGTCGAATTTATTAAAAATTAGTTTCGCACCCGATAATGGATTACGATATTAATTACGTTATCCTATAACGACAATGTGAAGTAGGTACATGCGACCACTAGTCATAGTGCCCATTATCTACTGTATTGTTATCTATATCATTTACTTACAGTGTGACACCAATGTTTGTACATTACCTTGTATATTAACTATGCAAACTTACAAAATATATCGGTCAGTACACGGGTAGATAAAAATAAAAATTCATTTTCAGTAATTCATATTATATTAATTATATTGTTATCGGTATTATGAACTATTGTTTATAAAAGATCTTGTAAATCGAAAGAATTAGAAGTCAGGGTACTAATAAACTTTTTACACATTATTGTAAGTTATTTATTTATAATTTAACCGACATTAGTCCAATTTACATTAGAAAGATACAAATTAGATACATTAAATACACTATAATATTATATAGTTATAATTTATAGTCATAATTTTAAATAATAAAATAACGTGAGATTTCTGGAGCACGTGCACGACGTGGGGGTGCCTAAATAGTGGCGACTTGCCGACTGGTGACTCCAACTGTCGTCGATTTATCGTCTTTTTCTGAACGATGACGTTCGGTCCTTTTTCATTGCTGCAGGTGGAGCGGAACGAAACTATTTCTAAAAATAAACATGAATTAAATAATACATACAATTTTTTATATCATCGTATTATGCATCATCGAGATTAAAATCCTTCCTAATATTGTTAAAGCGTACTATGTTGTAATAAACTGAGACAAGACCCTTCCTGCAGAGTTTTGCAGTCGTCACCGGGACACATCATTATTATCCCATAGTCACGTAATGATATGATTTATATCATATCATACCGTTATTATTATTATAATTATTATGACGATGACGATGATGATGATGATGAGCCGTCGTCTTCGTCCGGCCATCATGTCGTATATTATTATTGTTTCTAATTATACGCATGTGTATCGTGTAAACATTAAAAAAAAAGATAGAAAAATAAAAAATGAGTAGTCGGTGCCATCAGACGATCGTCAAAACTCCGTATACGAAAACAGGAAAATTAAAAACGAAGCGCTACTTTTGACGGGTGACCATAAACGTACCCGAATAAGTGAACGTGCATATTATTTACTGCAGCCGAATACCGCCACGGTATATTGACTACATATTATATTATATATAATAATATTATACGAAAATAGGCTGTATGTGAGTCAACGAACTTTCGAGATTACGGTTGCGCGTAATACAGAAACGAGTGAAAAACCTTATTGAGATAAAAAAAAAATTGCATTCAATATATAATATAAATATCAATTATGAACATAATATATAGATATATATGTATATATATTATAACAAAAAAAAAAAAAAAATGATAAAACCACATTGCTAATTGCTGACCTCCGTCGTACATGGTAGCGCAATTACAGAAGAAAAGAGGAATGGGTGTCGTATCTCTCCTACCCAACCATCCAGATCTCACAATAATAGTTTTCGTAAAATGTGTACTTAATAATTACGACTTAGGTACTGCATCTATTATATACACGCAATGTGGAAGTTTTATTATACACATATTTGTTGTTAAGTTTATATATCTATGAGAATATTATTATACAATTTGTATAAGTGCGTTTCGAAAAAATATGTGTTGAGTAATATATTTTTCAATGATACCTAGTTCTCAGGGAGGGGGGTAGGGCTATCCAGGGAGACGACGAAAGTTACAAGCTTGATTATTTTTTTATAGCGTACTTATGTACCTATCCATTTTTTAAGAAGGAGGGGCTCTGCCATTTTATTTTACAATTGGGAGGTAAAAGTTTGGGAACTACTAGTTAAATAATTAACTCTATAACATAATATAAATTTAATATTGGTTATCCCGAGTTCTAAGAAAAACAAAACGAAGTATTAATTAATTTACAATAATAATATTTTTATTACAAATTAAAATAAACAACAAAATAATCTGTAAACTATAACAGTATATGTGGCTCTCTTTTATAATAACTTTTTTTTTTAATTGAGTTGAATTTAGTTTTCTATGAGCTTTTAACTTGAGTTACTCGTAATTTCTATTACCCAGGTACTTATCAATAATAAAAAAATCTGTAAAACAAAATGTAGGGTGTCTGTAAGACATTTATAATTTTACAACATTGCTTGGAATGAATCTCGGTGAAAAGTACTTGATATTGTGCTTTTAAAAAAATTGTAATTTAAGTCTTGAACAGTCCGAATTAAGTTTGGTTAATCTATAGAATCTATAGTATATATTGTGACTTAATCAAAATCTTATAATAATTATGTCGGAAATTTCTCCAGAATAATTTCTTCGAGGTTCCCGTAGAGACAGTTCAAGAACCGCGCCATCATATTATTACAATAGTACAATACGCATTAAACACCTACATATTCTACATTATATATATATGAGTGTAATATAAAATATACACGCACACATAATAGCTTTAGTGAGAAATAAAAACAACTGTTTTTTTTTTTTTACATATATCGTGGAAATGGGAGATTAAAATATATATTCGCACGTATTAACGACCGGTCGCGAACGGGATGGAGTAAAAACAAGAAAAATGATAAAAAAAAAAAACAAACTGCTGCACGAGCCCATTAAATCGCGAGCGCTTGTTAGAGATTGTAAAATAAAAGAAAATGATCATAAACACCGTGGCTTTATGTACGTATCGAACGATCCGAACGTGCGCGCGTTGCTGCAACTGCAGCGGGAGTGCAATATAAATTCGAGCCCGCGGTGCAGTTTAACTAGCATGCCGTGACCGCCGCCTACCCTTTTAGTGTAGCGATCGGACCAGTCCGGCCGAGTCGTGTGTGAAAAAAATTCTTCGAATCGGAAGCCGAACGATCGTATACGACTATTTAAGTATAAAAATCACATGCACGTATAATACGGATATAATAAGTATATACTACGTAATACGAACGTCAAACATCATGGGCGAACGGATATACGTTAAGTGACGTGCCGAAGCAAAGTTCCTCGAGGCTACGTTTTTATATATATTATAATCTTGCTGTGCTGCGACATCGTTTTCATCCGCGGTATTATATTGAACATATATAGTAGTAGGAGATGTTGCGGTTTAAACTAAAAATAATTTTATGTTTATCGATAAATGCCATTGACGTACAAGACGAGTCCAGTGACCTTTTTGTCAGTCTTATTTAGAATAGTAATATACCTGTACCTAGGTATCAATAATTATTGTTTTTGTTATTGTTTATTGGTACGTAAGTACCTTTTTTCCTCTCGCAATAATTATATAGTTTTATTTATTAAACACAATATCGATAGCTGAAAAAATATAGAAACAATAAATTCTACACAGAAATGATACTATACAGTTTTTAATAAATAGAAATTTTTTTTTTTTAATTATTCCGTTGGCCACATTAAACGAAGCTCGGTTGAAAGTTAACACTATTATAGAGCATTTAGTATAATATATATTACTATAACATTAATCTATTCATGAATCATTTCAAAATTTCTGAACTGCGACCTACTCTAGATTTTAGGTCATTGTAAATTATTTAGATGCAATTAATGCTGATGAGATGAATACAATTGTCTGCAAATATATAACTACCTACACGATTCAGTCAGCTAAATAATCCACACGTCATTCATAATATTAATATTATGTATTATGCACTGTAGATGATTAGCGTATATATTAACAGGCATGAAACCTGAAGGTTTATTTTTACTCCGTTTGGTTTCTAATTGTGAAGTATCATAATATTATTATGAGATACCGCAAAAATGGACCTTCGAATGTCATGTACCCGAATTGCCTATCCACGACGCCGTGTAATCCACACTTGGTATTGTCGACGTAGGGTATAAAAAAATAACGTCATACTTACGACGAAGCAACAAGTCTCCTTCGATTTTTTGAATCACTATTATTAATGTTCATACTTATGCTTATCTATTTCATGAGTAGTCGTTTGCTGTTCCTGTAGATACTTCACCTTTATTAAGAAACGGATTGTCATACTAATATAATTCAAAACTAACATAACTAAAAATTATACAGTAGTCTGAAACAATTATTTATTAATATAGTATACTATCACCAAAGCAACACTGTTCTTGAGGGTAGTACTTAAAGATCTCTAATTTAGAGAAGTACAAGTTTAATTTATAATTTGATATTTTGTATCAATTAAATGTATTATGATGTATAGTAAATGAACTAGGAAAATAATATTTAAACCGTATAATTTCGTTGATAGCATCTTTACCACACTGGTGAAAAAAGGCTGTCTTGGTGTATACTCTAACTCTTCGTTCTTGAATACTATTTACCTAAACAAATTTTCTGGGTGTATTATATAAACAACTAGTCAATAATCGTTAAATTGATGTAATTAGTATATGTATGAGTATTAGTATTAGTATGAGGTCTTAAAAAAAGACCAAAAAAATTTAATTAATTATAGTTAGTTAATTATTAGGTATAAGCGTCTAAAAAAAATTTTTTTTTTTTTTGAATACGAACTAGGTTACCTTAGATATGTCAACTAAATAATAACAGTGAAGTAATCATTTAATTATTAGTTGTTGAAATAACGATCAAATATTCAATATGAGCTAGACATATTTCATCACTTACAAGTTACAATTATAGCTTAAAAAAAAAATTAGACAAAAATACTGTAGAATTTAACATAGTAATCAATGTATTCATTTTTCTATAAAATAGAGAATATATAAACCGAAATAATATACCAATGCCTCTAATGGCGGCAGTCGATACGTAATTTTGTAAATAAAATAATTTGTTTTAAATGCTTTAATGCTGCATTTATCTTTCTTTATATCTTTAATCTCCAAATCCCGATTACATGCATCTTTTTCATTAAAATCTACAGAGTCGTATTTTTATTATTTATTTTTCACTGAACCTACTGCAGGGCTAATTTTACCACGGTAACATATTATAAACTTCAGAGTATAGATAGCCCGTACGTCGTTTACGACTTCAAACCAGCCATTTTATTATTATGATATTTATATATAAATCATATATGTACAAGTAAACGTTATATACCCGTATAGTACTAATGGACTTACGTGCTGGGATTCGAGAGGGGGATTTTATCTATGATATAAATATTCTAGTTTGTATAATATATACCCACTACGTTTAGGTTAGGTTACGTTTTATTTCAATATAGTGTATATGGATTTCTATCCCCACATGGGGATAGTATAGATTATACGATTCCATTTAAAACGTATTTATATGAATATAGTTACTTATAAATATTATAGTATACTAGTATAATAATGTATACACTTTACGGTCAAAAGAAATTTATATTGGTTTAATAAAATATGTCAAACAAAAATTAATAGATGTATGTATACTTAAAGTATAGACTAACAGTTTATGCCGTAACAAATCAAAAATAGCCCGCAATACTTTTAAACATATTTTCAATTTATGAAAATTATATTCAAACCATTAAATAATTAAAATACTATTTTAATAACAATTTCGAGATAAATTTATTGAAAGATCAACAATAAAAAAAACATAAACTTATATCTGATGGTTTTTTAAGTTGTTATTCGTTTCTTGTTGAAATATTTGCAAGCTCGTGACGACATCTTCCAGATTTAATTACAAATATATTTTAAATAATATTTATACTTTACATTCAAATATATACATTAAATTTGTTTATGGATTTTTACCACCTATGGTGTATCCGTCTTAATATAATAATATGTACCCCAAATACAAATAGGTGAATCTATACAGGTAATAGTATCATATTGTACAATAAGTCAATAAAGTAAATGATTTGCATTGTAGTAAAAACCCGTTTCAATGTATATATGTAATTTAAATATATTATAAGTGTTCCTAATATTATTTAACTTATTAATATAGAATACGATCATCAATTTGGCACGTGTCTTTCTCATACAAATTGTTACATATAATTATTGTTATCGTGTGATTCGCAGTAATGTAATGCACGTACAGGGGTAACAGTCATGATCGACGAATACGTTTAGAACTACATTTTTTTACCATTAATCCTTTTAGGGGGAATTGGCGAAAAGCAGTTTTATGGAGCTCTTCAGTCTTCGAACAAGTTTCCATGTTATTATTTTAAGTGTTATACTCATCGTTTGGGATGTCAAACCAAGATGAGAACTTGTCGTAAATATGTTTTATTGAAATATTTTTGAACGTTCGGAAGACTTGACTTGATCCTCCGTTGTGAATCCAATAAGTATATATTATATTATATGATAATAATATTACCGAGGTCTGAGGTAACGTCATATGTATATACAATATACATAATATGCTATTTCTTATTTATTGTATTTTAAATTTCGCGTACAACTCATTTGAAATTCGATGTAAGTATATGGGTATGAATTAAAATTGTATTAGTTGTGGTTTTAAGACTTCACTTCCTGATAATCATTTGATCTACGAAATATTCTTAGACTGATTCGCAATTATTGTGTGTAATCCGAAACGTGCTTTCTAAGGTATTGCATTATTCGTCTATTGATAGAAGATTACGTGCATCATAAATTTAATTCGCAATGAAACCAATTAAATCCAGTCATTGATGCAGTAGGTATCATCCTTGATAAAATAGCATCACTAGTCACTTTACAGTATTATAGTAACGTTAATTCAAGAATTACACGTTTTTCACGTTAAATATAAAACGTGATTCATGTTGAAAAAACTTTATAATGCGCAACTAGTAATTATTCATTTTATTGCAAATTAGACTTTATGATTTATAAATAATTATAATATTCTCTATATATAACATATACATAAAATAAATAGATATAAGTAGTATGGATGCTATAGCTATTACAGGTTTGACTAAGGTAAACACTAAACAGTATATTATAATATGTTACTTCGTTCTGAAAAAATATGAAATACGTGTGCTTAATGTTTATTTATACTTAATGGCTTATACACTAATATTAGTAATTATTATATAAAAGTGCCACTGCAGTATTTAGGATTTTAATGTGTATAAAGTGCTGTACTGCAAATATTTCGCACCAATGATAAATATTTTTATTTTAAAAATAACTGAACTCAAATTCCCCGAAAATAATAAACATTTTACGAAAACCGTAAATACTATATTATGAAATATTCAAATATAGTATGCATATTATATAAAGATTAATTACATAATATATGCCCCCCTCGTTGGCCGTAATTATTTTGGTTTTATTTTATCAGTACGTCTATAAACTATCTCTCGGTGATTTCGAGACTTGTAGTCTGGGCTATAGGACACGGATTTGTAGGATTTCTCTATTATACTGAACTGCGGTACGTTCGATTTAAAAATAAATGTAAAGTGCACGAAAACGATGTGTATAGTTTCTATCGAATCCCAAAGTGACTCTGCAGAACATTGCGATCGCGGTGCGTGAACGACGTCTATACTGCACAACAACGTCTCGACGTACCTGCATCGATGTGCATTCAACACGATATGTCGGAACGAAAAACACAATTTTCTCGAATCTTCGTCAATGCGTGACGCTAGTCAGGTGCACGCGCGTCTTTCTGCAGTTGCCGCCGAATCAAGTGGTATGCATATAATATAATATGCGAAGATGACCAACCGCCGCGCCGCTCTGTCATTATCTCACGACCGACCTCAACGACCCGACGACGCAGTGTTTTATTTTCCGAAACATCGTATTATAATAGCATATACTACTATCCACCAGCACCCGTACCGACGAGGATTGTCGTAGCTAAATTATAATAATGTAACGACGATAATAATAAATAAATAATAAAATATTCTGCAGGTCGATAAGCGATCGTGTTTCCCGTTTCATCATGGATTCCGGCTTGTACACGACGGCATTATAATTGTTATAAAATTTATATTTTGAACGACGGGTAGAAGTCGATTAATTTCGTATACCTATTAAACCATTTCTTTAGGGTGACAAGAAACCTCCACTGAACTATTTAATATTTTGGACGACTACAGGGATATGCGAGCTTGTGAACAATTAAAATATAGCCCGTAAAAACGACCATCCACATATCTATATTATTATAACGTTTTGATGATCCGAGGGTAAGAACATCGTAAAGAAAAATAGTTTTCATGATGTGTTTATGTTTGGTAAAACACGATAAATTACGATCTGCAAAACCTACAGTTCTAACAAAAAAAATATAAATTTATTTTATATATATTATATATTCAAAAGCTAAAACTAAAAAAAAAGAACGCGTACAATAAGCTACCGCCGTTCGCTCCGGCTCGTGTAATATTCAAACATTTATGACACTCTTCCAAAAATCAAATGCTAAGTTCTCTTATCCAGTGACTCATATATCTATAAATATAACTTCCCTAGTGGTTTAATACAATAAAAAAAAATTATTATGTTTAACACTCGTAAATATAAAAATTAAAAAAAAAGAATTTTAAATCCTACAAACAGTATCTCTTCGTCGATGGCATCGCGCGCTGAGCTAAGCAGTAATGACGTGTCCGTTAAATATATGCGCTCAGCATACACGAAGATGATGAGTAAAACACCGGTTTGCCTTGGTAACTTTTCGGACAAACGCGCCAGCAACGACAGATCGATCGTAATCGCTGAATTTCGTTTTCGATATTTATTACCCTACCAAAATATCATCCAGTTGTTTCTAGATGATACAATATTGTAATAAATATATTTATATTATATAAATATTATTATAGATATATAAACTATCTATGTGAAAGTGTGAATATACATAAGTAACCCTTAATCTATTAAATTAGCTTGAAAACTTTAATACCAATAATTATTATTATAACATTAATATAATAACAAAACGATGCATTGTTGTTATAATATTTACTCATGTGTGTCACAAAAAAATTACTAAACGGTACATAAGAAACTACTTACACAAATAACTACAATTTAAAACTTAGAAACTTTTTACATTTCAAAATATATATTTTTTTTCTATGTTTTGTTAAGTTAAATAAAGTCTTTTATATTACAGTATCTCAGCAAAAATACTTACAAAATATATGTTAACGTACACACTTAAGTTTAAATTATAATAAAAAAAGTCATATCAATTATTGGCATTTGTAGTGACTTAATAGCTAGCTTTAACACAGTACTGCATCCACTGCTGTAACATATAGAATATAATATATTTAGAACATTAGAACTTACAATATACGAAATATAAATTCAAAATTATATAATTATACATTATATAAATACGAGTGTATATCAAACAACCCAAATACAATTTTATTGGTCTTTCATTGTGAATAAAACACAATATTTAATATAAAATAAATGTTGAAATACACACATATATTATGAGTAGGTACGTATAATCATAATAATATAATGTATAGAAATTAATATAGACGTGAGTGTATGATATATTATAATTTATAAGACGTGTCATTGTTCCGATAATATTATAAAATATATAGCGTCGTTATGTTTGTCCAATATTCTTGATCGTTTTGTTCATAAAACAAGATATTTATACCTATGGCTAGTAAAATAGAGTAGACATACTACTACGTTTGTATTGTGTAGTACTGCACCCTATATAACACCCATAAAATAGTATATAATATAGTATGTAGGTATTATAATGGATTGTTATTGACATTTATTTTGAGGTGAAATAATTGTACAATATTAAATTATCGTGTACATTTTCTGTGTGAATTATTAGGGTTGGTAAACCTATTTTCATTACAATATATGTTAGCTATATTATAATACACATTATATAAAAACATCATATACATATATTGTTTTAAGATGAACAGTAGAGCTTGGATTTTAATGCATAATATGCTTCTTATTTATATATGAGATAGAAGTATATTTTTTTTTATACATAAATTCGTTTTACATCATTCTGATTCCCAACAAACTAATTTATTTTTTTTTTTTTTTTTATGTAAATGCTTTTTTTGATTTTTTTTTCAATTATTTCAGCTGTAGAATTTTTATATGTTTATTGTTCTATTGTAATAAAAAAAAATAAAAAAAATAAATAAGAAATGTAAAAACCCAGAATGCGGATATTGGGTTGTTATTGTTTTCGTTATCGGCTTGATTATTAAATACATTAAAGGTAGGTATATAGATTATCGTTCTACACATAGCCTGCAGTACCTATACGATCAATATGCTTATAACATCGATATCGGCTATTTCAAAATTTAAGATTTACTTCAGTGGAAGTAGAGTTCATTTTCTATGTATAAAAATATTCTGTCTGACAATATAGTCAGTTTAACTTCTGCAAATCTTAAGAAATACATGGTAGTTAATTTTTTTTTAATTTAAATTGATTTTTCAATTTTTTTTATTAATATTTTTACTAGTTCAAGTAAATTTTCATGCTTTATTTTGATTTTTTTTTAAATAAATATGCTTCTTTTTTTTTTTTAAACAATCGTATGCTTTTTTAGTTGCTTATTATACTTTAAAATCTGAACCCGGGTGATCAGTAATATATAGGAAGTGTTTACACTGTTTATTATTTTGAATAGTTTTAACTTATTTTTGATTCTGTGTGTGTGTGTGTGTGTGTGTATACCATAACGTGTCTATAATGTAATAATGCATCAATTTAAGACTTCAGAAATGGTTTCCGATGACAAAGTGAATATCCTCGGTGCATTATAGAGGTTAAAATTAAGAAGTAGTATTAAAAAAATCGGTAAAAACAATAAAAAGTAACGAAAAACGGGAATTTTTACAAAAAAAACCAGTTTTCGACAAAATCGATTTTTTTATATAGTTGGAACTCAAAAACAAATCACTGTAAATACTTGAAATTTTCAACAAATATTTATATTAGTGTTTTCTACACATAGTTTATTATGGGTTTTTTCGCTATTTATAGATAACTGAAGTATAAGATTTTTTTTTTTGAAATGTTGATAAAAAATTTTGGGTGTCCAAAAAAAACTTAAAAATTTAACACAAGATTTATCATAAGTTGTTCTTATTTTAGTTTAAAAAAATTAAAAATCGTTTATCACAATTTTTTTATAAGCGTTTAAAGTTCAAACTTTTATGAAATATATCAAAATCGCGAAAATTTGCAAATTATTTTGTTGTTGAAAATATATAAAATTTTTTGTTTTCATATCTGAGGTTAAGAAATTCAACATTAAGTTTTCTTTCAAATAGCTATAGAGAAAACTTGAAACGTCAATGCAAGAAAATAGTTTATGAGCATCTGAATTTAAGTTTTTACAAAATCACGTAACGATAACGATTTATCCTCAATCAATTTTCAATATATTTTGTTATTCAAAAAGTATAAATCGTAGATACTTGAAAATTGCACCAGTTATTTAGATAAGCATTTTCTTTACATAATTTAATTTTTAAAATATTTCACTTCATATAAAGGCTATTTATAGACATTTGAAATATTCGTTTTTTTTTTTTTTAAATTAAAACAATTAATTTTTTTCAATATTATTTTTATATAATACTTATAATTTTTCAGTTTTTTTTTTTTTTAAAACAATAACGATTAAAATTAAAAGTATAGGTATATAAAGATATAATATCTATTTTATTCGTATTACTATAATATCTATGAATTTTAATATAATTTAAATATCTTAATATTTTAAGCTTAGCACTATATTATTTTAATTATACCCTCAAACTTTTTTAAATAATATGTTATTTCATTACACTTAGGCATTATAGTATAATATAGAATTATATATAAAAATGCTATCCATACATTGCGAATTAGCTAACTATATAATATAAGATATATAGCTATAGTGTATAACTAATATAACGTCATCATTTTACGTAACGAAATACATATATACATAATAATATATAAAATATAAATGGATGAAATATTGCACAAGGTTTAAAATATTTTTATTTACACACGCTACAATGTCTTCCGAAGGTTTTGACTAAAATCATTGTACACAATTAATTTATTTAGCTATTCGATTAAATTATCATGCATGCATAGCTTTACAATTGCAAACACATAAAAGAGTTAATTGGACACGATACGATACTTTATTACTATACAGCTAGTTGTCCATGTATGTATATTTTATATATATATTTATACAAGTATATACTTATGGCTTTAAGAGTTGGTATCTATAAATTTGATCTAAACAAGGAAAATTTATGATTTTTTTAAAAGACAAAACAAAAATTGTACCTTTATACAACAAAATGTAAATTTTTTAGTATACTACTATTTTTAGAATACACACTAATGTTTCACATTAGGTATATCATTTTAAGCACATAAATTTTCTATGAGTAATCGGCCGTTAATCAAATATCGTGGCAATATACCATAATACCAATATGAATATTTTTATTGTGTCATTAAACATAAATTATAAATATTCGTTTAATTTCACATAAAAATGGTAGTCGGTGTTGACATTTTTTAAAACATTTTTCACAATAACTTTTTTTTTAAGTAAATTTTATTCATTTAGGTATACTTATCAGTTATCATAATGATTTATTATTATATTTTATAAGATTTTTTGAAATTCAATCATGTAGATTTACTGCCTACTACATAATTAAATTTGAAATTTCACTCTATAAATCAATATTAATTGTGTTTGACAAAAATATTATCTTAATGAATACTTCTCGTTAAAAAAATGTATTGTCAAATATTTAATAGTTTATAAATCAATCTATCATAAATATATTGTCATATTATATGATATTACATAATATGATGATGCACATTTTATAATGGATGTACCACAATAATAAATACTAATTATTGTGATTGCTATAATGATGTGTACCTACCTACTGTATGAATCGCATACATAATATTATATATGCAGTATATATGATTATTATCATTGTTTTCACAAAATCTGCATTAAATTGTAACCTTCAACATTTGATTTTTTCGGTATACTATAATATTAGTAGAATGTCAGATAGAAGAATAATAAATATTATATACAAATATAAATTAGAAAATTCTACCATTGTTTATTATTTTTATATCATCAATCTTTGTTTGTTCAAATATTCCGGGTTCAACAATAACTCCATACACAGTAAACTATGTAATATCTACCAATAGTTTACTATTTCTATTAACAGAATATTGTAGATTATATAAAGTAATAATAGTCTAATATTTTTTTTTCATTATACCAATATACGTAAGTATTAAGTACATTGAGATAAAACAGACTACATACCAGCCTTCCTTTTTATACTATTCACCGGCTGCATCTGAGTTCTGTCCCGAGAACCTTTTTTTGTTCCAATTCCAACCCGTTTAAAAAGTAATAATAAATAAAGTGTATAAATATTGTTGTTTTAAATGCATATAAAAATATTAAATACAGGCAATCATAATATTAATACATCTTCATAATTTAATCGTAATTAATACGAAATTGATAATTTAGTTATTCAAATAGCTAGTCAAACTGGCATACTATAATAGTCAAAACAAATTTTTTAAAAATTTGGTCTTTTTAAATTAGATTATTTGGTGCGATAATTATTGAATTAGATGATCGACATTATTAATTTGTACATTTTATATACCTATAGACCTATAGCATAATATAAAAAGACTTAGCACAGGACAGAATTAGTATATATCCGTTAAAAAAAAACTAAGAATAGAACAAGTATATCTTTAAATTCGATTTTTACATGTGGGACGGAACTCGGATGCAACCCATTTCCAAATCTAAATCATTTTTTTTTTTTATTATTATTAATGAGATTTTAATAGAATATTATGGTATCTAGCCAATTATGAATTAGTACATTTACACGAGATAGAAGTCTAAATCATCATACCAATAAAAAGATTTCCTAACATTTTTTAAGTTGTTTCATCAAATTTATTGCAATTTGAAAGTTACTTTATTTTTATATTACATACTTCAAAAATATACTTGCTCGTGAATATAGATCAAAAAGTAAATATACTTAATATTTTGTCAGGTTTTTAATTTAAAAATGATTGAACGATGTGAACGACGACACATATACAAGTGCAATATAAAGATATTTTATTATGGTAGTATGAATATTATATTAATATGATAGTATAATTTACTAGTATGGTACATGGGATTCTGCAATTTCGACGACTGACGAGTCTCAGACACTTCAATACGATTTGGTCACATGGTGTGAACTATGCAGCCGCGGTCGGTTTACAAAATGATTATCGTATATTGTTTTCGTATCGGCTATAATGTCGTACTTATGGTGCACGATTTCTCCAAAATACCTATAATATATAGTAATATGGCGTGGCGTTTGACTGGAGATTTGCAATTTCGCACCCGTATAATTATACTTAGAATCATCATATTATCATAATATATTATAATATTATGTGTACCGACGAATAACGACGAACGTTTGAAATGTTATGTTAATTGTTAACACAATAATCATTACGTGCTTGTAATAACAGTCTTGTTGTTGTTGCATACCGCCGCGCGGTTAGCCATTATAAAAATATTTATAATAATATGTTTTATATTATAATCATCAGTCATCACTCAATAATATTATAATGTGTATAATTTGTATTAGTATATTGTTACTTTTTTAGTCAGTAACATTCGAAAACTGTCATGTGTTATCATACAATAATACAGAATATTGACATTTATATAAAACAGGTGAGCACATCAGCATATCAAATTATTATTTACCTGTAGCGCGTCAATCATTATTCACCGTAGAATCGAATAATAAATCGTATTATCACGTATAATGCTCTCCTTTATTTTATTGTCGTTCACGTACTATACAGATTTTTAAAAACAAAAAAATACCATTTGCAAAATCCTATCGATTTACGTACACAATAAGTATACTACCAAAACAGTATCATTTGCGTTTCATTGCCCAGCAAATAAATTAAAAAGGACAAGAGATGTGCAGCATCTACGTATAAGCGTCTAGGTCAGCACACATTATATTATACATTGTAATCAGTAATGAAACTAATAAATCGCTAAACGTTTAAGACGAGGTTTTTGGTATACAAATATTTTCGTCTAGTCAAGTTTCTTCCGGAGACGTTTGTGCAGTGTAACAAAACTAAGATTTAGGAAGTTTTTCTCTTTGTGCGTTTGTATAAGATGTGTATATAATATTTGGACAAATACACCATACACGGAGTGTTCGAAACGTCTTCGGCATAATGTATTATAATACATAATATAATTGCAATCCATTAACTGACTGGAAAAATAAAAATTAATTGTTCAACCTTGGACAGACTGTGCGGTGTTGGTATATTTAATAATAATAATACATATATTTTGTAAACAATAATTCATTAACTAACATTTTGTCCGATCTTTTTAATAGTTAAACACATATTTTGTTTATCTTTATTATGATGACCTCACGCGCGGGAGGGATAAAATATATAATAATATTATAGCCATACGTGGTGTTTAAATCGTACGTATACCCATTATACTGAATGTGTATCTGCACAAAAAGAAAAAAATAATATATATTGTCGTAAAATCGTAAAAATAGCATTGGGCAATAGGCCGTAACTAATTACTGTAAGATTATTACTGAAGCTCCTACTGTATAATATGATAATATTGTAATGTAGTATATAATATTGAAGAGGTGAAAGTGTTATGGAAACATTATAAACTGTCTATAAGTAAATATAATAGTATATTTGTATAATGTTTATGTTCTATCGACCTCGCGGTGATTAGATACATATAATTTTAGCAATCGTCTTGTTTATGCCATAGGTACTCTATATCATTATAATTATAGCTGCTTATAAGGGTCTAAATTACTTTATAGTATAGGACGATGATTTACGATTATTTATACAAACATTTAAACAGTTTAACTAATTAGTCGTTTGATAAAAAAAAAAAAAAAGATTTGATTCCGCGGTAAACCGTTCACATAACTTTGTACTTACAAAGATACCTTACTTGATATTTTTTCATCGCCCTTGTGGAAAATATAAATTATTATTTAAAACACTCGTTTTATTATAGGTATGACATAGTATACCATATATTTATTATGATTATTTTTTAAATACACTTCTAATTTAGTAATATCATGTTATAGTTGTACACTCTCAGTTTGGTGCCGGTGCCAGATATACCCAACCTCATATTTTTATATTAATAAATTACAACATAATTTATTATAGGTAGTTTAAACGATGCCGAGTCATGTTCTGCAAAAATCACGTACATCCACATGATTCGCTAGTTGATGTCGATGTTGATATTTGACTGTCGGTGTGTAAAAAACAAAAACGTAATAGTATAATATATTTTTTTAAATCATATTAATATCATTTCATCATCGTTTTGTAAAAAAGAAGAGTTCCTCGAAAAATCGATAATCGATGGTCAAAATCCGTTTTCGTGATTTATATGCACGCACAGTATGCAGCACGATTTCTACAGTTTATAAACGGAGCGTATATTAAATTATATATATGAAGTTTACAAATTTACGGGAAGGAAGGCGTACTGGACTTCCATCAAACGTCAAAATAATATGCTGAACAATTACTATTTTTCATTAGGTATTTTATACTCCTTTCGTTTAAATTTACTAATATAAACTACGTACATCAAAATTACATCAAATATTTTTCAGGGATTCTCTTTCGTCCACTCGACGTGGTCACCTAACCGGTGAAAAATGTTGAATACCCACCACTGCAGATGATAGTCTCACTATACACACAGATAATCGTATAGTGAATATATAACTAGTTTTCCCGACTGACTAACGCGTTCGGCGGATTTGACCGGCAGATGAATGCCTCCCGTTACGTTTCATTCAATATAATATTATGATATAATATTTTTTTATGATATGCGCATAGGTAGTACCTATTATAATACGGTATTAAATTCATCATAATTTATTTACGTCGATTAAAGTACGGTGAGTCATCGCGGTCGCCCCGCAGTGCAGATATTGTGCGAAATAGTACGAAGGCGCATAGATGTTTATGCGGTGAGCAAACCTTGAACTCTGTGTCTCATGAGTGCGTTCTTCGGGATTAACCTTATTCCGCGCGCGTGCAGACACGCGGCGTTATTGATAGTGTGTAATAATTATCGTACGCGCGCGTAAAACCCGCGGCCGCCCGTAATGACGGATATTCGTACTCGGAACACACGAAGGATATTATATATAATATATAATATTAATATTATATTGTACGAAATGTTTGTGGTGTGTGCACGTATATTATTATGGTGTAATTAATATGATAATCATTTACGATTTCGGTCTGGTCAGTTCGTCTGAAATGACGCAATGGTCTATACATTTGTTTTAGTTTTTTTCCTTTCTCGTTAGTGTTTTACAAATCGATCGATTTCAATGGAAAAAATTGCGGCATTCCTCCCGTGGATATACCTACCGATGATTGGGATTCGAAAACGTCATTAGAAATTCCTGTTCTCGCGTTTTTCCGCAGATTCGCGTTCGATTCGCCAGAATTAGACCGGTCGTCGTCCTATACTGTGTGGTTCACGACATTGTTGAAGGTATAAACCACACACGAATAGGTGTTTCCACAACGAATGTCATCGTCGACGAAATAATTATAATAATGGCAGCGTTTGATCGTGAAACGCCCCTGCAGTACACGATACTACAAAATGTTCACAATATAAGTTGAGCGAAATGTGCTTCGATGGAAGTTAAGCGTTAATCGAGGATTGGGAGAGTCTACAATGATGGTCTCTGCACATTCGCTTCATTGTTCTGTCCTATATAAATAACTTATTTTGCCAAAATGTAATCCTCACTATTATAATACAATATATCTATATGTTTTATAAAATATTTTTAAATGGCTGTCTGTGTGACAGTAAGTACTCGATAAATACCCAAAATATTTAACTATTCACAGCGCATCGTTGCTATATTATACATAATATAACACGACAGCACGTGTACTCGGTCGTCGTATATTATATAATATTATCGCAACGCTGGTCAGATTTTGGCTAAATTTCTAGCGAACATACAAGACGCAGCTCTAATACATACAAGACACATTACTACAGAAACAGAACCGCACCTACTGATAAGTCTTGATTTTATGATGAATATTAATTACATTGTTTTGTAAGCGCACGACACTGGTCACTGACGATAACGCCACGTTGTGTAAGGAATTAACTCTATAATTAGTCTAATTACCTAAAATTTACGAAAATCTACAAACATGAAATTATTTTAGGCTAGGTTATTACTATTGGTAACAATACGATGAACCCGTCACGAAAAAAAAATAAAACACAAGACGACAAGTTTTTACTAAAATAAACGAGTCATTAATTCCGACGGTTTAAGCTCATGGATTACCTAACCAGTAACCACGTAGATGCTCCACGGTATTATGCGCGTGTATTATGGCTGTACGCGCCTAATTAGTCGAATAGTTCACAAATTATTCGCAAAGCGGTTCACTCGAACGATATAAAATATATTGTAATCGCGTACAAGCAGGTGTATGGAGTGTGTAAAAAATAATACGCGCATGCGGTGTGTCCAATAAACTCTCAATCAAAGGAGAATGAAGAGATCTGTGAACCGAAGAAATATATTATAAAATCATATCGTAATAGTTAATATTAGTGTGTTTACACGCAACGTGTATTACACATTTTAGCAGGTTTGATTTAATTATACATTTTACGATTTCAAGGCAAGTTTAATATTTTTTATTATTCCGTTTTGACGAGTAGTTTATGCGTATTTCAATGTTTATAATAAAGAGAGTGACGAGTGAGTATCTGACGAAATAAATCAATCAGTTCAAAACTAATAATTGTATCGGATCACCATCGTCGTAGATTATTATGGTATATTGTTATGTACCTATACTATAAAACTTAAAAGCTTAGTTGTCAATTATATTTTAAATAAGCTCTGAGTCGAATAATTATATTACTTATAGGAAACTATAGGTATAGGTACTGAATAATTAACATTTTATTAACTAGCATAATATAGTTTAATGTGGTTTAACTTTAGTTAATATATTTTTTTAATTAACTTCATTGATCGAGATTGATCAAGAAGGCAATAATCATTTGAACGAAAATATATTATATTATAATACTGTGAATGAAAAAATAACATGAATGTAGAGAATTGTATGTAATTCATTCGAATTACTGGCGATAAACTTGTGTATATATTAAACATAATAATATAATACTTAATTCGGTACTTGAAATCACCCATAATAATAATTAATTTAGTATACAAGTTCTGCACGACATTATTATACTATTATAGCCGTAACGCATGTATATTAATACGGTAATACTTTATGTATTTTACTACACCGCTGGTTCATTAACCTTTTTCAGACGACGCGAACAAAAAAAAATTAGCACGGTGAATCATTTTTTTCTGACAAAATTTCAATAAACCTATACAGATTATGCATACATTTTATTATTTAAAACAGACGTGTTGGAATTTTTTAATGAATTTGTTATTCAAAATAATGTATTTGTACTTGGAAATCACAGTCGATCATTTTCTCAATCATGCCCACGTGTAAATAAATAATGTATAATAAAAAATAATACGAATTTGTTTTTCTAGGTATTCGTATATATATAATTATATATACCTAGAAAAATCATAATCATTGATCATGTGCCCAATGTAGAGTCGTTCAAAAAAAAAAAATTATCATAAGATATGTGGATAAAATTAAAATTTAACAAAATACAACAATACCTATAGTGTTTTTAATTATGTAGGTATACATTTTTTTAACTATTATTATTATTATTATTATTATAAAGTTTTCCTAACAGTAACTTATTAATTGGTTACAGTTATATATATATTAAACATTAATATTTAATATATATTAAGATATTATATTATATTATATGTTCACTATTATAGCTGCAGTCTACATACTAATTGTTTCAAACCGACACATTATTAAAGAAGCATATTAAATATTAATATAAATGTATAATATGCATTACTAGATACTTCAATTTTTTCTTATCAATTTAACTTGTATATATACATATAGTGCATTAAAGTATAATTTAATAAATATCAAAAATTTAAAAATTTAAATTAATATCAATCTCTAAAAAATTTGTCATCTATTCTAACTTATGATACATGTAAGTTATACTACTCAGGCTTGAGATTGAGAAGAGATGAAAAATTCGTAGAGCCTTCAATTTCCTTACACTAATCCGTATCCTCCAAACTATATAGTTACGTCGGTAATAACTAATAACATATGAATACCTATATACGATAATTGTGTTTACATAGATATTACCATGGGGATCGTGCGATTTAAATAAATTGCAATAATCGCAATTTCCGTACAATTTCAAATATACTCATGAAGGATTTAAAAACAAAAATAAATTTATATTTTTTTAATATTATTATATTATATTTCTACTATATATTTATATTCTAACGCGAGACATGCGAAACGGTGCACCGACCGTCGATGTGGTTTTCCTTGATTGGCATGCAGTGTTTTAAAAAATAAAAATAAATATACTCAAGCAATAGGTTACGTTTTGAAACTGGCGGTGTGTATGTATATTTTTGTTATAACTTACATGCAACAGCCACCTATAGATAACGATTTCAATATTATTTATATTATTAGTTTCATGCATCGCGATCAGATGTGGATGAAAATAGAATCACCGTATAATTATATAGGTACTCTGATGCAGTATTTTCACAGACAACGATTTATATTATGATTTATTATACTATATTTATGTTGTATATTAGACGATTATTAAACTGAAATACGATCTTGGAAAATTATCCATGAGTTATTTGTAAATATGTGCTTTTGATAGACACAATATTCGTCTATCACAGTATAAACAGATAGTATGGGTATTATATATTATTATGTCGTATCAATTATAATATAGTATTTTAGTATACATAAAAACATGCAATAAAATTAATTTCACTTTTGCAGGTTGGAGATTGTGTATAAATGTTTTGATAGGAATGAGTACAATATTAATATATTAGGCCATTTATTTTTAAATTTTGGGGAGGGGTATGTTTAGATACGAAAGGTCTGAAACCTCCCCCCAAAAACAAAAATTAAAAATTAAAATAATACGACACTGATTACATGATACGAAATATGTGTGATATCTAGTACCTACCAATCAAATATTCGAACTATGCAGAGCTCAGACACATTTATTATTATGCTGCAGTGCAACGATGCACACTGCACACGCACAATTTACACTCAGCCGATGATCAGCGATCCATTGTCCACGTAGGCGCTTATGCCTATAGATATGCGTACCGAGAGCGATATAATATCAAATACAAATGTATGTGCCTACCGTACACTACCTATATATATGTAATTATATCGTTTTTATTATTTTCTTTTTCAACGTGCCCGCAGTTTCTGATGACTACCGAACGCGAAGATCGCTGTTTGATTCCCGCAATAATACCTAATAATACCGTGGGCACCTATGATGCGGCCGTTTCGCGCCCGCCGTGAGATAAAAAAAAAAAAAATCTAATATTACAATAATATAATAATATTTTACGCGTAGGTACGTATACGTTTACCGCGGGACTAACGACGTGTGTCGAGTACATTATAATATGAGAGTGGTGTGTGTAAAATGAGAATTCGGCGTATATACGTCGGGGACGAGGGCAGATCAGAGGTATACGCACGGAATTCGGCAAGGTCGTTTGTATAATATTATATATAGATATACTTATTATCGTATACGAGCAAGCGAGTGTATGTGTAACTATTTTCTAACACCGAAAACCGCATATCTGTGTATACATATATGTTATTATATACTCGTGAATCAGTACGCTGCAACGCTCCAGAGTTTCCTGCAGGATTAATACCTATACATAATACATGAAAAAAAAATTCACGAAAATAATTGACTTCGTTTTATGATATCAACGAAGCGCAGTAACCACGAACGAAACGCACATAAAATAATAATATATATACTCTTCCAGTGATACTCCGAGAATGATGACTTTTATTTTTTGGAGGGGCTTTAATCGTTCTCAATGTCCTGTACAGTGTTCAGACACTACAGTTATTATTAAAATGCCCGGCGGGGATTTATTGTGTATATTATTCTAGTTTCATTCGCCGTTAAACGAGCTTTTTATACGAGTACCACAGGTTTCTTAAAAAAAAGTACATAGAAATTTACGGAAAACGACTAAAATCTGATCAAGAAGACTAATTCAAATATTAAAGCCTTAGAGGGAGACTATAGTTTAAAAATCCTAACCTTTGTTTCGACATAATATATATATATATATATATATTATATAGTACGTATTGTCTTAGAATTACATAATTGTTAATATATTTTAATATTAAATTATCATTCAGCATACGGTTACCCATTCGATTTCCGACGATTAATCGATTGCACGATACATTTTACCAGAATAAATATCAAAATTGCAGTAAACGAATTAAAAAATATTATAAAATAAAGTATGTAGATACAAAGGTATTTATCGTAAAAATCATGTACAATAAATGTAATATAAATGTAATAAGTAACTATATGTAAATATTTAAGTTCCTATGTAGTAATTTCAATTTTGAATCAAGCGAGGTTTTTTATTATTGTCGTGCAATAAAAATTACGTAATGTTATTATTAACTTACGCACAAATCGCAAATTACATCAATATTGATAAATGCCAACTAAAAAATCACCTTGAGTGTATATCTTGATGTAATCGACGCGTCAGTTTTAAGGAAGCTATTAATTTATACACACATTGTCAGTCCACGTAAATTTCAAAAGCAACGGCAACGGGCACGATTATAGACATATAGACGCGTACACAATATTATTGTATACAAAATCATACGCATTTATAGTTTATTATACAACTCGCATATCTACATATAAATAACTACTCCTGTATGTATATATGATAGTAATTATACTATTAATGACTCTAAATTATGATTGGTACGATACAATGCTCATCATTGCATATTATTAAATAAACTTATGTGGGTATAATTGTTTGCTATTGTTTACGAAATGAAAGTGACTTCAAAATTCAAAGTCGAGTCCTTCGATTAAACAATTTTATTAGTGAATATGAAAAAAATCTGTGTAATTTTTGTGGTGATTTTAGTACTTGGCTATCACCTCAGTCATCATAACCATCCTGTTAATTTACAAATAAGTATATGCATTGTTTTTTTTTAAGGATTATTACTCCCAGTATAAACATTTTAATAACTGAAAAACTAATCCTTTGAATTTTGAATAAAGTACATTGATATTTACAAACAAATTGTTCACATAATAATTTGTACTAAAGAAGATAATTTTCATTTTAAAAACATAATTATCTTATCACCAGGAAACTTCTTATTAAGTAGTACAAACAAATTTAAATATATTTAATAATTCTTAATAATTCCTAATTGTGTATAAAAATTTGAATAAATTCATCATTAAGTTAAAAAATCAGGGTGAGCATGATGAGTAAATCACTTTGTATATTATATTAATTTAAATATGAAACTATTACATTATCATAATCATATTTTTAGCAATTGCGTCTCACGTTTTTCTGGTATCGAGTTAACGCTTTCTCGTACTATACATAATATGTAAACAACTATAAGTAATCGCCTTCGATTTTGATCTTAAATCATACGGTGATTGGTAAACGAATAGGTGAACTTGTTCAATATAATATATATGTATAGGTATATTCTATTTAGTATATCTTTACAATAATATATTAATATAGACGTATGATTGTAATATTGTATGCAGACGTATTTAAAAAATCTTTAACAGATTTTAAACTGGTAAAATTAGAAAATGATTTATGATATGATAATAATATAATAATACGCAACAATTCTAGGACGTTTAGTTGTTGTCCCCGCCATTTGGTTTTCGAAAAAATAACTACGAAATCGAGTCTGTTCTAAACTATGTATTTTAAACTTGAATAAATATCGTGTTAGGGATCATTTTTATCTGTGATACACGACTGCAGACGGTTCTTATCAGGGCGACCTGATTGCGAATGATTATAGTTTATCAATAGACCCCCAACAATTTCATGATTGCTGACACATATTGTCAAATTTATAAATAATACTTCGATAATGTAAGGATGTAGGGATTCTGAGCTTATGAAATGTATAGTATGGAGTTACAAGTCATTTTTGTTAAATACTGCAGTAATAGCTGCAAAAGTATTAAATAATAAAATTTAATTATAATATAGCGCTTACAGTATTTTAATTCGTATTTGTATTATTATTATTATAATTTTACGTATATATCTTAAACCGGATTTTTTTTTTTTTTTTGGGCTCGGTAGACTGCATCGCACAGCGTGGCAACGTTTCACTAAATTTCGACCAGAGTCGTATAATTTATTGGGTGCAAAATAATACTTTTTGTTATACAATGATTGCCTGCAATCGTGTTTCACTCAAAGTCATTTATAAAATAATGAATAAATACCTATTGTAAAATTTGAAAAAAAGGGTGAACATTTTCGTGTTTACAATACAGTATTGGTGTTATAATCTTTTAATAAGATAAAATAAGAGTACATTAACAGTGTAATAGATGGAATAATAATTTAATCAATTATACGAAACGTCATTATCGCCATTATTTTGCCAACAATAGTCTGTACGAGGGGATCTATCCCCCTTGCAACGTACGGCCTTGCAGCATATATAAATACCAAATGATCTTTTTTCCCGGGCAACATGCAGTATTTAATCATACTGCAGACATAGACAATGTAAGTGTGGGTTAAATACTCTGCGATGACAAACGTAGGTGGCATCGAGATAGAAATATGTGGGACAAGAGTGTGTAGTGTAGTGGTAGGTCGAACACGAAAACACATGCAGTCACAATTATAATAGTGTCACTTGAAGTACTTGAAATAGGTATACTATAAGTGTATTAATCGAACCCGTCGTAAAGTAACGATATTTCAAAAATAAAATAAGAAATACATACACCACACTGTACTACTCGTATACATTACAATACGTATAAACGGGTAGAAATTATAATATTATGTATTTAATAATCAATATAATGTACATATATTTGCAATATACCTACAGAAAGTTCCGATCCGTATGTTGCTGATGTCAACTTGTTCTTAAATTAATATTTTCGAGGCACGACATTATTTAGACTAACACTTATTATATAGACATTTAAATAACTTTAAAATGTTTGAAAAATATTATACTGACTTAATTGACCATTAAAACGATTTCATGCTTCGTAATTTCGTATACATATGCTTAATAAAAGCTGTCGAATCTATTTTCAATTTAATTTACTATATCTTTGTCAATACCACAATTCTTTGTCTTTGTTGAGTTATCTGAATTTATTTCAAGTACTTCAAATTCAATTTATTTTTTAAATCAAAGTAGGTATTATTTTTAATAGATAAAAATTTTAATCGACAAGTCCAAGGACCCAATATATATAGTATAGTAATAAAGTCACGGTAAATAAAACAACTGGTGTACCTATCGGGACAAGACTCCATAAAAAAAAAAAACTTAATTTTTTAATTAGCTCATTCATAGTAAAAATATATTGTTTTGTAGTAAATATATATGTTACAATGTTTTTTGATTTTTATTATTATATTGAATACAGAAAATAGTTTTGAAAGACATTTATAGTAACGCCGATCAATTACTTTTAGTCCTCTTTGCTAGTGGTTAGAACGGGTGGTTGGTCGTCACCTTTAATTGGTAATGGTGATAAAAATAATAAAGATTTCTATCGATGTTGTAAAAGTTTAATTAATAATGTGAATTACTGTGTAATAGGAAGTAGAAAAAGTTGTAAGCCTCCCTGAATAAACATTCCTGAGTGTAAACTTAGATTGAAAATTTCTAAAACAATAACGATATTAATTTTAGGTATTATTGTGTATTGGTCATTCCTCTATATTTAATATAAAATGCGATAAAAATCATTATAATAGTATATAAAACTCAGCGTATAAACATAAAAATCATTAATTGGTTTATGTAATCGACTTAGATGAAACCAAAATATAGATATTATAAATTTAACTATAAATACCATTCACTATTAATACATAATAGGTTTAAAAACGATTAAAAAGTTTTAATTTCTAAACGCATATTAATTTTCCTATATATAATATTTAGATATATGAATAAATTGTATACGACGTGAATCACTTTCGATAATAGTATACGCACTAATCCAGACACTATTAACTATTTATGTAAATACGCCCAGGTCAGTGTAGTTTTGCCAGTTCCCTGAGCCGTTTTACAAGAATTTTCAAGGTTGGTTACATAATATTCTAATATTGTGTATCATCTGTGATATACGCCCGACGAACGTATATAATGAATACTTTAATTATTGTAAAATAATATTGATAATTAAATTTTGACAGTGGCATTACAACGTAAAAGAAAATTATTCATTAAAATTGTCCCAAAATAGCTAAAATAGAATAGCTATTAAGTTTTTTTTATTTCTTTTGATAAATTATAATTAGTTAAAATGATATTAACAAATAAAATAACTACTTAATATGCATAATACGATTTTAATAATGAAACGTACAATATTTAACATATATTACTCTGCCATCACTCTCAACGTCAGTATACATATTATTATAATAAGCACACTTTTTAATTTATTGCCTTTTAAATTATATTATTTTACAATAATGTTTTTTAAATTTCACATTTTTATAATCCATCGTTTAGGTACCAATTTTAGTATTTCAACTATTTACCACTAACTTCAGACCTCTCATACGATTTCCTTATTTGCATAGTTTCACAACTTTACTCAGAATCATATTTCAAACGTAAAAATGTATCGAAAATATCAAATTTATAATAATAATAATTTATCTTTATAGTGGTGTTAAAGGTATAATATTATGTCTAAGTTCGATTTTTAATTCAAGGGGTTTTAAATAGGCAATTTTATTGTAAAATGAAAATTTGTCGTAGGTATTTAAAATTTAAAATGTATGTGTCTAATGTATTTTAAATGTCTTATACTATAACCAATTAGTGAGAAAAAGTATTTAATATTATATTTCAATATACTATGGTAGGTATATTAAGAATTTAAATTCTTATGATATTAGTGTAATTATGTGTTTAAGCAACATTAATACACAACATTTCGATTAGTAAATTCAATCGGAATTAAATACAGGAATTTTTTTTGGTTGTTAAGATAAAAATATTATACGCCCGTTAAAATACTTAATTATTTTAACAATAATTGTAATTTTAAGGGAAATTATTCAATTTAAATATAAACAAATTCATGATTTATAGCACTTTTTGCAATTAAAACATCGTATCGGTACTACTAAAATATTGTAAGTTACCACGCTGTCATATCTGGAGTGACTCGATTGGGTTTTTCTTGTTTAAATTATGGCCGACCGGCGACTACTGTAAATCTACAACACTGATAGTAATAATTATTCTGATAATAATTACGCACAACGTTCGAGTTTAAAACATTACCTATTATATTACTGTTACATACACCCAGCACAATAATGAAAAAAAGTTGTTATATTGTACACAAAATCACAAACAATACAATATTTATAATATGCATAGGTAAAATAATTCAGGTTAGGTTTAATATTGAAGTCATTGTAAAATATAAATAAAACCGTTGTCACTACACGATAATACTATGCGTAAGCTAACTGCTAAGCAAATATAATAATAATGTATGCGTTAGATGCCTAAGCTTATGGATAGATTTCGTCACTTGCATTGGTGATAAATAACGATATATTATTTTTCTAACATGTTTTTGATATTATAACTATGTAAATATGGTTTTGATAGTTTGTAGTCAATAAATCTAATCTAATAATCTGTTGGCACTCTTTATTTAAAATGTTTAAACACGTGTAATAATATATTTCCGTATAGTTGAAAATATCCAATATGATATTATTATTGTTTCTAAAAAAGTGCTAAATCATAATATTCATAAGTGTGTTTATGAGTATGACTATAGTGCATCTTAAAAAGTTGGTGTTTGGAAAAACGCCACAAAAAAATTAGCATGTAGAAACTAGTTATTATAATAAAATCAAAGTGTTACTTAAAAAAATTCAACGTTTTGGTTTTTACGTAAAACTACTTAAAAACAGTCCTGGTAATTTAGTGGTAGAAATAATTTTGTTTACGTTGAGTATCGTACTTTACAATGTCGCTTTGCGTTGGTAAAAACTTATGCGGTATACTCGCAAAACGCGTATTTTTTTATATGGTATATTATAATTACTCGCATAAACAATATGTATGCATTATACATTATATTATTATCTATATAAGACGGTAAAGTCAACATGCTAAGATAATATTATATTTTTATAAAGATATTATACGAAGCATCTCACTGCAGTTATCTCCTTCCAGTCGAATACGTCCGTCGTACATAATGTATATGTATGTACATAAGCTAGGTGCTGTAGTAAAATCAACGTTCACGACCTTCTCGGCTCTTGTTTATATACATAATATTTAATAATATATTATATACGGTCCGTGAAAGGTCGTCGAAAAAGAGGGAACAGAATGCTTTAGACTATCTACCTAAAACTGTATGTATAATATAATATGTGCGTATACATCCCTCGAATGTTATTTTAAGTATGATATAACTTATGCCTTGCACGCGGCCTTTTATCTCTACAGAGCTTATAATAAAATGATAGTATATAAACGATCTACATATATATATATAATATACGATGTATATATATACCTATACGTTTGACGTTTTAACGATGTAGGCGAGTGTTATACAAGTTACAACTATTGTATTATACTGCACGCCAATGCAGTTATGTGGTAGGTTTATATGTTACTGGCAAAGTATAAAACTGGACACTTTATAAAATGGTTGGTCAGTGGTCAATGCATAAAATGTTATAAAATATCCAAGAAATAATCACATATTCCATATTCACATGTATGACGTGGGTATTTTATACGAAGACTCCAAAGCTTGCGGCTATGAACAATTTAAAGTTCGGTATACCTACTTTGATTTAGAAAAAAGGATTTTATAAATAATATAAGATATAGATACAGATTTTTTAAATAAGTTTCTTAACGATAACATTATTTCACCGATATAATGATTAATAAATGAGCATATTATACATATTATACATTTTCAGACGTCGAGTGTCCTTTCTCCCAGTGGATCTGCCACTGTTTTCTGCCAAGTCCCAGATATATTATTATATATTATTATAAAATATTAAACTCTGTCGGGTGTTTGAAAAAAAAATAATTAAAACGACTGTGTACATGCGTTAAATAAGCGAAAAGCGTATCATGACATAGCGAGTGTATTTATAATATAAATTATTTCCGAGTCGCTGCGATGGACAAATTACTGTAAAACAAAACGAACGCTATATATATTATAACGTGCATGTGTTATGATATCATAGTATGTAAAGGGTTTGAGAGTCAGTGCATTTGCTTATATGCGTGTCTTTTTCACGGATGACTGGAAACTCGGGACTCAGCTGAAAGGGTCGACGACGGCGTACAGTGCGTTTGCGTGCATTACATTATTATTATTTATTATACGCCAGTGAAATACTATTTTTTAACGTCACATTCATAACGTGGAGATGCGAGGAAAGTTTAATTATTATTTTCCGTAAGTACAGATGTTAAATTACTATTCTTATGATGGACTTGTACGACATATTATATGGGTGTATTATATTGGTATTACGTCCCTATATTTAGTATTTATATATTATAATGAACCGTACGTATTGATTCATCATCTATTTTATATTTGATATGATAATAATTATTTTATGTTAAATAGAGGGGAGGATTTCCCAATAATTTTTTTTTTATTATTATGTAAAGATGTGTGCATAGTGCAATGTACATATTTTACAAAGGGTATTATACCAATATATACCAACGACACTAGCAATAAATGTTATATAAGTATATTGTATACAAGCTGCGATCCAACATATAAATTACAAGTTTATTCATACATTTTAGATAATATTATAGATACAATTTATCAATATAACATTATAACATTGACAATATTTAAAACCTATATTCCGGCGTGTTAAGAGGACGTAATACCCGCATGTGCTGTCTTAAACACGAACGACATAGACAAAACGCGTTTACGCAGTCGGAGTAGAACTCGTTCAATTTTGGTTTTAGAGTAAATATACCTATTATAAAATTGAATTGTTACGATATTTCTGAGGGCGAGTCGCTGCGTTTTTCCATTATTCTCAATATAACGTTTATTATATCGTTTAGAAATAGTGAAAATGTCAACATTTTTAAATGACTTAATTTTTAAAACGCAGCGTCTTGCTCTCGGAAATATTGTCACAATTCAATTTTATAATAAGTAAATTTACTCTAGAACTAAAATTGAGTGAGTTCTACTCAGATTGCATAAACGCGTTTTGTCTATGTCGTACGTGTAAGTAATAAGTATCAAGTCTGATAACTATATAAGATGTACCAATAAATAATTAGTATCTTTGACTAATTATTCATTTGTTCCGATATTCCAAATTTAAATACATACGTGGGAAACGTACGCGTTTTTGGTATATTTATATGTTTTTGTGTAAGTTTGTTTTAACGATTGTTGTGATATTTTATATAAAAAAGTATTCGTATATCGACATATCGTTCCATCATCTTGTATGTCCGTGAAATCGGCACCTCCACTTTATGCTATCAATTTCATACAACTTTTCTGGAAAATCCGATTTCATGTCGGGGGCTATGTTGGTAACTCACTACTACTATATAAACATGTTTTTTAGTTTTCTCTGTATATTTTCACTAAACGCAAGTTAAATAATTATGCTATAAACAACGGTTTAAAGGTAAAAACTGCAAGGAAAGCTCAAATCACTCTTTAGTCATACTATATTATTATACCATAAATGCTCATAAATAATAATTATTAACGTACATTCAATGGCAAACGTATAATATATTATCGTGCCGATATAATGTGAACAAAATGTGTTTATTAAATCACAAAAACTATTAGTTTTTTTCTTTTTAAAGCGTCTCTCGTTGTCGTCGGTATATATAATGACGCAACGTGCGACCGATTGTCGTAGGACGGCGAGTCGGTGTCATCGTAGTCGGTCGTCGTCGTAGTGTTTTATGACCGAACCTTACATGCATAATATTATATATACATAATGCACACGTATTATAATATATGGGAGGTACTATGTATATTGTCGTCGCACTGCGGTTTTGGGCTCGTAATGCTCGTATATACCGTATTTTTTATTATTATTAATACACGAACACACATTACGCGCTCTAAAAAATATCACCCACGCCAGTCATTTGCATATCATATTGTACATTTCGTACAGCGCCGCCGCCGCCGCCGCGCCCGACGAAAACGATCGCATTAACGTTTTAAAAAAGTGATATATATTATAATATATTATTATACAATAATATATAATATATATAATGACATTATCATTGTGTGTATGTAATGTATACACGTGCACTGTTAAAACGGCGTCCGGCCTTGCAGTCGGAGTCAAAGTCGTTCGTTTTGTGTTATTTTTTTTCGACTTTTCTTTTCGGATGACGTACCGTTTCACTTTTGCTCTCGTGTATTTATTATTACTATTATTCTACGCGTGTGTTATCTATTATGTCGTTATAATGTGTACGGTGTATCGCCGTGAAGTCCTCGCCTCCACTGTGGTCCGCCTGCGCCGCAGCATCGTCGGTGACGTATACCGTATATAGCGATCATACCATTAATAATCGTATTAGGAGGAAAAAAAAATCATGATAGTCTGAAAATTAATAACGACAGTCGTTGTAAAAACATACGTATCGCACGTAGTCGGTATTCTTCAATTCTTGCATAGCGGACTAATGCCGAAGAATGATGATGATGTGTATGTTTATACAAGTGTATACGATAATATAATATAATATCCTGTAACACTCGTGTAACATGACATGACTTCGTACACATGATATTGACACACTGACCAGAGTGACAACGCAGAATTAAACGCATATTTCGATTTTTTTTTTTTTTAATTTCAAGACTGTCACGGTTTGGAAGTTTCGAGTACAAGTCTGTTAAATCACAACACAACAATGCGGGTTGTGTATAAATAATATTTTAATATTATATTATGTGGAATGCATCGATGATGACATTAGAAGAAAGCTAAGCGGCTATAAGATTCACTTAATTGAACATTTTCAGGAAAGCAAAAGCTACATTTTATATTTTGCTCATTCGCTTTACTTTTTTTTTCTTTTTTTCATATAACTTTTCATTCAATCGATATAAAATTATACAGTCATCGTTCAACGTTTTAAAGATAATACTTTTAATGATATTATTACGCGTAAAACTTTAATTTTGAAAAAAAATTCCCAAGTCTTTTAAATCTTAATTGTACACCCACGGCAATTGCATATAGGGTGTCCTCCACGACTGTCCTTGCGTATACAATATACATACATACCCTGATACCCACCTACTATTTACTCTACTCGTCTTCTCCAACCTATAATTTAAATGTACAAGATTATTTCAATACATATAATACCTACTCTTATTTAATGATTTAACGTGTTCAAAATGTTTACAGCATGCATAAATTGGCTATGTCAAAGATATTTTATGTAAAACTAACGGTTTTTTTATTTTTATACATCAATTGAAGAAAACCAAAACCAAAAACTGTAACTGTGTCAATGTATTTTTTCAAAGCAAATTGCTATTAAAAAAATAATGTTTAGATTATAGGTGTAATATTTGATTCTACTATCATATTTTATATTTTTATTTCTATGTATAATACATAATACATGGTACCACTATTATACCTGCAAATGCCGTTTAATACAATAATAATAATAATGTTACCAAATACTTCAAGTGATACTTCCAGGACATTATCATCGTGTTTGGTATGTTTCGCTACCGCCAATTAAATATTTTAGATGGAAACTCGTTTTACGTTTTTATATGTATACAACGTCGTTAATATATAATGATATACAACGCATATACACCCTGTTAAGAAGATACGTGTGCCATTCCACATAAAAAAAACACAATTTTTAAATAATCCGTTTAAAATCGTTCTTATTAAATTATTATAAAAATGTATATCGTCTCCCATGCTTAGTTATTACTTATTACTCGTTTTATTTATTATTATTGTTGTTAATTTTGGTCATCCGCTGCTGTTACCCCAATATAAAATCAAATAGATATTATATTATGCCTTTATAAGGTCGAGTAACGGAATATTTGTTTCTTTATTTTTTTATAATGTTTCAGTCACATTGAAGAATAGCTCTAGCATACACGGTTTATTGCCTAACACGATTTTTTTATTCTCTAGGATAATATTATTGAAAACAACAACCGGTAGAATCTCGTCCTCGCAGTCTCCAGGATATCTACTGTCACTAGTTAACTCTGCCCCCTCAATCAACAGAGCTCGAAGCCATAGAACGACTAAACTATTAATTCAAAGGATAATATTTCAAAATAAGAATAACGAATTTGTTATATTAAGTATTCCGTTATATAGCGTATATAGCGTTATTTAAATATACTATGAACATAATATTAGTATACGTAAGTATACTCATGACAAAATGACGTTTGCGTGTTTATAGTTTAATATGTTTGTTTCTAGATGATTTTATTTTGTGTATGCATAAAAGGGGAGTTTGCGACAATTTTATTATGATGCAAAAATATTAGCTTCTATAATTTGCCTATGCTTGGTCCACGATAATGCTGGGATTTTTACTTAATTATAAATAGTAATTCCAATTTTTTATTTATTTTTTTTTTAATTCCACTATCGACAAAGAAATGCGTTTGAGTCTTTAGAAAACGTTTGAATGGTTTTTATTTTAAATATTATGGCATATTTGTATAATAGGATTACTTGAAAATTTTAGTCATCATCGAGTCAGTTTTTTTTTTTTTTTAGACTAATATTCTAAACTTCAAAAGTATTTTTTTTTTCTCACTGTAGTGAAGACACTATATGCTATACGTATAGAATAATGTACATTAAAATAAACCATGTATAGTATACGAATACGAGTACCACATCCATATTCCATAATATACTTACTACCTATAACTTAGAACGATCTAATCAGATCGATCATAGTTTTTTAGCAGGTTAATTTTATTAAATTAATTATTTTGGATTAAGAGCTACACACTCGTATCTATGAAAAAAATCATGATAATATCTTTAGGTAACCACATAATGTGTGTATTGATAGATATAACAGATCATAATTATTTACTTTACTGTCGAAACGTATCGTTTCAAAAATATATTTATAATTTTTATAACTACAGTCTACAGTAGTCTGCGTCAAGTAACGGGTTAAGCAATAATATTAATATTTTATGTATTTTAATTATAATATCGGTAAATAATGATACTCGCGGAGATTGCATGGTGTGGATAGTGAAATATTATATAATAACGATATTCTATACTGAGCATCATCTATATTATAAGACCCGATCACATATTATAGGGTTATTATAACTACTTATAAGTCAATAAAAATGGGAAGTTTAAATCTCGCGATGTACATAATAGGTATAATATGTTTTATATAATACTTATATACATCAATTTTATTGATTATTTTATCTACGTTAATCAAAATAATTATAGAGATCGAGTACTAAAAATAAGAAATTATTATTCAACCAAACGACGAAGGTGGTACTCTTATCTCCTATTATTATTATTATTAAGCTCCATAAAAATGTTTATAGAATTTATTTTTATAATTCGCAGATTACCTTAACATCGGCTACACCTATCCATTAGGTAGATACTGTATTATAATATTATACAGTTAAACCGAGTCAGTAACACGTGTTTCCACAATAAATAAGTCGTTGGAAAACGTGTTTGTGAATAATTTTCGTCCATTCAACGTTCTAATGTTCACATCAATTCACTGAAACTCAAGTAATTTCTGCGGCATGGAATCGCTTCGGACATTGTCCCAGACGCATTATTATACTATAAATTAATATCCAAGTATATATAGTTATAGATATCATGAATATATTTTAATATTTACAAATTGTTGGGCGTGTTCGATCACTGCGAAAATACAATGTTTGTTCTGTTATATTATTATGTTTATCGGTATTCGGTAGTACGTTCAACGACGATACGATTTCTTATGGATTGGTTCCCGTTTATACACGCGTGTGAATAACCAATTAAGTCGGCAGTGTGTACGCACCCCAAGTTGACCATACATTCATGAGACACACTCCTCAATATTATTCGGTATTTCCAGTATAACTTAAGATTTACTACTCGATTTTTAAAGTATTTTCATAATATAATTATGTATACAAATTAGCATTAGAATGAGTCATTTCAGATTTCGTACAAAAGCATAACTATGACGATATAAATAGAATACCAAAAATGTCCAGGAAAAAAAAAGACGGCTATATTAATGAGTATTAGTTTGATATGATGCCTACAAGAATTATTTTACCATAGTAATATGTTAACTACATTATTTTAAAGAGACTATAAACATTTTTACGTGTCTTTAAAAATTACGTATTATAGGAGTTATAGACTGCGATATGAAAATGGCTGATGTTTGTGAGGAGGATGCTAAGGATCGTAGTAAGTGGAAATTTAGAACCAGAGTGACCGACCCCAAATAGTTGGAAGAGAAGGCGAAGGAAAAGAAGAAAAATAAATATAAGTTTTCTTTGTGGAACACGTTTGAAACATATCTAATTTACCAATATCACTACTAATCGAGTAATATTATGACTACTTTCTTTGAACTTGAACACTACCCAACTTTTGAAAACACTCAACGTTGTATATTTTTAACTATCATAATGCCAATTTATCACACTCAACAAATATAGCTATATAATTATAGTTATAACTAATATATAACATATTTAGTTTTTCGAGTTTATATTTATACAGTGACCATTGGTCACTTTTAAAGCCCAAAAGCCCTATAATAGATAATACAGGTACGTCGTATATACTAGAAAAATGCATTATGTAACTGAACAGTCCTCAATTTTGTCAGTTATTCAAATATATCCTTCCACAACGTTGCATAAATAAAACAAAGAATATCATATGAAAACCAATTATGTCTAGAAATATCTTAACAAAAATCTTTACAAAATGTAATAAATAATTATTTAATCAGATTATTATTTATTATGATATAATTTAACTGTGTTAATGTTTGTATTCAATGATTTTTTTTAAAGGATTTAGAACACCGGGCTTTTATTCTACGACTTTTATTTCACCAATCCATAATACTGCAACACTAGTATACAGTAAGTTTTTGATATTTCTCATTTATTTACGTCTATGAAATGTATAGATATTGCGAGTTATCAGGAAGTGATGTACATAAAAATATTTTGTATCGTCATTATTTAATTATATTATTATTGTTACTATCATATAATTAATATTAATTTTAAACATACCATAATATGAATTATAATTTATAATATCATTATTATATATTCAATATTCAATATTCATAATATATACATCGTTTATTGTATTGGAACATAGATCGTTATAACAACAATGCGATCAAAATAATATTATAAAACTAAATATATATTATTTACGTAGGTATAGTACCTATAAGTTATAACTTAAACATTTCATATTATAATATCCGAACGGGCGAACGAGTGTATATTTTATGTACTATAATTATACATATCTATACAGAGTGATTCTTATGATGGAAATAGTATTTCATAACAACTTCATATTTTTACTCTTTAGACACTTTACCATTCAATATTTACTTAACATTAAATACTTATTATGTTTAAGTACAAAAAAATAACTTTTGGTTGATATTTGGCTTTTAAACGTTAATATTTTTATAAAATTATTCTGTTGAAAATTATAAAATTAAATAGGTCTACCCACCAATATATTTATTCGATTTCGTTAATATTCATGACATTTAAAAACAAAAATGTTCATATTTCGTAATAGTATAAGTAATGTGTAACTAAAATTTTGAAAAAAGTATAAATACTTTTTGAAAAAAAATCATTTACTGTTCGGGTAATCACTCTTTAGTCTATATGCATACTAACAGCGTCTGACATCGTTAAATATATTCTGAAATTATAATATTTTTATGACTGTGTGTGTTATAGATAAAAGTATTTACCAATACATATTATAGTGTGTATTGAAACCGCATTTTAAACGTCTGGTAAGATATCCTTGTAAATGTGATTTAATATATTAACATTAATCATTATTATTATAATACTTATATATATTTTGTAAAACAATATGTAATATACTAACACTAAGTGCCTTTAAACATTTATAATTAAATGTATACTAGATAATTATTAATTTAACAGTTAGTATTGCTTATCTTACAAAACATTTAAGTTTGTATAATATATATATATATATATTATATTAAAAAAAAAAAATCGTTTTTGATACAATGAGTTTGTACTGTTAAAAAAATCAACCTGTGTATTATTAGTTTCTATATAAAAAAGCAATGTATAACATTATTATAGCTGCTAACGTCTAGTGAAATTTTTTTTAGTTATATTTACTTGTATATTCTTATCGTAGGTGGCATTTTAAATAATAATTTTTTTTAAGTTTTAATTATAATATTCAAATATTATTATTTTACTGTTATATAATATTAATATTATGTAATGTATATATATTTATACATATATAGTTTCATTATTTTAATATAATTAATTATATTGTCCATGTATAAATTATACATAAGTATACACAAGTATGTATACATGTATATTGTATAATGTATATATTTTTCCAACAAAAATAATTTTACATGAATTGTTAACATTGTTAAACATCTAATTTTTTACATAAACATAAATAAATTTACATTTAATAACCACTTTATCAGCAATATTTAAACATTTTAAAATTTGAAGTAGCTTGCTATGATATTCTTGATAATTTTTTTCTTAAGGATTTAATTAATTTTAATTATAAACGTATAACTACGTTAATTAAGTTGAATAAGCAATAAAATATATCCATTTATATTATGAAATCGCTAAATTATTTGTAACACACATACAATATCAACTTGAATAAAATTCCCACAATATAGTATTATTATATATGTATGTATCTATCACACGTTTGAATTGTGTATGAAACACGATGGGGTTAATAATAATTAATATTATTTATATATTTTGATTGATGATTGTGTATTTGCCTATAACCACGCACCTCAATATAAACATTATGATACCACAAAGAATATAATATTTAAATTACCGTACGTGATCTGATTTCGTTTAAAATGAAACGAACGTATATTGAACGATTTCAGTCACAAGATATATTTCGCATTGTTAAAAACATATTAATGATTACGGTACGTCGATGATGAATTGCGATTTTCTCATTATAAAATATGATTGTACATTAATTTTACGTTTTTAACAATATACAGTTATCATATATATATTTCTATGTGTATAATAGGTACCAATAATTTCTTATACACACTGACAGTGGTCAATAACGGCCATTGGTTTATAAAACAAATAACAATCTAACGAGAAATAAAATTTTGGTTTTTTAGTATAACAATATAAAATATTTCAATTATCTACTTTATGCTATTCAGATAATATATTTTTGATTTATGTACTTTTATAATAATTTATTAACTGTATGCATGTTTTTAATTTTCCGTTTATCATTTAATATATTAATTAAAATTAATAAACGGTATGCGTAAAGATTTATTGTTAAACTTTAATACTTAATAAAAGCTCTTGTAATAAATGATCTATTATGTTTTTATAACCATTATTATATATTTTATGTTTGTACGATACGTATACGTCATACGTGGTTCGCATGGACGCATGGTTCACATATAGTCTTATTCGCGTGATTTTTTTTTTTAAGAATCGTTATATAGAAATTGAAAGACATTTATTTTTAATGAATATTCTTTTTATTGTACCAGCAGCAATAACGTCTTAATTTTAAAAATTGTTAAATTATTAGAAACTTAAAATAAAATAGCAACAACATTCTTTTTTAAATGGATTTTGATGTTTTATACTGAAAATATTGGTTGAATCATCAATTTTGGTTCTCTATTCAACTACAACCATCCTTAAAAATTCAGATTCACCAATACCATTTTATTAAAATGATTGAAACCCGTTAAACACTAAATTTACCATAGAGTTAATAATAATTTTTTAATTTTTAATGATTACATATACGTTTTTAGGTGATAAACTCGATGGGAAATCTAAAGAAACGCATAAAAATAAAAATGTATATCTGTGGATGGCTAAACTACACGTTTTGAACGTGCGATCGGACCGGCGATGTTCGTCAAGGTCCACCCACACGGTGCCACAGGTGTTCTACCCAGCTTTCTGTGGGTAACTATTGATGCTCGCAGCTTGGTCAGCGCAGCGGGCGGCCCGACGCTGTACAGTGTACACCCACCAGTAGCAGATAGTCGTGATTTTTTTTTTTTAGGGTGTTTTTTAATTTTACTTAAAAGACATAAAAATCGTGAGGGCCATTCACGGCCATTATTATTATAATAATCATTGATGTCCGTTTATATTAATGATACAATAATGTATGCAATACCTTGTCTGCTACTCACTGTGGATACGTCCCGGTGGTGCTCAGTGTCGGAAAATTGTATCCGGTCACGGCCGGAACGGCCAGCGGGACGCTTTGACTGTGCGGCGCAGGCTGCTCTAGCGAGCAGATACTCGTCGGCGACCACATGCAGCGGACAGGTGACAGCTGACAGCTCGATACTCCTGATTTCATCTCGAGACAGCACGACAGCACCGTGTACGCAAATACGGGAGATTACCGGCCTCGATCCGCCGTTCACCGAAACAGTACCGACGCGGATCACTCTCTGACCATGTCAGACATATTTTGCTGCGAGTATTACGGACGGACAACGACACGTTATCGGTACATATAATAATTAATAATATTATCTAGTCACCGGTTTACGACAATCATTGACAAGTCAGCTAGACTTAAAAGCTCAAAAACGAATTTTTAGTTTTTGGAATGGGAGCGTTTTTACTATCTATTGTCTATAACGAAACGTCTAAGTAACGAATTGATTTATGGCTTGGTTTTGTTGATTTTTATTCTTATCGTCTAAACAATAGTTTATCCGATTTATAGTTATATTTTATTACAATATACATATATTATGTATATATTATAGAATTTAAGGTTGTTACTTCCGATTATCGAACAAAATGTCAACGATCGTTTAGTATCTAAACATCGAAATTAAATTAAAGCTGATCGATAATTTAAACGTTCAGTGATATATTTTTGTTCAGTGAAACTGGGCGCCGAGCTATTAAAATATGAACGTACTATATGTCTAAATATTATTGCCGAATTTAAAATTATAATAATGCTTTATTATTGCATACTGCCGTTCAGTTAACATGAGCGATATATCGACTTCTTTTCAAAAACTTTAAACACAAGACAATACATTGGTAGGTACTACAATTTTTATTTTACTGATACGTGCTTACGTGTAATATCATAGACAATATTATAATTAATAGTTAAGAAGTTTGATATTGTTTTGTTTTTATGTATATCAAATTTAATTAATATCATTATTTTTACACCCGGGAAATATATTATATAACAATATTATATTGTCGTTACATGAATAACAATAATAATGATAATTAAACAACAACATTGGGCATGTTATTCTGTAGGTCTTCGCATCATACAGCCAATCAGCGCGTTACTGACTTACTATACTACTTTTCTATTGGTTATTATTATTGTTGGATGCATTTAACCTATCTTAACTAGTAGAGTCCCAAGATAAGTACGCCAGTCGTAGTTAGAACGCAGTGATATATACTTCAAACTTCGTTTGACCGTTCAAAGCACCAAGCCGTTGTCACATCGCATATTTCTCGACAATAATAATTGATTCATCGTCGATTCTGTATACACATTCTGAGGTGAGTCGTGGGCTATTGCTTAACTATACGCTTTAAATAATTATTTTAATCTATGCTATAAAATAAAGTCCCAATTTTTTGTCACACATACAAATCCACACCGTTCAACGTATCGTCACCAAATTTTTTACTGTTATTCCTGACAGCTTTGCTGGAGGTTTTAGTACCACTTTTGTTAGGGAACATGTCCAATATTTTGACATTTTTAGATTTTTACAAAAATATGTCATCTGTATCTAAACACATTATTTGGTGTGAAAACGAAACACATCTACGTGTTGCTATAGTAACAATATGTGTATCTTATTATTTTATTTATTTTGAAAAGTGAACACAATAAGTTACTCAATTTAAGTTTTGTGTCTCTCCGGTAAAATTTGAATTTCGGCGTATTAACATATAAATATATTATAATATATAATACATCTACGTGGAAATTCAAATTTTACAAAAGAGACACAAAACATATGTTGTGTAACTTATTGTGTTCACTTTTCAAAGTAAATAAAATAATAAGACACACGTAGATATATTTCGTTTTCACATCAAATAGTATGTTTAGATACAAATAACATATTTCTGTAAAAAATGAAAATGTCAAAATATTGGAATAAATAACTTTTATGTAAATGTTAGTTTCTGTGTACCTACAATTCTCGTATATTGTATAGGTACATAGATAAATAAGTTCTGTTTTTAAATTGGTGATTAAAAATTAACCCGAATTTTAAAATATTGTATTCGATTTTATATTTAAGTATTTAACTGATAAATCGGGAATACCTAACGAAAAATCTATACGATCATTTTATCATGTACAATGTCAATGTGTCAATATGGAATTGCATGTGCATAATGATAAGTATGTATAATAATATGTTAATTATTATATATAGGTACGCACGTCGCAATCGTGATTCGTGACGGATCTAAACGATCGGTCATTCTATAGGCGTATCACACCACAGTCCAAACTGATGCACTTATGTGCATTCTTTCGTTTTTATTATGTGCGAATACGATATAACCAGCTCACCGCGAGACGGGTTGTGTCGTTTTCAGCCTTCCACCGGGTCGCACGGGTAATTAGCCTAAAGCATTCCTCAGAACCTGTTTTAATTCTAGTACATAACGAGGATTATATGGCAGGCGAAAAGTTATTAAAAAATACAAACGGCATGGCGGACGCCTTTTTTATGGAAGTATAAGACGTATAATTTTGCGTGGTTTATTGCGACAGGAAAAGGCTGAGATTTTTTTTTTTTATTATATAGGTACTATTTCGGTATTTACACCAGCTCCGAGTGACGCATAATATAATCATACTGCAGTTGTATGTACGCGAGTAGTTATAGCTTAGCGTATTACGTTCTTTTTTGAGAATAATTGGACATTTTTTTCTATTAAAGTTCTCTGCGATCTGAGTATAAAATATAATATAATGTGCTTACACCACATAGTATAATATCACATATTGGAGGTATAGGTATGTTTCTCAGTATTATAATAATATGTACAAAAAAATTACCAATATTTTATGCGAACGACTATTCGGTGTTGGCCGTTATTCGTGGATATATATAACATATGCTACTGTAGCACGGTATTATATTCATCGCATAATAATATTCTCTGCTTGAGTTTTTATTATAATTCGTACTCACGTGTAAAAGGTGCAGTGTGTGTAAATATCAGAAGTAAATACCGGTGAAAAAAATCGCAGTGTAGTTCGGTGCAATTTGAATTTCGATTCCGACATTTGTCTCCCAGAGACAAACCTCAAGCATATACATTATTATAATTTGTGCGTACGTATAATATATTTATAGTTAAATATTCAAATGGTGCGTGGTTCTATAATATTATGTAAAACCGATATATAACATAAAACGTATATTTTCCCCACTCGAGAACAATGCAAGCGTCCTGTGAATGAAATAGTTGTATGTATATAAATAAGCGTATATACATATGCATAATATTATGTTTATTTCATTCGCCGCAAATGTCGCGCAGTATAAAACGAAACTGATAAAATCGTTCAAAGAACACAATATTAAAATACATAAATATAACAGCAATGCGGTTTAGAAAAAAACATTATACTAGGTAAATGCATTCTATAACCTTACCATTTGTTTTCAACTTTGGATTGAACTTAATTTACAATACATTATTTCATTTAAAAATGTATGTTAAAACACGGTTTAAGATTTCAACCCGATATTAGGTATAAACAGTGCATTTCTTTCGAGTAATTCTTTACATTTATTATATTATATATATGCGCACATAATATTATATCCTTGGCTTGGTTTCTGCAGTAGCGTTGTATAATATTATATGTATTATAATATGTCTAGTGCTAATGTAAAGGCTTTACAGCATAAATCTTTCTATATTAGAGCTAAAGCACGGATTTACATGCACTGAAAAGTATTACGCGATGTGCAGTAACAATTTCATCAAAATACTTAATATTTAAATAGAAAATCAATTAATTATTTGTTTTTAGTGAAATTGATTGACAATAAATTATGAACAAGAAAATTCACTTTATGTTAAAAATGATAGATTTCATAAAAAATACTTTTAATACTTATATGTCTTACACATATTATGCTTATTTATAGAAAAGATCTTCATATTTTCATTTTTACTATTGTGCATTATTATTTATTAAATTTATTTCATCGGCCCTAGAGTAGAACTTATATATGATTTGCTGAGTGCTGACTCTGTGAGATGTGTTCCTATAACTAAAATTTAATATAACGCAGTTTACGTAGTATATAACTTCGTTTGAATTTTTGTTCAAAGTTATTTCCATCAATTACATTTTATTATAATACACACAATGATGATAATGTATAATGTATATGTATATTATTTATAAAGATTACTGATTTACAGAAAACAATATTTTTTCGATTCGTCACACCAATTCTACTATGTAAACCACGTGCGTATACTATAACAAAAACGTATGATATTCGTAAGAACTTTACGATGGTTGTCGACTTATACGTATGTGCTATGTATACATATTGTATAAGCTATAACTCTAAACGATTAAGCTAATATGAGTATTAATATAACTTGCACGTCACAAGCGGATATACTACGCAAAACCCAATTAACTTGTCAAATTTAAATGACGACCAATTCATCACAAACACGGGACACATAACTAATATGTTATACCTATAATCCTCGAACGGTTTATAAGTAGCTATATAAAAACGATAACGGGTTAGGCGTGGTATTTGGGGTGTAACATACACCCTTCTAATATACAATATCTTATTATTAAGTAGTACTAAATTTTGTTGTTGATTTTTTTTTCTTTAAAAGTAATATCGATAGTAGATATCTTCAACCATTGATGAGTATTACAATATTAACAATAAAATTTAAATATTAGAATATTTCATAGGTCTAATATGGGTACTAATTATCAACAATTGCTGTGAACAAACAGCTATCAAGCGTTTGCGTTTAATTTGAAAATTTTAACTAAAAAATAATAAATTGTTTGCACAGTTTAATAATTTTTACAATAAAATGACATATTTTAAATTTTAATATTTGTAACTATTTATCATTATTATTTTTTTGATAAAATTATATCTGTGATATTATAAGTCATTGACTGGCTGAACTAAAAAATACAAATTATATTATAGTTATTAAAGTTTTTATTCTGCATACAATTTTTTGTTTTGTAAATTCCGTTGTTTTAGCAAACCAAAAAGTGGTGATTTTCTCTTCTAGTGCATCAAAAAATTATATTACAAATATAATATTTCAATCGAAATTATCTTAAAAACAATTGCTTAAAAATATTGGTTTTAAATTCAATTATTACTATTGTTTCTAACGTTTAAATTATTTTTATGAAATTATATGTTCTAACATACAACAAATAGTGGCTTTTTGAAAAATGTATATTAGTACTCGAATGATTAATAATTTTTTTTCAAACGAGCTTAATACGTTTTCGGAAAATTAGCACTAGCAGGCTATATAGGTACCCAGGTCAACTCGAGGAATGTGTAAATAATAGTTTAGTTATGGTATAATTATAACAATAATAATAATAATAATAATATTATTATTATACGAAAATGTTTACCAAATAACGACCGGTATAAACAGGAAATAATTGTGAAAGCTGTAGCACATAAAATGTGAATGCGCTTAAAACTTAAATATAACTATATTTATTTTGTGCATACATCATAGTACAGTAATTATACTGATCCTAATTACTATATATGATGTATTATGATATAGTTATTGCAATTATTTATTGTGGTCACTTAACTGTGTCAAACGATCGCGTAATAAACATCAATATATTACGAGGAAAATAATTATTTTGACACGCGGTACTTAAACGGTTTTCAATATTCCTATTTTCTACTGCAGTCATGTAGGTGTGTATGCGTTTAGGATCTATTTACAACGATTATTTTTGATTTTCTTGTATACTCAAAAATTCATAAAATTTATGGCGTTATTACATTTTTACAAACTCATCACTCGCACGCTAATATAATACTTAATTATTCACTTCCGTATTTATATAATATTATACGATACAATAATACGATATTTATACTCCGTGTACAATATTATTATAGTTATGAACGTTTCAAGTTCGCATATTATAATACACTTATATATACTATATAGTACATAATAATAATATAATATACACATTTCACACAATCCATACAATCACGAAATACGCACAACACTTCAGCGTACTATATAATATTATATTATACTCCCCATTTTGTCGCACTGTGATGTATAGGTATAGGGACGACGAGACAACGCCGTTTTTCGCAAAACTTCCTAGAGTAGTATTTTCCTACGCGTATTCGTGTACAATTCGATTGCCCCCGGGACATGGACGAGGGTTGTTATTGCCTGCAATTCGATCGATTTTGTTTTCATAGAGTTTCGCGAAAACGCTCATCCGACGATACACCGACGACGATATGTAATATAAGAGAACAAACCAATGCTACATATATATATATATATATATACACACGACAATCGCGCTCAGCCCCCTTTTATTTTATATTATTATTATTTGAACGAAGTGAGTATCCGGTCGTCAAAGACTGCACATACGGTGTAGGCGAACGATGAGAGATGAGATTCGTTCGAAAATAATAACAATATTGTTGTTACAAAAATGTCTCGGTCATAGACCACGTCTCTGGATTCGACTGCGAAACCCGCAGTATAAAATATTGTTTTAAACAAAGGCGGTATGTACTGGGTTACCCGTTACCATTATCTTCCGTTTTATATAGTGCACAATGTAATTAATAAATTAAATATTTAAACTAAATAAAAATAATGAACTATTCTGTATTTAATGAAAATACCATTTCTAATCATAGGGTCGTATTATACACAACAAATGTATACACTAAAACATATAACATATATTTATATAATATAACAAAAACATTATTTTAACTATTATTATTGTTATTTCGAAATCATAATAGTTTTTTTTTGAATTTCTATTGTCATTTTTTACCATGTTAGCCGAATATGAAAATAACGTATTTGTGATATTGAAATCAAAATTAATGCCTTAATCAATGCAACTGTACTAAAACTTAAAAGCTAATGTAACTTTTCATTGCGTTAAATAAAACTCAATCAAATTTAAATTCACTTATAATAAATATTTATTTTAAACTGCGTCTCGGATTGACATAATATTCATAAAACAGCATACCAATGGATTTATAATAAATGGATAAAGTATAAACCATGGAAATTAAAAAAGAATTTGAGAAACAAAATTAAAATTGTTAATTTAACTACTAAATGTCCATGTGTGTATAATTATATTGTTATTATTCTCAATATTATACCTAGTAGTTAGTACTATTAATAATATATATGAGTAATGCGCAGGTAATTAATATACTATTGCCAGAGATCAAATCGATAACATAAAAAAATTATGAGTAATAACTGTCCGAGATAAATAACAGTGACGTGTCTTAAAAAATTAACAACGATACTGCATTCAGCGTATATACGACACATATAGGCTTCAGGTTAATACATAAAAGCACACCGACCATCATAAGTAGGTATATAATATTATAATAGGTAGCTATTTTAATGAAACATAAAATGTTGATATATTTTGATGGGCTAAAGAGACTAAGTTATAGGACTAAAACTATACAATATATATATATATATTATACGTACTTTTCAATTTAATTTTCGCATGATCTTTACTATCAGAAGTCTCTATAGCTGTATGTAAATGGCATTTCTCTGAAAAAATATACTCATTTTCAACCTATCCCCTTCACCGTTTAAGTGTATATTTTTGTTGTTTATCACACCCCAACTGTTACCATAGGCATAGTTATTATACGATGGGCTATGAAAAAATGTTTCTGAATAAAAATCCTTGCTGTAAGTATGTAAAAATATATGTATTAGTATAAATAACATCATAACATTGGTATAATCCATATAAGGGCAAGATTTTTTCAACTTTTTAATAGAAAAAAAAATCAGTTATAGTATAATGCTTTATATTGAAGATGAAAAGCTGTTAGGCTGGCTGCAAAGTGCATACTTAGGGTTGCAGCTGATTAATGGTTAAGGTGCAGGAGTTGGCATTCACGAAAAACGGTGGCTGCGAGAGATCGGTTGGAATGGAGGGATCAAAGCCGAACCCTATAATCTGCCTAAATCAACCCACAGTCGAGTGAGCGAAAACTTCAATAAGCGAAAATTCTTAAACCACCAGACCTGAGCGATACAGATTTATTAACAGCATTATAAATAATCTATTAGCCAAACGTGTCGGAAAGATAATATTGTTATTCATAATACAATGTCCATACGCTCTGTATGTATAGGTATACTATATACTTTCGTGGGAACTTCCATGGTAATATAATAATGTTATTATCAAACGATATGTGTACTGCTAAGAAAAGTCCGTTGCCGACAAACGCGTATCTGCATACTATTATACGTCTACATCACTTTGACCGTAATTTATTATTATTGTGATAAATACGACCACCGCAGCGTTAATTATTAAATACGCGGGTTTCGGTCCGAATGAATATTTAATATTACAACATACTGGACGGAGAAATAATAATTAATGATAGTATAGAATGGTTCTTCTTCTTTCTTCCGCTGAACATCGGCCGCACATACGACAAAAGTTTTCGACTCTATTTCGTATCATTAATTTATAATATTAAATTACGATTAATAAAAAATACTGTCGTCGCTTCTATAATAATCTGCATTATATCTTTATCGTATATTTTTACTTATCCGTATTATTTTAAATCGAAATTAGAATATTTTAATATATTATTATGTAGTCGTACCTAACCGTACAACACGTAAGATCGGTGTATTATATAAAAGAACTTTAACGAACATAAATTATAACACGCGCAGTGATTTAATTAATCTGGTTCGAAAAAATGCTGTATAAGCATATTGGATTCTACGCGATATTATGACGATTTCTGCAAGTAACGTAAAAGTAATTAATAGTAGTATACCAGATACCGCTACCGCGTTATTAAATTGCGGTCCGATTTATATATTTATTTGTGACCAGGGACACGCAGTATGCTATTATAACGTTCATGTCGCGATATTCATAAAAAAATATTAAAACTAATCTACGAGTGATGCCCTTAACGCAATGATTAAATTTTCTACGACTTATTATATGGCTGTCGTTCATTTATCGAATTTTTTTTCAACAAAGACACTATATGCAATAATATTATCTTCTACATTTCTACACAGGCTTCTATAATAGTTCGAAATAAAATATGCCAACGGCTGCGGTTTTCGACCACAGAAACAAATTTACAAGAAAAATTAAACGTCAAGACCGCCCGCGAGTAATATATACTATATTATTTATATTTATTATAGTAGGCATCGTAATGACATATCTATAAACCATATAACTATTGCCTACATAATATACAATATATGAATAAGCGGGTTTACGATGTTTCTGCTTTTGTACGCTGCAGCTGCACGTACGCATAGAAATATGATTATTGTCAATCGCAGAATATTATATACACGTATATAAAGACGTATAGACGCAGTACGTCATCTGACAATCGGAGGAGTAGTAGGTACAAATTGCGTTTTCAAGGCCTAAACCCATTCTTTTTGAAGTCATCGCTAAATAAATAACAATATATTATTATATATTATATTATAAATAATAAACACTGTTGCAGAGAGTCAAAAAAAAAAAAAAAAACATTATAGAATTGTTTGACGCGGAGTATGAATAATCGTATATTGAATGGAGTATACATATGGACTTATATATGTAAGTATAAATTTATAATGCAGTCGTCGCGTATTTTACGGTATGATCCATTTGGTTGGCCACGCTAATTTTCCAAGTAAATGTTTATATAGATTTAAGTGTTTATAACGTTGCAACGAAATATATATATTGTTATCAATAACTATACATACATAATAGTTGTTTTTAATATTTTAAAATAACACCTAAAGTTTTTAGTTCGCCATCGCGAATATTAAATATTGGATGATATATTTAGTTTTTTGTTAAGAAGCGTTTAAAATTCAAACGAGTACCTAATGGAATAGTGGATTAAAATACTCATGGCGGGGTATACCTGTAGTCAAGGCTAGGCATTAACGAATTAAAAGTTAATTAACTCGTTACTTTTTTTTTTAATTAACTTTTAACTTAACAAGTTACTTTTTTTAGATTAATCTGTTAATTTTAATTTTATTTTATTCAAAAGTGTCTTAATAAAGCTAGTTTTTGTCCAAAATATAATGCAAATTTTTGAATGAGATTTTTAGAAAAGCAGATTTTTTGATAGCTAATTAATACTTTGATGTATCATTTTAATTAATGTCTTCAGTAATTTTCTTGAGAGTAAAGAAAAACTATGTAATAAACATTATGTGTCTGGATTTTTTTATTTTGTAAATTATTAAGTTAAGTTACTTTTTTTTCAAAGTTAACTTTTATCTTTATGAGTTAACAAAGAAATCAAAAATATGAGTAACTTTTAACTCAACTTAACTTTATTATTTTAAAATATATTAACTTAACGGTTTAAAAAAATATCGTTAACTAACCAAACCATGCCTATTGCCATCTAAATAGGTACTTATAAATGTATATATTATTATAATACTTTTTATTTTGGTATTTTAATATTCGATATTTTTACATAAACATTTTTAGAAAAATACGTATAATTCTAATATATATAGGCTGTCATAAAAACCACTGATAAATAATCGTGCATTTTTTTAAAACAAAAATTTACATAGAAATAATTGACAGCTAAAAATCAGTAAAATAATCATCACACACGTTGTATGAATTAATCGTAATAAAATAATAACATGCATAATGCATATCCGTTTTTAATATACACGAAATACAAAATAGCTCTAACATTATACATAGTATACCGCTGCATAAGCCCCGAGCTAAACTGCGTATTCGCGCGTTTTTCATCTACACCGGTGAGAGCCTATAAAATAATAATTTTTACGGTAAACACAAAACGTTTAAATGTTAAACGGTAAGAAAAAAAAACGTTTTCCCACAACAATATTATATAATATTACGACGGCCGTCACCGGTGTGGACGCAAATCCGTTATGGTGCGCGCGAGTTAATTTATTTAAGAGCCTGGGTGTGTAAATATATAATATAGGAAAAAGGTTTACACACTGTCCGGCGGCGAGTGAGTATATTATATTTAATAATGTTGTGTTTCACACGACTGTGGAAATGTAGAATACCACGAACGGATCTTGTCTGTGTGTGCATGGCCACATGCATATATTTTTTTTTATCCTATATACATTATATTATGTATGTATGCATGATATTATATACTAGTACTTCGGTGTACGGGTGATAAATCTATTATGTTCGTGAAATAATAACTTTTTAAAATAATGAAAAATACATTGAGAATAATACCCTAAAATACTTGAAATTTGAGAAAACGTGACATTTGAGACGTGATTGTCAGGATTTGTCGTCGATAACTACCGATTATATTTTTTCCTATGTAAATTTTAAAAGTAAACGAATAACCAAATTTTTAACTAAAAATGTTTTGATTCAGATATTTAAAGTTTCCAGTAAATGATATAGACGATTATTAAGGACTAATCTCTAACACGACCATAACAATAAAACCATTTTATTTCATATTTTAATTTAATACCTACTAGATACCTATACTGAACGATCAATTGTTTTTTTTTTTTTTAAATCTTATACATCGTGGTACGTTCATGCAAATGAGGAGAACACAAGTGTCGAACGATAGATGAGATTCGAACTCGCATTGGCATCGTAACAATATTAAGCTGTAGGTATATATAACGTCGTCGTCGTGTATTGCTGTATAATATGTACCTATATAGCCTGTAGGCGAGCGAATCGTTTCGTTCATTCAATTTCAAACGTTACAGGTTCTCGACCCACCGATCGTCACGTCCTTCTCGTCGAACAGTAGACATAAAGATACGCTCGATACATTTATTTTATTATTTTTTTTCATAATATCGATTATAATTATTTACGTCATCCGTCTGCAACAGAATCTCGACTACAGCAGCTGCAGTATCGTATAGGGTTTGGCACGCGCACACTATATGGCGTACCATCACAACTATACGACTGCACCGACGGAAATGCAACTAGCGCGCACACGTAACGACCGTCGTCGGTGCAGTCGCCGCCGAATCAATACGATGCACCACCTCGCGTAGCTTATAATATTATAATATTAGTATATATATATATACGGTCGGCATTATCAGGTGCGCACCGCGTGTATATGCGATGCATATTGCATATTATGCACCGCGGATCGCGGATGCTGCCCGGCACGCGAGAGTGGAAAACTGGGGGGGAGGAGCGTCGAAAAACGGCACCTCTCGTTCCGCGCCGCGACCGTACAATATTGCGCAAGCCCCGGCGGCCACCCGCTCGCTATTATATTATTCTATCTCCGCGTCCGTCCACCACCGGTCCACCACCGCAGCCGCCGCCGCCGCCGATCTTGAACTTGAGTACTTGACAGAGAAGATCGTCGGCGACGGAAAGTGTCTTTCTCGCGGGGCGAGAGACGTTTCCCCCACCGCGGGCGCGCCGGGCGGTGCGAGTGGTCCGCCACTGCAGTGGCGGCGGCGGCGGTAGGGGAAGACGCGCGAAGAACTGCTCCACGGCGGTGGCGGTGCCCATCATCATCATCGTCGTCGTCGTCTTCACCGTCGCCGTCGCCGCCACCGTCGTCGTCGTCGTCGTCGTCGTAGTGGTCTCGTCGTCACCGTCAGTGGTCGTCGGTTCGTTGTCCCGTAACGCCGCCGCTTACTGCCGGCTGATCACTGTGGTCCCAACACGCGCGCCGTACGCACACACGATCGTAACAATAATAATAATAATAATAATATTATTATATTACTATTGTCGTCGTCGCGGTGTTAGTCTATAATATTATATTATATTATAAATTATTTTTATAATATATTGTTATTTTTCGCGACCAGATATAATTATACATTGTTGTTATTATTATTGTTGTCGTCGTCGTCGTCGTTTCGATATATCGCCAACAAACTGTACAATATTATTATTTGTACACGAGCGGCCGCCGTCCATTCGCGGCATTCAATCGCTGCACTGCTTGGGATGCGGCACAGTTGATTGTCGCAGACCTTCGTCCTATATATATCGTCGCAATAGACTTGAGACGATAATATAATATTATACGTTGCAACCGCCGGAAAATCGGAAACGGCTGCAAAAAATCGTTTTGTGGAAGGTCAGTAAACGAATTTTTAATTTTTATTGTAAATTTTAAGTTTCTGCTTGTTATGTAGGTACGTACAAAATTCTAAGTACCAGCTTTATATATAGGAGGTATATTTAAATAGAATTAATCTATTTTATGCGAAAGTTTTTAATTTTCAGTATCCCCGAACGTCTATGGGTAAAACATACTGTACAAACTATTTTTGCTCTAACAGACAAAAATTCGTTTATTCGTCGTGGGACGGGAATTGTACTTATTAAAAAATCGAATTATATATATATATAATTATTTATCTAATAAAAAAAAACTAAATTCATATATATATATTGTTGATTGTATTGAAATAATAATTAATATTATATAGATTAATACGTTAAAAACTAAAAAAAAAATCGATAATTTTTTTTCTTTAAATTAAAAATCGTAATATTACTTAAATTGTGAAGATATTTATAAATACGTAAAATTCCATTCCTCAAATTTTCCTTTGAGAATGTTAATAAAATACGTGTATGCATATCGAATCGTGTAAACAGACGTGAAAACGCTACGGGTACCGCAGCACTAGAATACTTTTTGAACAATATACCGTTTGACAGATTTAATTTTCAAAAATCATTATAATAAATACGTTTGTTTGTGATAAAAACCAAAAAATTATTTATGTATAAAAAAAACTTACGAATTGTGTCGTATTAATAAAAAAAGACATTTATTTAGTGTATAATTTTAAAATAGTTAACGAAAAAAAAAAATCACTAAAAACTTCAATACAAATTACCTACTAAAATCAGTAAAATCTAACCAATAATTAATTATTATTTTGCCGATAGAATTCATATATTATATGTATTTACGTTATTAGGTAGACTGATGGTAATAACAATTTTTTGAAATTTTTTCATTCACCATTTGATAAAGAATTTAAAATTGTCTACAATATATATAAATTTTACATCGTTCTTAAAACCACACTGATTTAACAATTTAGCAAATTTAAAGTTCAGATTATATTTTGTAAATTTATAATTTTTTCTATAGATAGTTTGGATATCTTGATGATTTAAGACAATAAAAATATTACATTTTCAGAAAAAAAAATCGTAATTTTACTTAAATTGTAGAATATTCTAAAGCTTTTAAAGCATCATCATCGGAATAGAAAAAAAAATATTTATTATATTTTCATATAATATACCATATTAGTTTCATTATGATAAATATTAAATATATTGTTAATACATTATACCCATTTATTTAAATTGTTAATAATTATAAAGAAACGTAGGTTTAAAATACATAATAAGATCTGTAATATTTCATAATTCTATTAACTCGAATCAAAGTATTTTAGGTCAATTAATGTATTAATAAAATATGTAGGTTCATTTTTGAACGGTTAATCGTATCTAAATCTATAACTAACCTTGCCATTTACCATACAACATTATGTTAATTACTAATATAATATGACTGCTGTTATTAAAATAATAAATAAAAATACGTAAAAAAATAATTATACCTCATTAAAATATTTAAAATTTTTATATTTTGCACACGATATAAAAAAAAAATATATTTCAATAATAACTAAGAATACGACATAAATAAAAATTACCTATACTTTTACTTTAATCATTAAAGGAAAAAAAAGTTTAAATGTGTTTCAAATCAGTTTTAAATCTAAGCCCACATCATGTCCACTATGCATAGTCAAAATAAGATAGCATCACATAGGTACAACCGATTTTTTATGTAATATCGTACGTTTTTTTTTATCATTGATGAAAACGTTGATAATTATCTTAGAATTAAATAATACTACGTTTCATCAACTATTGTATTTTACTGACCACTATAATATATATATATATATAGGTACAGTAATTATTTCCATATACCTTGACACAAATGACGAATGTTTCATAGAAATAAAAATTAAATAAAAAATTGAGACTCAAAATAAACAATTTTATGTACAGTGGTACACAAATATATGATAAATTTAACGGTTCATTAAAACGTGATGGACCAATCGTGTGGATAGCGTTATATCGTGACGTTTAACAATATTGTTAAGTTTTAAAAATTCGTTAAATCTCATACAAACAACACCTATAATAGTCGTACAACGTTCACGCGTAACCTAACCTAGCCCTATAATTTATAGAATATCGATCGATTTATGAGTAAAAAAAAAAAAACAAAAAAGTAATTAAAATTCACTCGGCATTGCAATTCGTAAGTGACAATAAATTATGTATACACACACATACACATACATACACTTTTAAATTATGTACGCCAAAGATCGCACAGGAGACGTAATAAAGTCAACAGCCTCCGGCCATTGAATAATACGCGCGGTGTACGCCTGTCTCGAAAGCGTGAACACTTTTGGTCGAATGCAAATAATACGTCTGGGGGAATAGTACATAATATATTTTTATAAATAGCGGCCAAGGTGAGACGAGTTTGTTAAGTATCCGGTGTTCAAAACCAGTTCTTATATTTTCCGAAGCACTTAATAATCTTCCGTTATGTTTGGTCGACATTCCACTTGCACGGCACTTACAAACATGTTTTTTTTTCTTCTGTAATCAATTATATTATATCAATCGCGTCCATCTTATTTTCCAGTAGCCCAAAAATCTCGGGTGACGCATGGTCGGGGATCAGTCCAAACTCGGTTAATGAGTCGATGCCCCGCGATATATTCAGTAGGTCACAGTCGTTATAAGTTTTATATTGACCGTCGATCTAATAAGCTATAAATATTCAGAGATGACAGTTCAAAATCACAACCAATCGAAATATTTGCATAGACCGCGAGAAACGTCAAGCTGATCCGCAAAACGACGAGTTTATGTTTACGACGCGTGTTTATGTTATTATAATTTATAACAATTGTTGCCGCCCGACGAGTTGATTTGACGTATTAATGTTATCGTCATCGTATCGTTTATAATTACTCAACTTCGAAGGGAACAATAAGTCGAGTAGTCGTGAATAGCCCGTGTAGGTACACGGGTACAAACGTTATTATGACATAAATTAAGTGACACGTCTGAAAGACTGGTTTCTATAGTGATGATAATTACAGGTCATGCTACTTATTTTATAACGGATGATTATCTCACGGTGCAATCGCGTTGTTTCAAGAAGATTATTAAAATTACGAGGCGGTCATAAAACTTTGAGAAATTATTTACCTTTTAATTAACACTACCTATCGTAAAATGAATTTAAAAAAAATATCTTTTAAATAATGCATTATGCAGCCGAATATCATCGTGAATCGTCTCATATGTAGTCGGTCAATTGTATCTGTGGGACAGCATTTTCTCGGAGCAAAACTCCACAACGCGTGTCGGAACTTTGATTTTTCTTATTAAATATATACAATATAATTCAAACAATACGACGGTGACGGTGATTTTTATGAAATTTATAACTTTATGAACCTAAAAATATAATTAAGGGACCTTAAAGAATTTCACGAAATTTAAACGTATAAAATGTCTTCAAATCGCTATTAAGCGTAATGAATTGTTATATACGAACCATTCAGCGCAGTCAATAGTATTGAAATATTTTATTTTATTTAATTTAATTACTCCGTATTAGGTAAATGTTATTTGAATTTTTATTCACCGCTGTTGATTGCTACTACTCACGACAACAAGTGGTGTCGATCTTAGTTCCCGATACATGTACCGTTGTTGTAGAATTATAACACATAATCGTGTATTACAAATACTATGGTATAACGAAAAAAAATAAAATCACATACTGTATAGTACCCCATGATTTGAACGAAAATTTTGTTAATTTTCCGTTTCGTTCGATATTACGCGCCGTATATACACGTATAATTCGGTAGTCTCACACCCCCGACATATCGTCGGTCGTACAATATATGTCCCCTCGTCTCGATGATTAATGGTGATCACCCTTTGCACTGTTCCGCAGAGTATATTTGCGAGCGGTCCCCCATCCATGACCTTTGGTGCGCTCGTGCGCGGTTAAAGGTCGTCTATATATCCCCGTTTTAGTAGAATGGGTTCAAAATTGATTTGTCCGCTGGGTACTATTATTTTGTTGTTCTGAAAAATCTTGCTAATGACCGCGAAAGGGGGCTTTCGATTTTCGAATCCCTACGCACGTTCGGAATATATTGCACGTGTATATACGGTTCAACTGCAATATAGTGTATACACACTCGACCTTAACTTTGTAAATGACCGACGCTGCAGTGTTGTGCGCGTGAGAAATAAACGCGTGTGTACAACAATCGTTTCGGAAGGTGGTACGTTATATACAGCACCATCGTAGTCGTCGACCTGTCAGCTTTTCAAAATCCACTCGTCGTGTACGTATTATTACTATTATTATATTATCGTGAAAAGAAAAAAAAATCATAATTTCCGTGTGCCTTCTGCCGGTCATCATTTGAATCGGTACATTACGATGCAAATTGCTCGTCACTATACACACAAACACACACGCTCACAAAAAAATATATATATAAGAAAACCCGAACAGCGCAAATAATTTAGCAAATATCCTGCTTCATACACACATATATATAGGTATATGTATTATATTATATAGATGTTAGACGTGATTCACATTTTGCATTCATTAAAGAATATTTAAATGTGTACCTACTGTACGGTGTGTATGGAGCGTATATTGTGTAGATTGAGATAACAACAGTTACAACTTCAAAATGCTCTTCTTGTCTTCTGAATTTTGCTTCGATCGAGCTTGTGAATAAACTCCGCTTACGGTATTATCGTGGCGGCCAAAACGCAGCGTCGAGTGATCTGTGATACGTAATGATATGTATATTTAGTTTTTATCTTATCTATAACCTGTAGCTGCCCCGTCGCCAACGAACAATAATTTATTGGTGTAAAAGTATAATTTCGGCAACTCCTGAAATAATTTCCTTGTCTTCACAATTTTCTTGACGTATTGCGTTATAAATTGATCATCAAGTACATAATATTATATACTTAAATTACAAAAAAAGAAACATTGAATACAATTTTTAAATTCTTAATCTATGACATAATAAAATACACGTGGCCTGTACATATTTCTTTATGATCTTTTTTAAAAAGTGATACCTATGAACAGGTAATTAGTTCGACGTGAAGTAGTCTACCCATATAATATGAAAAAAAATGGCTATAATGCTCCGTAAACTGTAGAAAATATTGTATACCCACCTCGAATTTCTGCCAAGTCGCAACCTGTCATTCGTTTTTATTCGGTCTTCCCCGTGGTGTCCTGGAGTCGAACGGGAAAACATGAGACGATGATGATGATGATGATGATAATGATGACAAGTGTCGGCAAACGATAATCGGCCGCCGCCACCGCGTTCCATTCGAGGGCGAGGGAAATGCAAACACGGTAGGAAAAAACGCATATTACCTGCAGCACATACACCGCACAGTCGATGGGTGTTACAATATTATTGTGTGTGTGTTCGAGTATATCGACTGTAAGTATTGTATATATTGTTCGGCGCGTTTGAAAGCGTATATAATATTTGTTTTTGACCAGGCAGGCAAGGAAAAGATAACGATACGCACACGATACAGTACTATATTATTATTATTATTATTATTATATACGACACTCTCAACGTGTCGTCGGGTTCGTTGTCCATAAAACAAGCAATGATTTTACGATGACAATATTATATATACATGTTATATCATACACACTCGCGTATACCTATATAATAATGTACGTTGTGTGTTTTTTCTTCCCGTTTTTATTTTATTTTATTTTTTTTCATTTTTTACGATCTCGTCGTGATGCAGTTTTTTATTTCTGTTATTCCTATATATCCTATATATCTGAAACACGAAAGCGATATTATTATACTATGCAGCCGTAGGATAGCATGTCTAGAAGATATACCGTATACCTATAGGTACCGGCTATACCGTGAATTGCGATCGTTTGTGCCGGTCGGTCGGTTCGCGGACTAGAGACTTGAACCGCGTAAATTATAATATATACGCGTATTATAGCCGTATCGATGTTATGCTGTCTATTAAAACCACGCGAGTGTAAGACTTTTTCTAACGTTTTAAACTCACTAGGCTTAGCTATGTTTTAATAAACATAAAACGATCTTTTTTAAAATCTGAATATTATATATTATACTATTATTTAAACTATCATAATATACCGGCGAGTTTTTAACTGCGTTAGGTATTCTATACAAAATGATGACATTTCCTCAAAATAAAAGTGGCGGATCAATTGATTTAGGTGTGTTAAATTATTTCAAAGTATTTTTTTGTCCAGTTAAAAAATAGTTATTTTTATTTGTTATAATAATAGCAAACGAGATAATATTCACGACTGCTGCACAATCTCCAATTGTGGTACCGTTGTCCGGTGCTGCACGACACGATATAATAATACGCGACCATCGTGTTATTATATTATATTATACATATATAGCTTCGTCGCAGTACATACGATTATATAATAATAATAATACATCGATTCGTCTTAACTGTTATAAATATTATAATAATGCGGTGTAAAGGTAATATCATACCATTTTTTTTTTTATTATTATACTGTCTTTTTCTCGGCCGTCGTCAGCGTTGTTCGCCATAACTATATACATCTGCACTTGCGCAGATACTTTTATTCGATATAACTGCAAGTGGCAAGTGAACACTGAAAAACAGTATATGTGTCGGTGTAACTATATATATATATATAACACTACCGTCCGGTATCCGTACGCTATAGGAAGCGGATGAATAATATACGCGACGAGACACGATCAACCTCGCTCGTTTCGCGCGTACGGTCACGACTTCACATATAGTGCCTGTAAGACTCGCGTCTATAATACCATTATATTATATAGTAGTACCTGTAATAATATAATTTATGCGCGTACATGCTCGTCTCCGAAAATATTAATAATTACACACTGCCATTATTAGTCATTAATGACATTACACCGGTGGCCGGACTGCAGGGCTGACGTAATCCCACGAAACTACACATGAGTTTTCGTATCGGCGTTTTATCGTCATCATCATCGCCGTCGTCATTATTGTTATTTATCATCATTTTATTGCGTAGCGTATATAGTTTTGAATAACCTCTGCGGCCTTGTGGCGCACATCACCCTAACATCGCCCAATTTTCTAAAAATGTCTAAACGGTCTGCGCTCGTACGTCGTTTATCGTGAAAGCTTTAATATGAGCTATAATACTGAAGCGAATCTATCATCAGCCGTCTCGTAATCACCAAAATGAATTATCAATTATCATTATACTGCAAGTACTTATTATACGTCCCGACCCCAACGACCAATATTTACGGAAGCTCTGGATGATTCTTATGGTTATTGCATAACAGTGATTTTTCTCTCTGCAAAAATGTACACCTGCACGTACTATACTTGTTTTTGAAAAAAAAAATGTTATTGCATAGTTTTAAAAATCATTACAATTAAAAAAATTTACGTAGGTAATAATAATATGCTTTATATAGGTAGGTTTTGAAATAACAATAAATAATACTCGAAATTAGGTATGTAAAAAGATTAATATACTTCCCACCTTCGCAATACGTGTAATAATTATAATTTATTTATATTTCATGCATAGGTACATGATAATAATTTATAAGTTTACATCGGCCGTCGGAGTGCGGGTATACGAGTTTTTTCTTTACCCCGTGAAATTATTATTCGAGTCGTGTCTTCGCGAAAACTATGTACATATGCGGTCAGACGGCGAAAATGGCCGACCAGCAATAAACTGGTTGTCCCGACGATATGATCCGCTGGTAAGTGGTAACTAGTCAGCGCGTGCACCGTTATTGATTGATCACAGACCCTTCGGCGTCAGACAGGATCACTCCTCTGCCACGCGTATAACGATAATTATTCTACAAATACGCTGTATCGTTGTAAAATGCATTTTGTGTACAGTACTCGATTTCGGAACGTGCGAGATGAAATACTATTTTATTTTTGAACACATAAACGGAAAATCATCCATCGATTCCATTGTCAATAGGAAAATATTATTATGATCTTTCCCCGTCCCTCTAAAAGGCAGCGACGATTTCAACTCTCGTTTTACGTCATAAAATCGGACTATAAAATCTAGGGGCGGTTGTTTTTTGTCATAATAATATCAAATCAATACATCTATCGTATCGAAAAATATGAAAACTGACGAAACCGTCCGAATCGCGGACACTCGGTGGTGGTTATATATATATATATTATACACACACACACACACACACGCATATTGTCGGAAACAATACGAAACGATTTACACACATTATCATCGTAGGACGAGACGTCTTATAAATCCGTGGCGATGTGACACCCATACGTCTGTCTGGGCCGATGAGGTCTGTAATCGGATATGGCTATATGTCGAGTCTACGCGGACACGTCGTCTGCCGTTGTGAACCAGTTTTAACGATATTATTTGATCGCGATGCGACCGGGCACTCTCAAACGATCGTCCCCGTTTCTCCGAAAAATTTAAGATTTGCCGATGAAAAAATTTCATAAAAAAAAAAAAAATGTCAGCGCAAACATCCCGCCGTGAAACGACCATGCCCGTACAGTATTACGATATTATACCGATTGTAAAAGTCTTCCGCGACGGTGGCATGTCGACCTTGACGGTCCGATCGAGATATTTTCAGAACACACAATCACACGATTTATTATCGTATTATTCGCGACGAATGTGGATTTTAAGGGTCCATTGCGGACCATGTATTATGGGCCGTAACCGTTTTCCTCCAAAAAAATAAAATGAATCTTGATAATTTCCCTCTAACAAATAAAATAATAAAATATTAAGTATATAATATCTAAGTATACACTCACCCCCGTATAAAAAATACTCATCACTGTCCCCTCAGTTTGTCGGTATTAGATATTACCGTCTGTACATCTATATAACGATAAGTATAGTTATCTACGATTTATTCGTAAGTCATACGATTATAATATATGGTTAAGGTTTCGATTCTGTCGAATAAATATTATTTTGACCCTCCCCATACACTAGTTTTTTTTTCTACACACTTAAGCTACCGATAACAGTCGTAGGAGATACCGTCGTCGTTCCACGCGTCACGCTGCACGTCGTAATAATTAGGTATATACGTATATCGTGGATTTAATTTGATATATTGTGAACGCTCGATAACGTGCACGCCACGCGTGGTTCGCGGATGTATAATACCATAAGAAATAGTATAGGTAGTATATCGTCGGCACCGATCGCCGTTCATAATATATTATTATATTAACATAATTGTAATAATTGTGTCGTGTCAGTGGGTCACCGCCGTCGCGTTGATGTGGGAACATATAATGGATATAATATATTATTCTTATTCGTCTATATAGGTCTATCTATATAATATCTATATAATAATCCGATCACACGGCTGCGAACGATATATACGTATATACACGGTTGTGGGAGCCCCCGTTGACGTCTACATCGAGGCCCGCCGACCAGACGTGCGGTGGATACGATATACGACGATGTGCGTATGGAGGTGTATTGTATGTATAATATGACTGTGTGTGTGTGTGCAAAACGTCATTATAATAACAATATATTATATATATGTATAATACGACGATGATATATACGTATAATCTTCATTGCAGCGTACGCTCGCAGAATATCGATCGACCCGTCGCGTATATAATCATATTATTATAATACAGGTACTATGTAGGAAAGTGGTAGCTGCATTATAATATTATATTGTGCCTGTATACTATCATAATCAATAATCACATCTTAAAAAACCGTGAACGGCTGTGTGCAACGATCCGGCGACGAGGCGACTAATTATAATATTATAAAAATCAAAAGCGTGTGCTCATTATGTATTTTATATACCTACTAGCTGAAAATAAGTATAGATCGTTTTTTTAAACTCGTAGTAGGTACCTACTATATTATGGAAACATCCATAAGTGCATAATATTATTATGAAATACGAGGGAGCCGTGAAAAGATCGCTTATTTAAAGTTATACAATATTGTATTATTGCTATGCTCGTGCAACCGTAAATAAAGATATTGTGTTATCGTAGTAATTCGTGGCGATAGGCTTCTAAAAAACCTCTATACCTTGGTTAGGTTTGAATAAGTAAAAAAAAAAAAAATGAATAAATTAAATGAATTGTAAATATTATGATATAATATGTTAATAAAAGTAGCTCTAAAATAGACTTAAACGGTTTGCACTGTTTGCAGAAAAATAAATTTAAAAAATAATAATGGTATATTTCAACACGTTAGGTATGTGATAATATTTAGTTCGAAATATAATTTTCTCATTATTTTATTAACATTGTAACTGTACAGCTTAAGTGCTTTTAACATTTTAGTTTGTGTAATGTATAGCTAGGTAATGTAAGGTTTTCATTTAAAGTTTCAACCGGTTTTGAATCTTTTCAAATCTCACAAAAATTTTAAGACTCTTAACCTTTTCAACTTACAAATTATCGTGTAATGGTCGAAAGTAACAATTTTATGATGATATTCTTGAGTTCGTGTATTGTCATGCGAAAAGGTGCAATTTCGGGAAGACCGAAATTACAGCAGGAGACGGCGGCGTGCAATAAGAATATACATTACGCGAATGTGCTTGCAAACCAGTAGTAACCTGAGATGGTGGGTCGACGAATCCCGTTAGTATATATGATGCTTACTCCGGTTTTGTCAGTCGTTATCATTAAACTACACAAAACAACCGTATTATAAATTAATTTAACATTATAATAATATTATGTACGCTTTTTTTTTATTTTGGCTATTTTCCGTTTCTCTCACACATTATGTTTCACGAGAATTTAAATTACACGTATATCCGGCTACTATACAGCTACATTATATTACAACCAGGTTCGCAGTATTTTTCAAGATCAACAATGAACATCGTAAATATTCTCTACATTACTGCAGTATATTATTATTAGCTTAAGGATTTTTCATTCATTTACAAGTATGTGAAGAGGTTGATGAATTTTATTTAAAACTTACACGACTAATTGCAGAATAATAGCGGTACCTAACTGTAAAAAATAAAACGACGAATGTTGTATACGGATTACGTGTACTATAATAAAATATCGAGTGAGCTATTATAATAGCACACAGATAGTCTAATTTCACTCGATCGAGAATTTAAAATACTCTCAAATTTTTACAAATCAATGCGTTTATTAGTAATATAAATTTTTTTAAAAATACGGAAAAAATTAATTTAGATTATTATTTGATTTTTTTTTAAGAACTATAATATAGTTACTAGAGTTTAATTTTTAATCCATAAGTATAATTACATCGTTAGCTACTGAAGTTCATGTCGAAAAGGACCCATTATTTTACTTGGAAAATAAAAACTACATACGAACTTCAGTACTGCATATACAGGACGTATCACATTAAAACTAAAACAGGTCTGATAATTGAAATTCAGCCAAAAAATCGTTATATATACTACAACCGGTTTAAACGCACATTTTTAACATTTTTTTTTTTTTTGGACCGTATCGGTGTAACTAAAACTCCTAACTACAAAACTCATTTATATTTTTTCTCATTATATTATGTACACATTTACAATATATTGATTTTGAAAATCTTTTAATGATTTTCGCTGTATATGCATTTGTTGTGCAAAAAAATACTATATTTTTAATCAATTTTGATTTATGTCATGAAATTTAAAATTTGTCCCAACGAACGCTAAAACGGCTAGTAACAATAATAATTAAGCCGTCTATGCATGTGTACACAAGTATTTAAAATTTTAAACAGACAAAAAACCATGAAAATGTATTGAAAATTTTTACTTTTTTTATCGTTATTATCTTAAAATTTACTATTTTTTTTACATTTTAAAATAAGAACGAGTTTTTAATTTCATACCTATTCCATAAACCTATATATTATATATATATATTTTTTTTTTTTTTGAGATTATTTCGTTGTACGAAAATTGAATTTTAAACCAGAATAATAACTTTTAATAGGTAAAAATTAAAATGGCCGTTAAATTACAAAAGGACGACGCTACTGTGCATATTATTTTGATACCCCTTATATTAGTGAATATTTTATGTTTGTTTTAATCGTTGGGTTGAGCGCGTATTAATGTATTTTTCGAAACATAAAAGCATAACATAACATTCGTCCTTATAAATACGTGCTGCAGTATATTACGTATAATATACCTATGTATTAAAATTTCGTACATCGCCTTAAGACAGTTACATCCACTAATAGGACGGAGTAGATGTGTACATATATATAGCGTTCGTCTGCGTTCGATTTACATACAAATAATAACAATAATAATGTAACTTAAGAGGACGTTATATTATTATATTATAGAAGCCGCGTGTTGTTGGATTGTCATTATCATTAACCATTGCCAAAAGGAAACTATATAAACAGGTTTCGTACACGCCGCAATCGTCTGAAGTACTTTTCGACGTGGCTTGTAGATATTTAATATTGTTATTACTTGGCGACTACGTACATATAATATTATAATTTTTAAAAATATATAATAAGCGTACATCTCAAAACGTAACCTAACTTATTCATAATTATGATCTAACGTACGTAACAATTTTCGAATTTTAATATCGTGCGATCGTAGTACATCAAATATCAATATTATATAATAGAAACACATGCGCTTTTTACAATTAAGTTATTAGTGTGACGATACATATATATTATAATTTACTCAAATATTTCGGTCTTCGTTCAATGTATAGATACACGATTTTAAGTTTTCATTGGTACTACTTAAATAATATTCAAGGTTATATTAAATCAATAATATTATATGTATATGTATATAATATTATTTATCATAATATAATAAAAGTATTTATTTATAATGATTATAATGGTTCTCGGGCAGATTGTCTACAACAACAATTATATTGTACGTTTTGATTTTATATTGTATGTACTTTGTGTAGTGTAATACAATATTTTACATTATTCATATTGCTATTCTTATTAGGAACAATAATTAAAACACAACCGATAACCGAGTATGAGTAATGAGTATACCTAGAACAACATTGTTCAATATTTGAATTAGTACACAAAAGTTACGAACAACTCAGTTTACTATCAT